>NW_015168653.1:697552-716567 GCF_001447785.1 Gekko japonicus | reverse complement strand
TTCAACCCCATTATATCCTATGGACCATTGAAGTCAATGGCAAAAATATAGGGTATATTCTTGGGGCTGGAGGGGAGGGGGCTTGAGGGAGAGACTCCAAACTCGCAGGGTAGCTGCTGGAGCCTCTCCCCAAGATACCAACCAAGTTTCAAGAGCATTGGACCAGGGGGTCCAAACAGGGTGCTCCTATCCCCTCCATTGTTCTCTATGGTGGGAAAAAAGTTACTTTTTCCCCACCATAGAGAAGAATGGAGGGGATAGGGCAACCTGTTTGGGGCCCCATTGAATTGGACCCCCTGGTCCAATGTTCTTCAAATTTGGTCGGTATCTTGGAGAGAGGCTCCAGCAGCTACCCTGCGAGTTTGGAGCCTCTCCCTCAAGCCCCCTCCCCTCCAGCCCCCAGAATATACCCTATGTTTTCACCATTGACTTCAATGGCCCATAGGATATAATGGGGCCGAATTGCCGACGAAATTCGGCGGCAATTCGGCGGCAAGCCAATTCAGATCAGAGATTCTGAATTGGCCTGCAGCAGTCCGAAAGGGGTCAGAATGGGCCATTTTCGGGGATGCATTCGGTTTGGATGAACCAAATGCACATCTCTACTTCCGAGATCTGATGAGATCGGGCTTGCCTGGGCTATCCATGCATTGTCTTTTTTGAAAGGCCAAATATGTCTTCCTCAAACTCTGCCCACTTATGTGGAGCATCCTCTGCAAGCCTCTGTGCCTGATATGCAATTCTCCCTCTCATTCCTGTGCTGCCAGATGCCTCCCTGAGCCTTTTTGTAATGCTGCCTGCTGCCTGTGGCTGCCAAATTCCTTCTTCTGTGCACTGGGAAAATAAGAGTTTTAACTGCCTGCATGGCCCTGGCTAGACCGATCTCAGCAAATTTCGGAAGCTAAGCAGGGTTGACCTCGGCTAGTATTTGGATGGGAAGTCCAGGGTTGTTACACAGAGGCAGACAGTGGCAACCACCTCTGAATGTCTCTTTCCTTGAAAACCCCATTGGGTCCCCATAAGTCTCCTGCAACTTGACAGCACTTTCCATCACTACCAAGATTGGCATCTGCCTGGATAACTTTGGCGAGGTGTTCAGTCCCTGCAAATTTGAGTCAAATTGGTTGGGAAACAAATTAGTTGAATTGTGGCCAGAATTTTTTCTTTGGAAACCTGTGGAGATAAAAACAAGTTAATGTACAAATGTTGGAAATGAAAAAATAAAATGACCCCTGAAACTTCAGCTTCTCTGTAAATTTTGTTTTTGGGTACAAAGAGCCTGAACTCCGTGTGCAAGAATTGCATGCACTGGGGAAATTGCCAAGGCTGCAACAAAAAGATTTCCAGATGGAAAGACTGTGGTTGCTGGAAACTTTAGAAGGCTTATTTTAAATACTTTTTAAGGCAGTTGGAGAAAGTAGCAGAGCCATCCTTTCCAACTTTATGGGAAATTTACTAACCATTAATTAAAACGTATGTTAGGTACGTTTCTCTAATTTCTGTAGCTTGGCTGTGTATTGTCCCTAATTAGTGTTTCAGTTTGAGGCTGGTGAGTAGTAATTTTATTGGTTTCATCCCCAGGCTTTTCCAGATGATCTGTCACTTTTCTCCAGCCCTCAAACTTTGATGTCTATTAGCGGACTTGTAACTAGCCATCTAGGGTTTCCTTCCTTTTCTTAAGATCCAAGCTTTAATGATTCTAATGATGCTCTTTCCAAATTTAACTTTAGAACCAGGAGAGTCTGCAGATGTCTTTGTTTTTTTGCCGTTATTTTAAATGGTGTCTCTCTTCTGCTTCTTGTAATATATCTTTTTTGTGTGTGTGTGTGTGTGGGAGTAAGATAGCTGGACGATCCATTCACTTGCAGTTCCTTCAGTGTCCAGAAAGATCTGTGCCTACTATCATGGCCAAAGACTGCATTTAGCGTTCTTTTTAACTTTCTGCATTGTTTGTAAAGGAAGCCTTCTTAAAGCATCCTGTAGATTGGGCAGTCTCACAACTCAGTTTTCCGTGATAAGGTCTTAGCCTTGTGCTTCATCTGTCAAAGTACAGAGGGGTTGTTGTGGACACTAGTTCATTTGGTAGGAACATTGGGTTGGATGCCAAGAATGAGTAGGGCTGTAAATGTGGAGCAGTTCTTTCCTGCCTTCACCTTCCTAGTACAGTTCCATGCACTTCCTGCACCATAGCCCACACCTTTTCAGCCTTCTCTGAAAAACTGTTGTACAACCCTTGGGAAAGGCGTGGGGCACAGTGTGGGAGAGTTACAACTGTAGGATGAAACAGAAATTGTGCCCGTGTTCTTGCTCGAATGTTGCACTCGAACCAGGGCTTATAAGGACGAGAAAAAACCTTATTTTGGTGGGAACCTAATGGTAAAATCTGTGGTTTCGCTCCACTTGACCTCTCTAAGAGACCGTGAGAATGGAGAACATGGAGGCTTAAATGTTACTGTGCTTCCCTGGTTCTGAAACAGGGTTCTAGGCTTTATCTTTACTGCACTTCTAGACTCTTCCCTTTTCTTTATGGCTAAAATAAGTATTATCATTTCATGTTAGAATGGCAAGTAACTGAATACAAAGTAAGTGCTAACCAACAACGCCAGTGGCATACTGCTGATACCCCTCCAATAGTTAGCCTGAGATAATTCTTGAGCTTATGTCTCGCCTTTCCTTTGTCTTGATATGGAAAGACTTATCGATATGAAAGACTTATTGTGGCTGCTGGCAGAGTTCAGGAAATAATCCAATCCATGCTTTGGAGTTTGCTTTCAATGAATTTACTGTGACAGTATTTTGCAAAAAGACAATAACTGACTGCTGTCCATTCATGCAACAGAGAGGCCTTCAGAGCACAAGCACTAGCACATGCTACCACACAGCACACAGAGAGAAACGACAAGAGGAGAGGTAGCTGAACTACAAGAGAAAACCCCAAACACTAGATAATACACCACAGCTCCCCCTAGGGTACCAGTGGACTAAACCACTCCTTCAGCAATATTTATAGTAACTAAACTCTTAGCAGTCTGTTGCTTCTCCAACAGTAGCAAAGTGCACAGGGTTCTTGTGGATTCTAGTGGGACTGAGCACCATTGTATTGAGGTTTTGTGTGCCTAGGCTTGCAGATTTAAAATTCTCACATATTCTTGGGCTCCTCATTTTATAGACCTGTAGCCCTTAAGATGGAAGAAAGTTGGGACCAGATACACAGGGTGAAATCAGTCCCATCTCTGTCTCTGTCTCTCTCTCAGCTTGTGAAAGGTGGCAGCAGGGCACAATAGGAGGTCTAAGGTATGGGATAACATAATCTCAGACAAAATTGCAACTCAACTTTCCTTATATGGAACACATACCTTTATTTCCGCATTTACTGAAAAATGGTTTGTGTTTTTTGAATATATAAATAATGAACAGTCCCAAAGTTTCAAGTTGCCAAAAAATATATATTGATTACGTGTTTTATTGATAGTTCTTTATGGTTATTATAATTTTATAAATTGTAAGTGTATCGGTCTGCATGAAGTTTATCAAATTGAATTTTTTGTAAAGTTTTTTGTTTAATGTTATATTTGTATTGTTATATAATTAATACAATTTTTATATATAAAAAAGAAAGGTGGCAGCAGTTGGTCAGCTAAATATTTGACTTAGAATGGTTGCTCACCCATAGTCTACCTGCCCCAAGCAACCACCTGAGTGGAAAACTGCAAGCTTTATTCTCAGAAAGAAAACTGTACAGCACTCAGACATTATACTCTAAGAGGGCTGCAGCCATATCTATATGTGACTTGGAGTTTGCTTTCAATGAATTTACTGTGACAGTATTTTGCAAAAAGACAATAACTGACTGCTGTCCATTCATGCAACAGAGAGGCCTTCAGAGCACAAGCACTAGCACATGATAACACACAGAACACAGAGAGAAACGACAAGAGGAGAGGTAGCTGAACTACAAGAGAAAACCCCAAACACTAGATAATACACCACAGCTCCCCCTAGGGTACCAGTGGACTAAACCACTCCTTCAGCAATATTTATAGTAACTAAACTCTTAGCAGTCTGTTGCTTCTCCAACAGTAGCAAAGTGCACAGGGTTCTTGTGGATTCTAGTGGGACTGAGCACCATTGTATTGAGGTTTTGTGTGCCTAGGCTTGCAGATTTTAAATTCTCACATATTCTTGGGCTCCTCATTTTAAAGAGCTGTAGCCCTTAAGATGGAAGAAAGTTGGGACCAGATACACAGGGTGAAATCAGTCCCATCTCTGTCTCTGTCTCTCTCTCAGCTTGTGAAAGGTGGCAGCAGGGCACAATAGGAGGTCTAAGGTATGGGATAACATAATCTCAGACAAAATTGCAACTCAACTTTCCTTATATGGAACACATACCTTTATTTCCGCATTTACTGAAAAATGGTTTGTGTTTTTTGAATATATAAATAATGAACAGTCCCAAAGTTTCAAGTTGCCAAAAAATATATATTGATTACGTGTTTTATTGATAGTTCTTTATGGTTATTATAATTTTATAAATTGTAAGTGTATCGGTCTGCATGAGGTTTATCAAATTGAATTTTCTGCATGAAGTTTATCAAATTGAATTTTTTGTAAAGTTTTTTGTTTAATGTTATATTTGTATTGTTATATAATTAATACAATTTTTATATATAAAAAAGAAAGGTGGCAGCAGTTGGTCAGCTAAATATTTGACTTAGAATGGTTGCTCACCCATAGTCTACCTGCCCCAAGCAACCACCTGAGTGGAAAACTGCAAGCTTTATCTCAGAAAGAAAACTGTACAGCACTCAGACATTATACTCTAAGAGGGCTGCAGCCATATCTATATGTGACTTTCAGTGTTGCTCACTTCTGTTGCTCTAAACAATGAGCTTTCTGCCTTTTCCTCTCTTTCCAGTTCACGTTCCCCTCTCAGACTTTTCCTTTTGGCCTCCTTTACCAGTCTTCCTTTCTTGTGTCCTCTTCTTCCCTGGCTCTGCTGCCTTTCTTAAAAGCCCCTGCCTTTTTTCTCCTGTTTCCCCTTCCTTAAGCCTTTCTGCCCCAGCCTCTGTGACATCAGCACAGCTCAGCCAGTTAAAGCAGAGATTCACTCCAACAAAATTCTGTTGTGCAGTATAGACTAACACATACATGTATTCTGTGCTGTTAGGTAAATTATGACAAGGCATATGATGCTGAATGTTTACTAGTGATAAACCTAGTATTTATCTGCTGTAAATGAGGTTAATAGTTGATGTTCAGTTTAACCTGGTGATTGCAGGGCAGTAATGCTTTTGTAAATTAATGAGAATTGTGGCTAAATCTACTAACCTTCAATTAGGTCACAAGGTCTACAGAAAACCAACTCACACGTACCGTTATTTACACAAAAACTCCAATCACCACCCTTGGCAAAAAAGAGGCATAATCAAAACATTAGTAGACTGTGCAAGACGGATATATGAACCACACTTTCTCAATTACGAACTAAATCATCTAAATCACGCACTTCAAGCAAATGGCTACTCCAAGAATGAAATCAGTAGAGCGATTAAACCAAAGGTAAAACAAACAACTGAAGAAAAACAGTCTCCCAGAGGAAATGTGTTTTTGCTATATATCAAAGGAATCACTGATCAGATGGGAAAACTTATGAAAAAACACAACCTACAAACAGTATTCAGACCCTCCAGAAAAATACAACAGATGCTACGATCGGCAAAAGACAGGAGAGACCCTCTCACTTCTGCAGGAGTATACCGCATACCATGCAGTTGTGGACAGGTTTACATGGGGACCACATAGCGTAGCATTCTGACAAGAATAAAAGAACATGAAAGACACTGCAGACTTGGCCAACCTGAAAAATCAGCAGTGGCTGAACATAGCCTACCTCAAATAGAACACAGTATTTTGTTCCAAGACACTGAAAGGCTGGATAACACTTGCAATTACCATCTCAGATTACACAGGGAAGCCATTGAAATTCATAAACACAATTTCAACAGGAAAGAAGAGAGTTTAAAAATAAATAGGGCATGGTTTCCTGTCCTGAAAAACACAAAAGGCAATAGCACCACAGATAAGATCAGAATTTCAACAGCCAATCCACATACAAAAGAACCTCCTCAGGAAACAGGAAACCATCTCAGGAAATAATCCATATACAAAAGAACCTCCTCAGGAAAGCTCCTCCATTAGCATGTTCATAGCCTGGGGAACTCCTACAAGATAATGACTCAGCCCTACCCCACCTTCTGGAGTAAATATAAATTACCTGCCTACCATTTTTCTTCTCACCTTGACACAGAGAGTACTCCATCTTTCGGTGTTATACCTCTGAGGATGCCAGTCAGGTTCTACAATGCTAAGACCACGGCCACACAACCCGGAAAATCTACAGCAACTAATCCACATTCAGTTTCTATTTGCTTGTTGGAACTTCACTGAATGTGTGAACAATCTTGCTCTATGTTTACTGAAGGTTTTGGCTAGATGTCTGATCAGTGTTGAATACAATGGGATTCTTTTACATGAGCAGATTTCAATATAATTCAGTATGTATATTTACCTTTATAATTTAAATCCTGTGTTTTAATTCTGTATTATTTATGTTTTTATTCTGTACTGTTGTGTTTGTTGTTGGAAGCCGCCCTGAGCCTGCTTTGCGGGGAGGGCGGGGTATAAATTTGATTCAGTGTTTCTAATGTGATGGGGGGACATGAGGGACAAAAAATAGGAGTCTGAAGTATAACAAAGTATCATAAATGGGAGGTGCAAAGACACAAGGCAGAAAACTAAGGTGGCTCCCACATGGGGATGATTTAGCTTTCATTGCCTCTGCAAATGTAAAGGAATTCATAGTGGCCACCTCATGGGTTTTTTCTCTACCTTTTCCCCTCCCACTTGCCATTTGCCCCCCCCTTCTTGCTGCTGGCAGACCTTTTGCAAATGTTTTAAAACAGAAACCAGTAAGAGGTAGTAGTAGCTACTACCATTTTTTAAAATGGCAAAATGCTAATATCAGGGGTGGTTGACGCAAAGGGAAATGGGGGAGGACATGGCTTCAGATTTGGGAGGAGCGGTGCCAAAATCAGCACCTTCCTATCCACACATGTTCTAAATCTGTTTTGGGTATACTCATCTTGGACAGATCTTACCAAAGGAGGTCTGAAAAAATCTCGAAGCACAGCCCAGAAAAACCTGGAAGGAGGATCTCTACTGGTGATCTGACCTTGCTCCATTGTTATCAGGATTGTGCCATATTTGGAAACTGTTGCATTTCCTCTCTTGACAGCTATTAGTGGTTCATGTCTTACTGCCAAGTAGTAGGGTACAGATAGAGCAGCTGCCTTGTCTGAATGGTTTATTTGGTCTTTTTCTTGACATGCTTTTATTCCTTTTATGGTGCAAGAATTATTTGCTCCTTGTGACCAATCATTACTCCAAAAAAACAGAATTTAACATCTTAAACATAATATTGGGTAGAGGTGAGTGCTTCCTTGTCCTTTGAATGCAAACATTTCTATTATTTTCGTGCTAACCTTGATGGAGAAGATTAGCAATATATTCATGAGAAAGTTCATCCTTGAGTCTTTATAACCGGCTGTGTCTCATGCAGAGTTCTCTGATCAAGATATTAGCCAAGCAATAGTGTACCGCTTACAACCTGATCTGGTAGGAAAGTTGATTCTACACAGCCTCCATGGCAATGTTGGGAATATGGGGGAGGGGGCAATATGTCAGTGAGAGCTGGAACAAAGATGCAGTTCTGTTTTTTCCACCATCGGATTGCAAAAACTATTAGATGCAGATCTTTGAATGGAATAGTATTGATGTGGAGGGATCCCATGAGATTATGAAGTTTTGGGCAGACAACCAGTCTTCTCAGGCATCTTGTTGAAATCTGACTGTGGCAGATAGTTGGTGATATCAACAAGAGCGAGGAAGAGTAACTTATATTGATCGGTCTTTGACAGCAGCAAGAGAAAATGTGGCGAACAATGATTATACGACCTCTTGATTCCCTGACTTTGAAGCCTCAGCATATCTCAGGAGATGCTGGATCAAAATGGTGGTATCTTCTGAACCGTGGTTGCTACAAGGTATAGATAGGAACTCTCAGTCTGTCCTGATTCCCGGGTCTCCTCTGGCTGGCTCTGGTTCGGCTTTGCCAGGACTCATGTCTCAGCCTCTTGGGGGCCTCCCAGGCATTCCTGTCACCTGAGTCTCCGGCTTTTCCCACTTTCCCACCCCTCTGAGCTGACCACTCTTCGCTCTCCTCTCATTGGGGATTCTGTTGGCCCTCCCTGGATTTGGTGAGTATCCGTCTGGGGTTCCTGCTGGGTTTCCACTCTATGAGATCAGGGTTTGTTGTTTTTGCCATCAAGTCACACTCAGCTGTTTTTGTGGCTTTTGCGGGGTGTCAGGACCCGGGTCTCCAAGGTCCCAATTCCCCGCAGCTAAAACCCCACCCACAGAGCTTCCAGACTCCAGGGCCCACTCCGATGTTCTTCATTGGTGGCGGTGGCGGCTCCCAGAAGCCTGGTGGAAGAGCTCCATTTTACAGGCCCTGCTAATTACCATGCAGTGTTGAGGAGGGAGATTTCATTTTCCTTATTATATTTATTTATTATTCAACTTATACTCCGCCCTCCCCTCTACGCAGGCTATAAGTTGAATAATAAATTATAGTTTTTTTATTAAACTTCTATACCGCCCTCCCATTGGCGTCTCTTATGTTCTTATGTTCTTAAAGGAATATATTAAAAACAGTCTAGTAATATACAGAAGTCATATAAAATCATAAAACCTATATGGCTCCACAATACAATTTTTTTTAGATCCCCATTAGCAAGGGGTAAGTGAGAGGGCAACTAATCAACCAATTGCTGTTAAAAACCATTGCTGTCCTCAACCATATGCTTGGCGGAACATCTCTGCCTTGCAGGACCTGTAGAATTGTAACAAGACCTGCATGGCCCTGATGTCATTTGGCAGAGAGTTCCACCAAATTGGAGCCAGGGCCAAAAAAGCCATGGGTCTGGATGAGGACAGTCGGATGTTCTTTGGGCCAGGGACTTCCAGCAGATTTTGTTCTCCTGGGTGCAGCGCTCTCCAGGGGACATACCAAGAGAGGTGGTCCTGCAGGTACGTTTGTCCCTGACCATGTATGGCCTTTAGAGGTCAAGGCCAGAACCTTGAACCTGATGTGGGGCCTCAGAGGTCAAGGCCAGAACCTTGAACCTGACCTGGTACTCAATCTGGAGTCAGTGCAGCTGGCAAAGCACAGCTTGAATATGTGCTGTTGATGGTGTCCCCATAAGAACCTAGGCTGCTGCATTCTGGACCCGCAAGTAGCCTGCGTAGAGCTAGTTACAGTAGTCAAGCCTAGAGGTGACTGTTGTGTGGATTACTGTGGCTAGGTCAGGGCAAGACAGGTTGGGGGTCAGTTGCCTGATCTGAATATTTTATGAGGCTTTATTAGGGCCCCTACTAGGTTTTTATAGGTCTTTGAAATAAACACTCTTTTGTACACTTACTTATGTTTTTAACTTTTGGCCCTCAATAAGTTTTCTAAACTTCCTTTGGAGGTTTGTGCATAGTTGGAAAAATGCCAGTCTGGCAACATTTGGGATCTGGGTCTCCATTGATAAGGAGGTGTCCAGAAATACATCCAAGCTCTTCGCCGGCTGTGCCAGTGCTAATGGCGTTTGGTCGAGAGCTGAGAGTTGGTGCCCAAGTTCTGAATTTCCCCTACACAACCAGAGAACCTCTGTCTTTGCTGGATTCAGTCTCACACGACTCTGCTTCAACCACCTCACCACAGCCTCCAAACCCTTGGCCAGATTTCTTGGAGCGGTGTCCAGTCTTTCATGTCCATAATAAGAATTCCTGTGTACAATGAGTTGAAACATGAATTCCATTTAGATTACTGGGGTGACTACCACATTTCACTGCCATTGAGTTTATCCATTTCAGCAATTTCCAAAATTTTAATTAGCCCTTTTTAAATTGTTGGAGTAATTCAAGAAATTTTTTTCCTGTCAGTGCCTATCCATTGGAGGCTCATCTGGGGATACTCTTGGTGTTAGTATACCTCTGGCTCAGATTGTGCTGAAATGACAAAAACATAAAATACATAATGTGGATAAAAATTGTACCCAACCAAGAACCGATGCTGAAAAAAAAACCCTAAGTGTTTAATTTGTACTTTGAATAGTTTATTTCATCAAGTTAGTTAAAGCTTCAGTAACACTGTCACTAAGATGAGCATGCATAAGTAGAATTTCAGGAAAATATGAATGCCTTGTTAGTTGAGATAGTATTTTGTATTTTTTTGGGTTATGCCCTATTTTCTTTTCCTCTTGTCTTCCTCCCCCGCACATACTTTGTACAAAGGAAGTATATTGACGCAATAGACAGTGTTTATAAAGACAAAGATTTCTTTTGAAGAATTGATTAAATAAATGTTTGTAAGTGTTTTGAGAATAAATTGTGCAAATATTTTGGTTTCCGGCGGAGTTTCGTCCCAGTTTGATTGTTAACAATAAAAGCTGACTCCACAGTAGAGTATTGTATTTCATATTGGGATGATGATTCATGGAAAAAGGATGACAAAACTAAATAATTAAAATGCTTTTGCAGAGATTTCAATAATTTCCCAAAACATAGTTTTGAGGGTGTAGTAGTCTTAAAGGCACTTCAAAAAAGTAATAACAAATTGATGTCCTGAACAAATAAACTACTTTTCTCAGCGCTTTGGGTCTTGATCAGTTGTAAAATGTTAGTAGGAATGAATCACTTCCATTGAACATGGCAGAATTGTGTTCATCTCTAAATACTATGATTAAACTTGACATAGTGAAGTGTATCATGTTGGAGGCAAAGTGAACTGATCCCAGAGGTAGTTTCTAAACAGCACAATCAAATCCCCGTTTCTGGATGACGTTTATTCTTTTCTTTTCTTTCTTTTTTAAAAAAGGTGCTGATTTCAGTGATGTCATTAAAGTTGTCAGGCTGTCTTAAAATATGGTGCTGTAAACAAACTCCAAATGCACAGAGGGCTAATTATGGGTGCCATCTGTTTATTTTTACTAATTTTTTTTACAAGGCCCACTGCAAGGATATTACAATAGAGGAAAAACGTTCGCCTCCAATTAATGTACTTGAAGGAGTATATCTGTCTTGTTCAATGACCTTTCCCTGTGTCACCAAATGCATGTGCTATGACATCTTCTGATAGAGAAACCTTGTTTCACAAAGGTTCCTTCAGACATATCGCTCCAGCCTCAAAAACATTTTACATTTTTTAGTAAGAGTAGTTTATTTAAAACACACACACACAGATGGTTTAGTGCACTCATGTTATAGAACTTTTGCTGCAGAGTTCCTGAACTTGTTCCTTTTCCCCCTTTCTTTTGGAGCGCACCTTATTTCATGGTTCCTTCATGCTGATTAAGTTGCGTTTTCTTAGTTAAAATACACATGTGTATAAATCCTGTTTTAACGAGAGAGAGAGAGAGAGAGAGAGAGAGAGAGAGAGAGAGAGAGACTTGTGCGCCGGCTCTCATTCTTGGTTTCGCAGTGAATGAGGGGGATATTCCCCTGACAGCATCATCCTGAGCTGTTAGCAACTATTTGCTGAGAGCATGCAGTGATTCTACTGGTCCAGCTCAGCTATTGTGCATGCTAAGCACTACACAGATAAGTCTGGAGGGGGAAGGAAAAAAAAAACCTGAAGGATCCATCTGTTCATTTCTGCTACACTGCGCTGATGTAAGATTACGCTAATCTGGTTGCTTGTCAGGACAGGTTAGTGAAAGCAGGCGTGTGGGTGAGATTTAGGCTAGTCTGGTTCTATGGAAGAGTGTGGGCTACTCCTGTACATGCCATGTTAAATGTAGCAGAAATGGGTTGATTATCAGCTGGCTACTTTGCGGTTTCAGTTAAAATATTTTGTATTTCTAGACTAAAAGTTTAGTCTCTTAAGCTTCCCCCCCTTTTTAAAGTCCTTCCTCCAAACACTTGGAAACAAGTTAAGCCTACATTAGGGTTTAATATATACAATGTCATCAAGAGCTCGCGGTTTAATTTTGCTTTGTTTTTAATTGTGTGTGTGTATATATATATATAGCCATATGTCTTGAATTTGGGGCTTGTTCTCGTCTTTACACTCAAAAGAGTAACCATTATTGTAAATAATATCTTTTTGACTTTTCCAGTATTTTTGTTTATTGTGAAAGAATTGGAGGAGGGGTGGAGGATTTAGTTGTTTGTGTTGCCTACTGACTGACAGTTCTTGCCCTTACAGGTTGAACATCCTATCACAGAATGCATTACCGGTTTGGACCTAGTCCAAGAAATGATCCGTGTTGCTAAGGGTTACCCTCTCAGGCACAAGCAGGCTGATATTCCCATCAACGGCTGGGCCATTGAATGTCGAGTCTATGCTGAGGTAAAAACTGTTAGCAGTTGGGAGGGTGAATAGCTGTGTAAGAACCTATAAATGCCAGGTGTAAGAAAGCACCAAGATTTTTGCTTTGAGTTTCATCTGTTGCGTGTGACATAACTGACGAAGGTTTTCAAATAGCTTTTTTCACCCTGCCATTATGGAAACATTTTCAAAGTTGGAAAAAATATATGCCTTTGGAAGAAAAGTGTCCAGCAGTTATTTTTACCTGTGAGCACAGTTTCATAGTGTTTGAACAGTGGTTTTCTTATGGCCTTACCTTACCTTGGATTTGTTTGTTTGTTTAAACTGATCTGGAAATGACAAATGATTCCCATACTTCTCACTGTTCTAGATAAGATAGCCATTGGCTATTTTTAAAAAACAAACTTCTAAGTCTAACTGATGGAAGGCAAATGATTCCCATACTTCTCACTGTTTCTAGATAAGATAGTCATTGGCTATTTTTAAAAAACAAACAAACTTCTAAGTCTAACTGATGGAACTCTTGCTCTTCGGTTGAGTTCTGAAATCAAGACTTCCTCTGTATAAACTATTTTCCACTTTCATTTCAGAATAGGAATGCTGCTATGGTGGGCAGTCGTTCTCAGTTTGGTTAATACTACATTCTCCCCCCACCCTTTGGTGACTTGTAGTCCTTCTCTTCTTTGAGCTGTGTTGCCTTTCTCACCCTGGTAACATCTTTTTCTGAGTATGTATAGTGAACCTTAGCATTCATCCCACAGCTGAAATATCACAAGACTATAGTTAGAAAGCAATAACATTCAAACAATACATGAGGATTTTGCATACTGCTGGTAGTGCTGGTGTTTCTGTACCAGTTCCATAAGCAATATAGTGTCTCATAAACATTCTTCCAATAAAATTCAGTGCTTAGGATTTTTAATTGTAGTAGAATCCAGCACTTTTGCATTGAGCGCTACAAAACCTTTATGCTGTTTGTTTGTGCCTTAAATAACTTGCTTTTAGTTAGGATGTGTTCTTGGAAGCGTTGGAGCTTGAGTAAAACTCCACAACTACTTGTCTGGTTTCTTTCTTTTTTGGGGAGGGCTTTTCTTTTTTTGCTGTGTGTTTTTGTCCTCTGTTCATGCCCTTACTATTGTGTCCTCTCTTAGAAAGATTGCCCTTGGTTTAATAAAGGCACAGCAGGAAGGTTTTAGCTTTAACAAACCTTCCTTGGCTTGAATGGAAGAAGCAAATTCATATCCCCCCCAAAATAAGTCATTTTGAAAACAAAATATAGTTGGTTCAAAATTTAAAATGGAGGAAACTGCTGGCTTCCCAGTGACTTAACCTCGTTTCCTGTGCTTTGTCTTACTAAGTTAATACCATCCTTGCATTTGAATTTCATTTCAGGATCCCTACAAATCTTTTGGACTGCCATCTATTGGTAGGTTGTCTCAGTACAAAGAGCCGCTGCATGTGCCCCATGTAAGTAATTCTGATGCTTCCTTCCTCCTCATTTTCACAGATGCTAAGAAAACACAGAACTCATTGAGTTCAATAGAAGTCATAGGTGTTCAGCACCCTCTAAAACCAGTCACCTTAAAATGCTTTTGTTAAATGAAAGAAGAGGAAGTTAATTTTATTAGCTTGCCGTAATTGGAAATAAGATATATGGGCCTTGGGTTTAAAAAAGAAAAAAAACACAGACCTATTGAGCATTCTGCACATTCTTTCTAGCTTTTTTGGTACATATTATGTAAGCCTGTTTTGAGAAATATTAGCAGTTATAACTAGGAGAATCACAGGGAAAAAGAAAATGTGGGCGATGTCAGATTGCCCAGTGCTGCAAACTGCTAAATGCCCCAACGAGGAGCAGTCCTATTTGTTTAGCTTTCAAGCTTTTAAAGCCAAATGCAATTTGCTACACTTGATGAAAAGTGATTATTACACATCGCGGTGTTGTAGACTGTCCGTTTAGAGTGGTTGTTTAACAGCCAGTACAAAAAAGGACAAGGGCATCTTTTCTCTTCTGTATAATCAAGGTAGTCAAAGTAATAATAAGTGTGTATATATGGCATGGTGTCGGCATTGTGAAATGACAAGCCAATACTATCTGTGAATATGATTATTTACCATGATTGCTTGCATCGGGAAAAATGGTGAAAGATTACAGGCCAAATCCTAAATTTGGTGATGTTATTGGATATAGGATTTATTTCACTTCTTAAATTGTTTTTGCCCATATGCTTCCTAGAGAGGACCTGACCCTTTCTAGGGCTTTAAGGCTTCATGCTGTGTTCAAAGCTTAAAGCAGAAATACAAATTGTCAAGGTTTAGCAGGCACTATGTGATGTTGAATGGAAGAAGGGGGGGGAGAGCAGCTATTACCTAGAGAATGTATCTTAAGCATATTTAATGAAACCCAAATGAACTAAGAAAGAATTTTCAGTAATTACTCCAGGGGCAGGTTGAGGGTTTTCACCATGTTATAATAGCTAACAGGATGTCAAATATTTTGCCCTCACAAGTTTTTGCAATTTGCAATTTTCTAAACATGAGACCTGTTGAAAGTACAAGTGATAATGGACAAACTGTACCCCCTACAGTCTTTGTCCCACCAAATCTTTCTTCAATTAATGCTGCAGCAGGAGTTTTATGTAATAACATTTGCACTTGTGAGCCATCCAGAGAAAGAAAAAACAATTAAAATGCCTTAAATGTTCTGCTTACTGCTGTTATTTGCTTGTGCGAATGTTGCATGTCAGCTAAATGGACCACGGAATAGATAAAGTGATTGGGTACAAGAGAGTGCATACTAAGCTTTGTCTATCATTATTGCTGGGAGCAATCAAATTGATGCCAGCAGGACAGTAGATGCGTTGACAGCTGTAATTATGTATCTCCATGGTGATCACTTTTGGCCTGTCATGGAGGCCCATGAGTCCCCTCCTTTGCAAGCATTTAATCAGATTGGGCTGTCACTTGTCAGGTAGACATGGCGGGTTGGGAGTTGTGCTTAGGGGGAGAGGTGAATTGAAAATGAAGGGTGGGAGACAGAGTGTGGCCCATCATAGTACTGAAAGAAGAAATTTTAATTATGTTGGAAGCCTAAGACCAGTGGTTTTGAGGATCACATACAGAGTGGCTGGGCTGTTATCGTCCTGTGAACTCCCACCATCTTGTTAAAAATAGAGCAGCTATTTTTATTTAGCAATTGGGGTTTGCTCCCCCCCCCCCGTTTACAGTAGCGGAAATTTTTGAAATTGAGAGATTAAGGTTGTGAGAATTTTATAATTATGAGAAAACTATTCAATCCCGAAACCTGAATAATAGTGCAAGTTGTGTTTTAGCATTTTCTTTGTAAGAAATATGTGGTCAGGAAGAAGCACACTATTTTTTTTTTGTTCAGTCTTCTTATTGACATAGAAGTGTTGTCGTTTATCATAAACTTATAAAAAGATGGTTGGCTTGTGTTAGGCTGGACAGTATGTATCAGAAGGAAGGAAGGTATTAGAAATTATTTATTTCTTAGCCATTCTTTCAATACCATGCAACACAGCCTTTCTGTTGGTAGAGTTCAGCCCTAATGCTTATGAAGCAATAAGAAATAAAAGTTTAAGGAGAAGAAGCATATTTTAATCTAGAGCCTGGTTTTGCTTAGGATGGCACTGTAAATGACTGAAAGAGTTTGAATCCCAGCACCTATTGGGGCCAGTACTTCCGTCTGTGGTGCAAAATTAATTGTTTTGATTTTTTGTTTCAGCACAAATTCACTTTTTCATTCTAATTAAATGACCATCTCTCAAGTATATTAAACACTGTGGTAGATAGAGTAGATTCCATACTGACATTTGAACTGCCACCACTTTATGAACCAAGCACTAACCATACCATTCAGGCATACCTTCTTGATTTCTGATGGTCCTAAACCTTTATTTGTTGGTAAATCAAACCTTAAGATCAGGGCCAACAAGAGAGGAGGACTGGGGGGACAAAATTCGGGGGGGAGGGCAACATCAGTTCAAGGGCCCCCAGCTGGGGTTCTCTGACAGCCAACACAGTAGAGTTTAGCTTCCAAGAATGCCTTTGTTAGAGTTGCCAGCCTCCAGGTGGGGCCTGGAGATCTGCTTTTACAACTGATCTCCAGCTGACAGATATCAGTTCCCCTGGAGAAAATGGCTGTTTTGAAGGGTGGACTTATGGCATTGTACCATGCTGAGGTCCCTCCCCTCCCCAAACCCCATCCTCTCCTGGATCCATCCCCAAAGTTTCCTGGTATTTCCCAATCCAGAGCTGGCAACCCTAGCCTCTGCTCTGCCCTTTCTGCTGCCATCTCTCTCTCCCACTCTCTCTCTCTCATCCACTTACCCACCTGCGACGCAGAGCAAGAGTGAGAGATGGATGCTGGGGACTGGCTCAGTTTCTTCGGTCTGCGCCTTTCCTGCAGCTGTGTAGCCAGCCAGCCTCACACTCTGTGCGCTGGGAAGGCAGCGCGTGGTGCTCCTTCTTCCTTGTATGGTGATCTTTATGGGAGCAGCCAGTCCCTCATCCTCCTTGCATGATCTGCCCTGCAAAAAGCCCACTGTTTGCTCTGTTCCCTGTTCCATTTCCTGAGCTGCATAGAGAAGCTTCTCTAACCACAAGAACGGGATTGTCATCTGGTAAATGAGCTCCTAGCTGCAGGCAGTGGAAGAGGTGGGGTGAGGGGGGGGACTTCTCAATTATCTCATGCCCCAAAGAAGAATATGATGGAGGGGGCAGGGCTGTTGAAACTCACATTGTTGTGCCGGAGAGGCAAAAAAGTTTTCAGGGAGTTGCTCAGAATGAGCATCACAGGAAAAAGGTCAGTATCTAAAAAGCAGTGGGAGTTCCAGGTAAGGTTGCCAACTGACCAAGAAAGAGGGAACGTTTGACAAAACGGAGGAAACAGTTATTATTGGCTTGTTCCTGCAGTTCATGCTCCTGTGAGATGCACAGGAGTAGGAGCTAGTAAGAAAAAAAGTTGGCAGCCCCCTAGATCTGGGCAAGGGCAATCGCTGGGGGTTGTGGAGGGGGGCATTTGGTGCTGGTGAATGGATGGATTCGGGGGTGGGGAAATCTGGGAGAAGAGGTGGGGGTAAGGGCTTTAAGGCTGCAGTCCTCCTTTGCATATTTACATGCAAGTAAACCCCGTTGCAGTCACACTTTGAGTTAACAAGTACAGGATCCAGCTAACTGGACCAAGGATCCAGCTAACTGGACCAAGGCCTAGGAATAGGGAATATGCTTGATTTGTTTAAAAAAATCAGAAATCTTGCACTCTGATTGGGAGAGGAGGATGAGGTGCTCTCTGTCTGTTCTCTCCTCCTTTCTTTTTCTTTCTGTTTAAGGAGGCAGCAGCAGAAGGGGAAGGGAGGGGAGAACTGGAGCCAGTTGGATCTCCGTATCCAGGGTCTAGAGTTGCTTTCTAAAGTCAGTGCAGATGCGGGACTCTGATCACCTACCAGAACTTGTTCTTTGTTTCAGAAAAGAGATGTTTTTTTGGGAAAAGAAAGTGCTTGCTAAGAAACATACCTATGGGTGCCAATGGTGCCCGTGAGTTAATTAAAATCTGCTCTTTAATAATCCTGCCCATTTCCCTTTTAACGTTTCTTACCTAATGAACAATTATTTTCTATTCATGGATGGTAGCAGCAAGCTGATATTATTTGTTTTTGATCAGGGTCACATGGAGGGGGGGGCAGATGGAATTTTTGCCAGGGGTTCCATGGTGGCTCTCGGCAGCCCTGCTTAAGATCATTCTTAGGGGAATTTTGAGGGGGGGAAATGCACTAGACTGACAGTGAAATCCTAAGGAGAGGTACACTGTTTCTAAATCAATTGAAGTCAGTGGGCTTAGAACAGTGTAATGCTGTTTAGGATTGCAATGTGAACCTGGTTTACTAAAAACAGCTGCCTACTTTGGACTGACAGTGGAAATCAGAGAATAGCAAGCTTAGTTACTACTTATACTGCCCACTTCAGTGGATAGACAAACCATATTGAATATCATATTGTGCTTTTATGGTAGGAATATGCTACGTTCGCAGAACTGATTTTCAAGATTTATCCAGTACTTGCCTCAACCGAAAAACAATAGCAGGAAACAAGAGTATATAAGACATTTATGCAGGGGTCTTTTCGTAGAAAAACAGCTGCAGGAGCTCATTAGCATATGGTATGCTAATGAGCTACTAGGCTATTAGCATACTAGCTCATTAGCATATGTAACGCCCCCTGACATCACGAGAAGTGATGTCAGAAGGGGAAGCAAAAGGGGGGGGAAGGCATCTTCAAAAGCCTCCCCTTGGGGGGGGGAAGTGAAGAGAGAAGGGGTTTAAAGTTTAAACCCCTTCTCACTAGAGTTGGGCAGCAGAAGGAGGAAAGAAGGACGGAAAGAGAGCAGAGAGAAGGAATGAAGGAAGGAAATAGTGAAAGAAAAAGAAGGAAAGAAGGAAGGAAAGAGAAAGAAAAAAGGAGGGTAAGAGGAAAAGGAAAGAATGAAAGGAGGGGAAGAAAGGAAAGAAAGAAAGAGTGAGAAGGGAAGAAGGAGGGAAACAGAGAGAAGGAAAGAAGAAGGAA
>NW_015168653.1:636962-697487 GCF_001447785.1 Gekko japonicus | reverse complement strand
CCCCCCCCGCCCCTCAAGCCTCTGCCACCCCCCACAGATCCCTCCCTTACCCTGGGAGGCGGCGGGGGGCCTCTTCTGGCCTCCTCCAGCCCCCAGTGCTCTGGCGCTGGCCAGAGGCGGTGGGGCTCTTCTTGCCTCCTCCGTGCCTCAGCGCTTCGGCGCTGGCCAGAGGAGTGGGGGGGCTCTTCTGGCCTCCTCCGGGCCTCAGCGCTCCGGCGCTGCTTGGAGGCGGCGGCGGGGGGGTCTTTTTGCCTCCTCCGTGCCTCAGTGCTGCAGCGCTGGCCGGAGGTGGCGGCGGGGGACTCTTGGGGCCTCCTCTGGCCCACAGCTCTCCGGCGCTGGTCGGAGGAGGCGACGGGGGGCTCTGCTGGTCTCCTCCGGCCCGCAGTGCTCTGGCGCTGGCCGGAGGCGGTGGCGGGGGGCCTCTGCTGGCCTCCGGGCCTCAGTGCTCCGGCGCTGGCCAGAGGAGGCGGTGGGGGGCCTCTTCTGGCCTCCTCCAGGCCCCAGCGCTCTGGCGCTGGCCGGAGGAGGCAGCGGGGGGGCTCGTCTGGCCTCCTCAGGACTGCAGCGCTCTGGCGCTGGCCTGGGGAGGTGGCGACGGGCCTCCCTAGGGCCTCAGTGCTCCAGCGCGGGCCCCGGGAGGCCGGCGACAGGCCGTAGTGGGGGAAGCTGGGGGGCGGGGCTTGCTGCCACCGCCATTTTGTCAGCTCCTGGGCTCCCGGAGCAGCGCTTCGGCATGCTCCGGCCCCAAAAGACCCCTGCATTTATGTTATGTCTTGTGCTAAGGTGTTTTTTTTCACTGAGGTTGTAAGCTTGTATCTTGGTGGGATTTACTTTGTTCTCGCTTTAAAAGTAGCCTTCTGTCCGAAGTCCTGTGAATGTAATGGAGTCTGCAGGACAGATCATTGTTGGCTTCTATTTACTACTTAAGCCACCCACACCCTCCAGTCATTCCTTAGGGCTATGAACTCTTTCCAATAGAATGGGATATGGTAGTGGGACACTGCAATAGGAAGTAGGAAATTGATAGGAACTGCTTTCCCTCACTGTGCAAGCTGTTGGCATATTTTCCCAGTTCCCACTGCAGCTCCAGCTCTATGGTATTTCCAACATTTCCAGACTCTGAAATATTCTTTTTTATATAGAGGGACTTTTTTAAAAAAACATAAAAATTGGAGGAGCATTCAGTTAAGTGAAACCCCATCCATGGTCTGAAGAAAACCTAACAAAATGTACCTTAGGCTCAGATGGTTAATTATACCCCATCATGTCTATTGTATCCAACACTGTTCTCCAAAATTGTTTTATAACTTAGTGTTGCCAGAAAACATGCAGCCTATCTGTGCCTGAATTCCAAAGGTGGGTTATAAATATAACCAAGTTTAAACACTGTTAGGCATTTTAGAATATGAGGTGCCAAACTTGCATGGCATCCAAAGGGTAGATGCATTCTCCCCTCCCCCCACTCCTATTTCTGGTTTGGTGGAGAAAAGGCAGATGATAACAAACTGTTATGCTGTTGATCACGGTAAAGATGTTGCAGAAGTGGGAGTTGAGCAGTCAGATCTTCCTTCTCTACCATATTGGTCATGACATTGCAAGACTTCCAGATTTTCTTGTCCTATTTGAAATAGTGTTAAGGAAAAACATCTTGCTGATGACTGAAGTTAGTGCATCTAAGGCACCTTGGCGTTTTTCTAACGAATGTGCTAGACAGCTGCTATTGCAGTTATAAAGCCTGCATTAATGAACATGTAATTGTACTATTGTAAAGGCACAGTTAATTTTTTTTCCACCAGGAAAAAAAATGTGAAGCGGTTTCCATTGCAGAGAATAAAGCCTATTAGGACATGTCATTTGGATAATAAAGTCATCACTGTGACCTCATGTGGATACTGTAGACAAGAGGTTCTACATCTGGCCCCTTGATAATTGCCTAAATTAAAATCTAAAAGCCTAACAGCCGTTGGGTTGACCTCTTTCTGCCTTGCTGCAGACAGATGAGCTGTTTTATTACAAGGGTTTTTTCCCCCCAGGTAAAGATTGAAGGGAAGTTTCTTAGCTCTTTCCCCCCTTTGCCGCCACTCCCACGCATAGTATTTTGTATTATCTGCCTTTGGTTTTTCTCCTTCATATTTCCAAGATGTTAGTAGTTTTGAATTATTTTGTTGGTGTTGGGATTGGTGTGGTTTCCAAACTTTCGAAAGCAACAGTCTAAACAAATATTTATTTATTGGAGAATTAGTCACTGAAAAAATGTATATGGATAAACCTCAGTGTTGCTGTGGTAAAAATCACACCAACAGTTGAAAATGGATATCAGCAATAGTATCAAGTTTTGTTGGCCAATGACTATCAGGTTCTTCAAAAGAAATATCCAAGTGTGTCCCTTACCCCACCCTACCCCTGCATTGCAGAGTCAGAAATTTAATTGTGGCTCTATCCTCATAAAGCAGAGTCATGGAAAAAGCTGTGTAAACATTCAAGCCTCAAGGGAATGGCATCATGAGAAGAAAAATATGGCCCAGATGAGGGTGAGGTACAAAAGGAAAGTTTCTCAGACATAAAAGCTAGCAGATCAGTACTCCTATAGAGCTGATAAGCAGAACTCCATGGCTCCTGGTGAACATGCTTCAGTTGTACCCCTACTGGGGCCCTTGGATATTGGGTACAGTGGGGCACAGGGGGTACGATTACACTGTGAGGACATTTTTGATGCTAGGTATCAGTTACAAGAATAATTATGTGCATTTTGTAATGGTGATTTAATCAGGGTTTGCCCACACTGAGAGTTCTAGATTTGAGAACTGCAAAACACAAACCACTGAGAACGTCTGTGTAAGATCAGTTGTAATTCATTTATTTAAGACATTTATAGCCTGGCTTATAACTGAGGTTCTTGGGATGTTTTACAAAAATAAAAAATATATACAGTAGTAAAACTAACTTAAGTGTAATAGCAGTGATAGAATGTCCTATAATTCTGACCAGTGGACTAGCAATGTACTGTAATTAATTGGGTCCAGTTTGCTGATTCAACTCTTTCCCTCCAAAAGGCCTTTTACTCTTGGTAAAACTGTCTTCTTTCATTCTTTAAAAGGTCCGTGTTGACAGCGGCATACAACAAGGAAGTGAAATCAGCATTTACTATGATCCCATGATTTCAAAAGTAAGGCTTTGGGGATTTTAAAAAATCCGGTAAAATATAAATTTTAACAATTAAAAAAACCTGACAAGGTAGTTTTACAAAAGATAACAGTCACATGAGCAAGCACAGAGAGATTATTCTTAGTGTTACGCTGTTGGAGTTTCTCTTGCTTCATTAGTTGATGCTGTAACATTTAGGTACAATGTACATGTCAAGCTTCTAGAGCAAATGCAAAGTAATTTATTAGATTAATAATAAGGCTGGGTGATAGTGTCAGAGTTCATCATTTGGAATGTAAGTAACTGGGCATATGGTAGGGCATGGTGATCATATGGAATCTTGCTTGCTTCGTAAGAAGGGGTCCTGGATATCATTGGGGATTATTAGGAAGGGAATTGAAAACAAATCAGCCAGTATCATAATGCCCCGTATAAATCAATGGTGCAACCTCATTGGAATAGTATGTACAGTTCTGGTCACCACACCTCAAAAAGGATATGATAGCATTGGAAAAAGTACAGAAAAGGGCAACTAGAATGATAAAAGGGTTGGAACACTTTCCCTCTGAAGAAAGGTTAAAGCGCTTGGGGCTCTTTAGCTTGGAGAAACGACAGCTGAGGGGTGACATGATCAAGGTTTATAAGATTATGCATGGGATAGAGCCGGTAGAGAAAGAAGTACTTTTCTCCCTTTCTCACAATACAAGAACTCGTGGGCACTCAATGAAATTGCTGAGCAGTCGGGTTAGAACGGATAAAAAGAAGTACTTCTTCACCCAAAGAGTGATTAACACATGGAATTCACTGCCACAGGTGGTGGCAGCTACAAGCATGGGGGGGGGCAACAGTGGGAGAGCTTCTGGTGTCCTGGCCCCACCGATGGACCTCCTGATGGCACCTGGTATTTTTGGTCACTGTGTGACCGAGCATTGGACTGGATGGGCCATTGGCCTGATCCAACATTGGCTTCTCTTATGTTCTTATGTTCTTAAATATTTGGGGCTTTAAGCTTTGACAATCATAATGGTTGTTGGTGGGGGACTGAATAGAAGAAAGGTTTTTTATTGAGAAGGATCTAGTCATCCTTCAGGAGCCTTCCTCCACCTTAAATGACTCTTCCTCCAATAAGGCTGGAGGAAGGGTTCCTACTTTGCTTAGTAGAATGGTCGGATAGGGGTAGGATCCACCCCATTATCTCAAAATACTAGTCATGTCATCTACCGAAATGACTGCTTAGATTAATCTTTGGAAATCTTGGAAAGGATTAATCTTTGGTACTGAATGTAATTTATAGATTTTTGTTTGTTTGTTGCAGCTGATCACCTATGGATCCAATAGAGCTGAAGCTCTGAAACGAATGGAAGAGGCCTTGGACAATTATGTAATAAGAGGTAATTATAAAAATGTGGTTTGCTGATGCAATAGTGGACAAAAAAGCTTAAAAATGTAATAATTTGCAATTCAGGGGAACATACGTTAAATTAAGAAAATATTGTTGTATGCAGCTCATCCACTTGGATACAATGAATAAAATTTAGTTAAATTCCAGTCTTTCGATTGTCATGAGTGTGCAACTCCATAGCACGAAATATTTGAAAGATTAGCTCAATTAGCAAAAATACATCTCCTTTTCTTTTGCACCGGAGTCTGGTTCCCTGATCTTAAATCCTCTAGTTCTCCAAAGCTTTCTTGCCTTTTCATTCCCTTCTAGGCAGCTGTATACAGCTTTTCTTGTCTGTAAGTATTGGCTATAATGGGTTTTTCCCTAGATGCCATTTTTTAAAATTGATTGATCTTTTTTCCAGGTTATTATTTTTTTTAATTTAAAGATAACCTGCAGTTTCTGTAATGTGTGTGCCAATACATCTCCCAATACAATGCATTTGGCATTGTAGCAATAAACATACAACAAATGGGAGGGATATTTTCTAATAAAAATGTCTGAATACTGGCATGATATGGCAAACTGTAAGGGCCATGCTGGAGGACATTCACTTGTAAGTGATAGTAATGTGTCTGGGTGCTTACTGAAAGTCACCTAGCTCCTGTACAGAGCACTAGTCTAAGGATATCTTTTCTTCCTTCTCCAGATTCTTTTTGATACAAGTTTATTATTAGTTGTGTAGTAGTGGTGAAGATGGTGGTTTCATAAAATTTAGCAGCAGAATTGTTTCATTTTTCCTTCTCTCCCAAAATAAGTTTTCTGCTTTTGAGTGTACTTTTATCCATTAGAGATCGCTGTGTAATTCCAACACGGCAGGATTTCCAGTTGCTTGATGTCTTTTCACCTAACCCCCATTGCTAAACTTCGATAAATCAGTGCATTAAAAGAGAGAAATGTAGAAAGTTTTTTTTTTGCTGCTCCACTGCTTATATGACCTTTTCTTCACAGAAAGTAGTAACTTGAGAGCTTCAGCATATGTGTCTCTCTTTAGAAATCCATCCAGCTGCTGAAAAACCTTGAGACATAGTGGAATTACAACTCTCTTCCTGGTTGCTTTTCTAGATGTAGCTCTTTAATATTTGCTTAGTTCTTAACATGTTTTTGTCAGAGTCTGCAATAAACATGAGGTTTAATAGGATAGTTGGTTCCGCTGGATATTTGCTGAGCTTCATATGAGAAATGTGTTGTGCTTGGCCAGTGATAAGAACTGCAAAAATAATATCCATCTTCATATTGAGTGCCAGTATAAAATATACACTTGCATTGATACGTGTACATGGAAGCTGAGAATGTATGGGGGAATTTGATTCATCTGGGACTACAGTAAGTTACTTTAGGACAAAAATGGAGCAGAAATATAGCACTGTACAGGTTAAGAATAGAATCTACTTTTATTTTTTATTTTTTAAAAATTGCTTATTGTGATTAAAAAATTGAACATGTAATTTGATATTGTGGTGGAACTCTGCTCCCTTCTTGTATCAGGTAAACAAAACATTTCAATAATCAGAAGAACCAGTCCTCAGTTCTTATTCCTATAAAGGACTGATTTACCAGTTTTAGATGGAGTAAAATTATCATTAGATGATCATGTTAAGATATTAGGAGCTCTCTTGGACTTGTTGATGGAGAAACAGCTTGGTACAGTTGCTGCCATTTTCCATTTCTACCTAGTGAATAAGTAACCTTCCCTCCTGAATGTGGCGGACCTTGTCTACCATCACTAATTCACGCTTATGTCACCTATCACTTGCTTTAAGCTTTAATTTAGGGGTGTCAAAATTATTTGTTATGAGGGCCGGATCTGACATAAATGAGACCTTGTTGGACTGGGCCATGTGTGTCATAAGATGTAATGCCAGGTAGCAGAGATATAAACTTTATAAAGGACACAAACACGCTTAAAGATTTTTTAACTTTAAAACGTGCTTAAAATATTAGTACTCTTGCAATATTTTGTTTATTTAACAGTGTCTGATAACTGACACCTCTTGCTCTAAATTATTGCATCAAAATGTCTGTGCTGTAGCAATCTTGAGTATGCTGTTCAAGTGTGTACTTGTAAGCTGCAAACTTACTTTTGATTTACTGACATTCATAACAGAAATATCATGCTCAGATTTCTAGGACCTCGGACCCAGGGGAAAACATGAAATGGCTGGGCATTGTGAGTTTTTGTACATAAATTGCTTTGTGTGCTGGTCAAGAACATGAGAAGGCCCCATGGCACAGACTAAGGGTTATGTGTTTGTCTACAAAACTATAGTCTTCCTCAGTGGACAGTATCAGCCTACTATCTGGGAAGTCTAAGTTCAAAATCCCCAAAGGAAATGTGCTGGGTGAACTTGGTCTGGACACACACAAACTCTCAGCCTAATCCACCTCACTGGCTTGTTATTCCTCATCTAAATAGTTCAAATTGCTTTCATACTGAGAAAGACTGGATCATGAGGGCATGAATACAGTGAAAAGGGGGAGGGAACCCAGTTGCACCCAGGAGAGCCCTAGTATAATGAACTCAAAAAAACACACACACTGTAGCAAGGCACACAAAAGCTCATACCTTGAATAAAACTTTGTTGGTCTTAAAAGTGCTTTGTATTTCTCCTGTGTGACTGAGGCAACCAAGCAAAGCAAGCTCTCCCTCTTTCCCTCCCACCCTTTGGGGAGGAGCCTCAGCCAATGAAGGGGAAGAAAGGCTTGCCTTTCTCTACTGTGCAATTGAGGCAGCCTAGCCAGGAAGCAACCTCTGGCTCATTCCCTCCCCCCCAGGGAGGGGGAGGAGCCTCAGTCAGTGCAAGGAACAGAAGCTTTCCTATCTGGGAACTTCTGTTTTTTGGCGACTTGCAGGTGGGTGAGCTCCAACGCAGCTCTGATGTGAGCAGCCCGCAAATGTGCCAATGGGGAGGGGTCTGAGTTGATTTTGGACCCCCACAACCCCTTGTAGGGGGGGCGCATGAAGTGCCTCTCCCAAGGCAGAAGCTAAGGGATCGAGGCTCCTTTTTGCCCTGATAGGTCCTCACGGCACAGACCCAGCAATGACATCTAGAGGTGCACACCGGTCCGAGCATGCAAGTGATCCAAGAGAAACTATCTTCTCTACACTGTAATCAATCGCAAGTAAAAATGGGAGTGAACCCACGATTTAGCGCACAACCGCCTAAAGCTGCCCCAAAGCCCCAAACAAGCGGAAGGGGGAGGGGAATCCCAGATCCCGAAAAGACTGAGTTAAAAGCGGGCACTGAGAGGGCAGCTTGAAGGGAGTGGATTTTGACTGAGTGTGGTGCAGATTAGCAAGAAAACGCTTAATTACCAGACCTTCAGAGACTTCTTAAAACTTTTTGCTAACTGTAAACAATGACGCAGCGAGCAGAAAGAATGGTGACGAAATCGAAACTTACAACAGGAACTGCCAGCACATCGTCTCCAGTCACTAAACTGGAAGTAACCATAGACTTTCATAAAATGATTGCTGCAGCTTTGCGCCCTGTACTGGACCAGGTGACCAACCTTCACAACAAGTTTGATATGTTGCAAAAGGAGCTCAAAGAAACTTCCGCAAAAACAGAGAAGTTAGCCAAGAAACTGAAAAAAGTTGACGCTAAGTCCAAAGAGTTTGGACAAAGACTGGAGGTGGTGGAAAAAGAAAAAATCTCTGAGAGTCAACAATTGCTGCTTCTTCAAATGGAAAAATCAGCGTATGTCCTGAGATTTCAAAACATTCTGGAGTAGAAAGGAGAGAACTTGAAAGAGATTTTAAGTGAAGAGCTGGCTCCTGTGGTAGGCTTAACAGCAGAAGTGATACAAAGCTATATTGATCTGGTATATTGTACATATCCAGAATTTATATTAAAAAAAACAAGCTACCCAGGGAAGTATACACAAAATTCTCAAAAACGTCAACAAGAGACTTAATTTTGAAAGCGACAAATGGAATTGTCTTGAAAATCAAAGGAGAACAAATCAAAGTTTTAAAACACGTTCCATTTGAGATCAGGAAAAGAAGGAGACAATACAGAGACTTAGCATTGTTTTTTGCAAAACCATACCACGCCATACAGATGGATAATACCGTAAGGCCTTATCTTCAACTACAATGAGAAAAAAGAAAAGATTGACTCTGTTCTTAAAGCGAAAATATTCCTGGAGCAACAACAGAAAGCAAGAGATGGATCTGAGAAAGTGGAGGACAACAAAGATGCAGAAAAAGAAGAAGATAAAAAGGGGGAAAGCTTTGACAATACCTCAAGCAGCTCGGCAGAATCCTCAGACTTTGAAGCAGAATTAGGGGCTGCTGCTTTAAAAGTTAGACTGGATTTTGATAAGAAACGTAGAGGAAGGAAATAAGCAAAATAGAGTAACTTTTACAATCTGATGTTTATTATTAATTAATAATCTTAAAGCTAAGAAGCACACACTTTAGCCAAGTATGATTGTGATTGCTCGCTTTATACTTTTATACTTTTACAGTATCAACTTTCATGTATTACTATCTGGGTAATAGGGAAATATTGACTACTTTAAACTCATGTATTAATGACCCTTGCTACTCGTAGTTTTAGGTTGTTCCCTTCCCCTGACCCTGTAGGTTTGTAGTATAGAAAAAGCAATAAAAATGTTTTTTAAAAAAGAAGAAGAAGCTTTCCTATCTGTCTCTCCTGAGAGATTGAGAGAGTCTGGCAAAGCAAGCAACAGAACTGGAGGAAGAAGCAGGAGACAGTGAGGGCCTGATAGAGGCCCTCTGGGGGCCTCATCTGGCCCCTGGGCCACATGTTTGACACCCCTGCTTTAATTAGTGCTAAATGTGGCTGCCTATCTTTTGAATGAGATTAGTCAGGATGCTTATATTTCCATTTTAAAACAACTTAACTGGGCCCTTATTTGTGGTTTCAGGTTCAAGTGCTGTTTCGTACCTTTAAAGCCTTTCATGGCATGGTACTTGCACATCTGAAGGATTGCCTAGTCTTATATGGACCTATGCATTAGCCATGCTTTGCTGTTGCTTGTGGTGCCTTCAATGCAAGTGGCATTTGAACTTCCACTACCTTTTTAAAAATCATTGCTCCAGTTTTGTAGTATAGTTTTCTGGAGACAGCATAAAAACACTTAATATCCTAGCCATTGAAAAGTGCTGGAAGGCTGTACTATTTCAGGGAGGCTTCTCTTGAAAGCTACAAGGTACGATTTTCTGTTTTTGCAGTTGGGCAGTGAGCTGTTTTAATGTTGCTGGCACATTTTATTGCATCTAGTTTTTGAAGCAGAACACATCTATAAGTTTGACCTTCCTGGAAATGTTACCCAAAGAGGGAGTCTCCTAGTTAATTGGGCGAATTAGCTCTAAGGAGACAGAGCGAGAGATTCTCCACCAGTGTTTACAGGGATTTTTCCATTAAGAGAACTCTCAAAATAAACGAGGCAGATGTTCCACTGGTAAGGCTTTTTATTAAAAAGAAATAAAAATGAGCAAAAAAATATACATACACACTGAAGACACATACAAGGCTGGCTAAGAGGAAATCAGGGAGGAGAGGAGAGAGCAATTTCAGGGAAGGCTATAGTTACCAGTCTTTAAGGATGAAGTCTATGGAGGCAGCAGCAAAATTACCAGCATTTCACGGAGTGAAGAGGAGAGGACCCACATGGATTTGGGGGTGCCACCCTTTGTTCCCAACCCTGAAGGAAGGAAGCCAGCCATTGCAAGGCAGGTCCCTGGACTCCAGTGTCGGCAAGGCGGTGGAGCAGTAACTGATGGTCAACTATGTCGAACGCTGCCGACATGTCCAACAGCAACATCACTGCCAATCCATCCTGTTCCAGATGCTTCTGGAGGTCATCTGCGAGGGCGACAAGCCCTGTCTCTGTCCCATGGCCTGGGCAGAAACCGGACTGGAAAGGATCTAGAATGGAAGTGTCATCCAAAAAGCTCCGTAGCTGAATTGCCATGGCCCTCTCAATTATTTTGTCCAAATAGGGAAGATTGGAGACTAGCTGGTAATTAGCCAAATTGGCCAGATCCAGAGATGTCCTCTTCAGGAGGCGACGAACCACAGCTTCATTGAGTGCCCTAGGGAACTGTCCCTCTGAGAGGGACTTGTTGATAATCTCCCTTAGGGCATCTCGAAACGCATCACGGTCAGCTTTAATTAGCCATGATGGTCATGGGTCAAGGCAGCACATGGTAGGGCATACAGTTAAGAGCAGTTTGTCAACTTCCTCCAGGCTGAGTGGACTGAAATAATCCATAACCTGATTAGAAGATGTGCATGGAGCCTCGAGTTCACTTACTGTCTCAACTGTGGCTGGGAGGTCACGGCAGAGCAACAGGACTTTATCTGCAAAGTAGCTCACAAAGGCCTCACAGCCAGTGTCCAGTTCCTTAACATTTGGTCTGCCTTGTGGCAGAACAGTCATAGACTGAATTATTCTAGATAATTGGGCTGGCCATGAGCTCACAGACACAATCATGGCCACATAATACTCTTAGTGTCTTTGACTGCCATCTCATAGGATCTCATAAATGTCCTATAAGATGTTGTTGTGGCTTTGTCACAAGCGCACTGCAACTGCCGCTCTAGCTATCTTAGCCTTCGCTTCATCAGCCACAACTCCTGGGTAAACCAAGGAGCCAGCCTAGAGTGAGGGCACAGAGGACGTTGGGGAGCGATCTCATCGATGGCTGCTGAAAGTCAGCTGTGCCAATCCTCCACAAGCTCATCTAATGAGCCGCCAGGGGGCATCGGATCCCGCAGGGCCATTTGAAGCCACATAGGGTCCATTTGGCTCTGTAAGTGAGCTGAAATCTGCTCACCACCCAAACAGGGTTGGAGTGAAACATTCATATGGGCCTTCAGGGCATGATGGTCCGACCATGGCACTGCTGAGGCAGTTATCCGGTTCACTGTGACCCCTGCTGCGAAGATCTGGCCCGATGAGTGGGAGTCGTTACATATTGGGAGAGTCTCAACGCCACCACGGATGACACTAGGTCTATCGCCTGAGTGGAGGCCACATCGTCTGCCTGGACATTGAAATCACGCAATCAGTCTAGGGTGGTCCAGTGCCCAGCCCGACACGACCTCCACTAGGGATGGCAGGCTGCTGGCTGGTTCTTTTTTCATCGAAAAACCAAATATAAAATAAAAGCAAAGACAAATCTTACCTTACAGTAATTATGTTTTGTTGTCATAATTATTACTTTATGTTTGGTTTTAATAGGTTTTTGCTGTTTTATTATTTGCAGTATGTGATTATTTTTAAAAGGGAATTTTTTTGCCTCAAACTTTGTACAATAATGAAAACACTGTCCTCTGTTCATGAAAAAGTTCAATAAAAAGGTGTTCAATCCTTTTATCGGGGTCACATCTAACTATGGGGCTGGCTATGGGGATGGTGGAGATCAAATAGTAATAATTTTTAATGAAGTCCTAGTTTTACATTTAAAATGCTAGCTTATCAGTAGGCTGACATTAAATTGTTCAGTAATTTGTCAGTATTTGGTCAGGTTTTTTTGGAATTTTGGTCAGTAAAATCAGTATTTTTTACCTTCTGACAAGTTTCCACCCCTGGCAAAAGTGCTGTCAAATCACAGCCAACCCCATAGGATTTTCAAGGCAAGAGATGAACAAAGATGGTTTGCCACTGCCTGTCTCTGCGTAGCAACTCCAGACTTCCTTGGTGGTCTCTCATCTGAGTACTAACCAAGGCCAGTCCTCCTGCTTAACTTCTGATGATATCCATCACAAACTTGAATTTTAATATCTTTTGCATTTCTTCATGTACTTCTGTCCAGTATTTTCTTGCTTTCTTATATGTCCACCACATATGGTAAAATGTTGCATCCATATTCTGACATTTTCAGCACTTACCATTGTACTGTTTATTAGTTTTTGCAATGTCTTTGGGAGTAATATACCATTGAAAACATTTTATACCAATTCTCCCTTAATATTTGACATTTAGTCATTTTAATTTCTTTATTCCACAAGATGTTGGGCTGCTCTTGAAGACAACCCAGCAATTTCAGCTGGTTCAGAATGCAGGCTGCTGATTACTATCAGTGGCTAGCTGGTGGGAACATTTGACTTCCTTGAAACAGGTACATTGGCCGCCAATTTGTTTATGAGTCCAGTTGAAGCTACTGGTTATGACCCTGAAAGACCTTCATGTCATAAGGCTCACTTATCTAAAGGACCATCTCCTCCCATGTATTCAGTGCACCTACTGCAGTCTTTAGGCTCCACATACTGGCAGGTCTCTCACATAAGGTAGCCAGTCTGACATCAGTCAGAGCTTATGCCTTCTCCACAGTCACTCCCACTTTGGAATGGGCTTCCTGAGGAGATGAGAGGGCACCATCTTTAGAAATTTTTAGGAGGTGCTACAAGAGTATTTTATTTGTGAGCATTTAATGGAATATATCTGCAGGTCTCTCTTAAGGTAAAGGTAAAGGTTCCCTTGCTCGAAAGCCAGTCGAGTCCGACTCTAGAGTTGCGGTGCTCATCTCCGTTTCAAAGCCGAAGAGCCAGCGCTGTCCGAAGACGTTTCCGTGGTCATGTGGCTGTTACCTTCCCACCGAAGTGGTCCCTATTTATCTACTTGCAATTTCTTGCTTTCGAACTGCTAGGTTGGCAGGAGTTTGTAGTTCTTAAGAGAGGGGGTTAAATGGAGTTTGTAGTTCGATGCTTTTAAATTATAATACTTTATAATGATGTGTAAGCTGCCTTTAACCATATTTTAATAAAATATTTATTTTATTTCTAAACTGGTTTTCAGTTCTTGCTCCCGCAGCAATGTACAAAACAGTCACACACAACATCTTAAAATCCCAGATGAAAACATCATCTTCAAAACTGAAATACCAAAGCAAGCCTTCAAACTAGAGGGCTAATCAGCAAGAAATGCACATTAGGGCTAATTTACAAAAGCAGAACAAAATAGGATCGTTGTTACATGAATCTAGAATGCCATGAGAAAGAAAAATAAACAGTTTGTGGAAGACAGTTCAAAAGTTCTAGGGTGATAACTGAGAAAGGCTTGTTTCTTGTGAAGGCCAATCTGGCCTATACGCAAGATGGGATTTGAAACAGACTTTATCGGTAGAAGGAACACTTACTGAATCTGAAGAAGAGGGGTAGGTTAATAAAGGGTTTGCCTATGTTTCGTTAGGGCTATTAAAACTTGTCAAACTGTTCAAGCCTGGAAAAAAAAAAATCTAAATCAGCAGTAAGAAAAAATCCTAATTGAAACTAATGTATAACCTCAACTAATATGCATTTCTCCACAGGATACTCTCAGGGACTTATATCAAAGGTAATGAGGGGCAATTACAGAAACATAGAATCCTATAAACACTAAATGTATTTATATACGTAAGTGTATGAATTAGGGTACAGTTATATAACACTTGAGCGTTCTCTTTCTTTTGACAGTCTGTAGTTTGTGTTGCTTGCTGAGGTAGTCTCTATAACAAGGTGAAACTCTAAGCTGGGAGTCTTTTGTCTTGTCAATACAACTTAAATCACAGTTACAGAATAAAACATAAAGAAAAAATATAATCCTTAAAAATTAAACTTCACATGGCTGTGTATGTACAGAACCTGTAAGACATCCTGGGAGATTTCTGTCAGCTGACCCAGAAGTTTCCACAGTGTCTCCTCAGAAACTGGAATTTCTGCAGCACATGCCATTCCCATACCACTCCCCACTCCCATCTTGCCATACAAACTGCTGCTTTCAGGCTTTCAAAAGGGGATGAACAAACTTCACAGTTGTGCGTAATCAGCATGAATTTATTTATTTATTTAATTAGATTTACTAGGCTGACCTTCCCTAGAAACAGGGCTCAGGGCGGCTTACAACAGATTATGATACAAATCTCAAGTTAAAACTAAGTTAAAACCCAGTAATTTCCAATAAATAAATAACATACTTACAGTATATAAGATGGCGGGAAGGATTCCAGCTCCCCAGCCTCCTTGGGGTAGGGGTTACTAAGGATAGGGAATTATGTGAGAGTGCCAAGGATGCCCCGTCACTGTCCTCAACCGAAGGCCTGACGGAACATCTCTGCCTTGCATGCCCTGCGGAACAGCAACAACACCAGCAGGGCACGGATGTCTTCCGGCAGAGCATTCCACTAGGCGGGGGCCAGGGCCGAGAAAGCCGTGGCGCTGGTCGAGGACAGCTGGACTTCTCTTGAGCCAGGGACCACCAGGAAGTTCTTATTACCTGAGCATAATACTCTTCCAGGGGCATACTGGGAGAGGCGTTCCCGAAGGTTTGCAGGTCCCTGACCATTAAACCTGACACTTTACAGAATTTGGAGAGTGGTTTAGGACATGGCGATGAGAGTTAGTGGTATAGGACACTGTCCAAATAAATTCTTGAACCTTATATAGTATACATGAAGAACAGATAGATAATTTTACAGATAACCACGCTTGAGAGGATACGAATGGAATGTAACAGCAGAATCTCAATTACTCTTAACAATTAAGAAGGATAGTTTTACATATTAGTCTCATACTTTGACATATTTATTGCTCCACTGTTTCCCCCCCGTAATTAAATCCAAACATATTGTGACCTATAAACTGAGCTTGTTATTGCTATTTAATCTTTGCATGTGTCAAAACATCTTCATTAAGTCGTATGCTAATTTGCTGTTCACCCATGTAGAGGCATCACCCTATATATATGAAACATTAACTTCCGTTTCTATATATCTGAAGAAGCATGCGTGCACACAAAAGCTCATACCTTGAATAAACTTTTAATGGTCTTAAAGGTGCCACTGGACTCAAAATTTGTTTCCAGAGAACAAAAGTTCCTGTGCAGCAGGCCCTGTGGCTGATCTTTGGGAGACATAAGCACTGATGAAAACTGCATGTGTTGTGGATGAATGTCTCTTGTCATCCTGTCAGAGGTCCACAGATGAAGTCCTCCTCTCATTCCACCTGTCACAAGGTTCTCATAGCACCTATCTGATCTTTGAAGCACAGAGGCTATAGCTGTTTCTTCATTCTTTGCTCAGGCTTTCTCCATATTATTTGCTTCTTTTACTTCTTCCCTTTCCCAGCCCTTTTATCTGTGTATCTTCTGCCTGGCTGGTAGGGGCTGCCCAATTTTAATGTCTGTATGGTGTCCAGATTGCATTTGAATATGGAATAAATAAATGTGTTCCGGGAGGAAGAAGACCCTGGTTTTGTATAAAGGGTTAATCTTGAAAATTATCAAGACTTTTCCTCCCCTGCTCAAGAGACTAGATGATGTAAAATTCTAGGTAGTGTGTGCTATATGTAGAATAATAGAATTTTGTTAAAGAGAAGACCCGAGCATGAACGAAACTGCCTCTCCTTTTAGAATAACTTCTTCAGAATTTACTTGTATATAGCCAAGTGTGGAATTGTACATTCAGTGTGAAATTGTACATTCAGATGAAATTTGGATTGCTCCCAAGTACACTTTTATGTATGAGTTTACTTTTCCAGGACGTAATTTTTTTTAAACTTTGCCAGCATCATGATTTTACACAAATAGTAGATAAACCAGTTAGTGATTTTGCCACTGTATATAATGGAGGGCTCATAATTAAAAGCTTTGCAGACTCTCCCCTCTCCCCCCTGAACTTGCTAGGAGCTGAGCATGTCATGGATTTGCTTCTCATCCCTGTCAGTGTAGCTTTCCCCCCTTCCCCCACAACTTATCTAGCTGTGGCTCGGCCTCAGTTAGATATGTATTCTAGGCTGCTAAACCTCTTGGGAATACTGAAATGGTAGCATTCCAAGTACAGGGAACCCTGAGATATATAATTTCTAGCACGCATAAGTACTTAATATGGACCTTAGACCAGTCCTGTGAGAGGTCTAGATAGGCCAAGGCCAGTTCCAGCTGCTGAGGCCCTTAGCCATAATAAAAACGAAAAATGACATGATGCTTTCATGATCCTAGACCTAAGACTGAGGAGTGAGCAGCCTGTAGGCCTCAGATAAGCCTCTGTTCCCCAAAGACCTGAGGCCTTTGTGTGAATTTTCCAACAGGCTTACAGTTCCCAAGCACCCTGCAAGCCATAACATTGGGCTGGGGAAAAATGGAGGGAAACCAGCACTAATTGCTGTCAAGGAGACAGAGCTCTAACAGAGCATATGAGGGATGGTTCACTCCCTGAAGCTGAGTGGTAGTAAGGCTGTTTTTGGAAGCTGATCCCTCACTCTGTGGTAGAGTGAGTCTGGCCTACTGGGATCAGATATTGAGACAAGAATAGCAACCAAGTAATGTGGCTCAAGTGGTTAAGACGCTGAACTGCAGCCTGGTGAAGGTCAGTAGTTCAGCAGTTCGAGACCCGAGTTGCCGCATGACGGAGTGAGCTCCCGGCTCTAGTTCCAGCTCCTGCCAACCTAGCAGTTCAAAAGCAAGAAATTGCAAGTAGATAAATAGGTACCACTTCAGTGGGAAGGTAACAGCATTCTCCTTGCTTCACGAGATCTGGAGATCATTGAACTGACAGCTAAGTTTCTCCATTGTTTTATAAAACGGAAGAGTAACCCTGATCATATTAATGATTCTTAATTTATAAGTTTAAAAACTTAAGTTTAAAAGTTTGGAATGCCAGTTTATTTTATGATTCAGGCATCTTTTGTATGGTTGAATCTAACTTGTGACAACTTGAGTTAGGCCTGACATAGTCATGACTATCTATTTTATAATTTCTTTTGGATTGTATTATTGGGAAACGCTTTTAATATTGTATGCCAATAAAAGGTATTTGAATTGAAAAAATAGATAAATAGGTACCACTTCAGTGGGAAGGTAACAGCGTTCTGTGCGCCTCAGTGTTTAGTCATGCCGGCCACATGACCACGGAAACGTCTTTGGACAGCGCTGGCTCTTCAGCTTGGAAACGGAGATGAGCACCGCAACCCTAGAGTCGGATTCGACTGGCTTTCAAGCAAGGGAACCTTTACCTTTTAAAGCAGTTGCATTAGGTAACTCTGTTGTATGCCAGCCTGTTTCTTTTCTGTGTGAGTTGTAGTTGTAGTGTCCCTGTATTAATTCTGCCCCATTTTTATAAATGTTTTCTTATTTATTTAACTGCTATGGTATTTGATTAATAAACTGTTTCTTGTTCAATCTGCGTGGGATCTTTATATTTGGTCATACATCAAGACATGCCCTAACAGAGAAGGGTCTTGTCTGAGTAGGGTTACCACCTCTGGGTTGGGAAATTCCTGGAGATTTTGAGGGTGGGGTTTGGGGGGGGGGTAAGGGATTTCGACGGGGTATAATGCCATAGAGTCCACTTTTCAAAGCAGCCATTTTATCCAGAGGAATTGATCTTTGTCACCCGGAGATCAGTTGTAATCCTGGGAGATCTCCAGCTACCACCTGTAGGTTGGGGAATTCCTGAAGATTAGGTGGTAGCGCCTGAGAAGGGACTTCAGTTTATCCTAGACTCTGTGATATAGAGCCTCCAAAGGTGCCATTTCCTCCAGGGGAGCTGATCTCTGTAGTTTGGAGTTCAATTATAATTTCTGAAGAACTCCAGCCCTGACCTGGAATTTGGCAACCCCATCCAGGGCTGAAGGGGGGAAGAGTAAATGTGTGTGTGGGGAGGGAGAGACCCCTGGAAGGAGACATCTTGTCCATGGCAAACCCTGCACTTATTGAATGCAGAAAATTAACATGGTGATAAATTTGAGGCTGCATGGTGGAGCTGAAAGTATTAGGGACCCACTGTACTCCTAGTAATGTCATTGGGACTGCAAAAGGTTTTAAATTTCAGAATGGACACAGATTTCAGATCCCCTCCCCTCTGAAAATAATAAAGCTGGGTTCATAAACAAAAGCATGTTGTTTCCTTCTCAGCATACATGAAATAGTATAGGTAAAGGTTAAGGTTTCCCTTGCTCGAAAGCCAGTAGAATCCGACTCTAGGGATGCGGTGCTCATCTCTGTTTCCAAGCCGAAGAGCTAGCGCTGTCCAGAGACATTTCCATGGTCATGTGGCCAGCATGACTAAACGCCAAGGCGCACGGAACGCTGTTACCTAGCCACCGAAGCGGTACCTATTTATCTACTTACAATTTCTTGCTTTCAAACTGCTAGGTTGGCAGGAGCTGGGACCAGAGACAAGAGCTCACTCCGTCTTGCTGCACTTGGGTCTCGAACTGCTGAACTACTGACCTTCCGGTCTGCAGTTCAGCGTCTTAACCACTTGAGCCACCACAGCCCCTCATGAAATAGTGTACAAGAGACTTAATAAATATTGATTCATTAAACTTGTAGTTTCAAGTGGATTTTACGAGTCAGATTTTGAGATGAATGACTTTGCTTGTCTGAGTTGTTCTGAGCCCTCTGGACAACTACCACTTACTGAACATAATATCATACCCACTCTGTCCCTGTGCCAGGTCTGCCACATGAAGAGTCTGTTCTGGGGCAATTATTTGGGATTGTTTCAGTCTGTGGATCCTATGCTAGAACAACACTCTTAGAAGATGACACAGAGATAAGATCTGAAGAAGATCTGCAGACCAACATGGCTACCTCTGAAACAAAACTTTTTTTTTTTAGCAGAAGTTTCACTACAGTTCTGGAACATGTATGTGTGGATGCTGTTTGTATGAATTTAGTGTGTGTTACAAACTTATACAGTAGGTGTAGATTTGTATCAGGATAATTACTGAAAAAACTGAAATAAAATGCTGTAATAAATGCTAATCTAGAACCAACTTACAGTAAGAACACTGTAAATCGCAATAGACCTAGAGTGTGCAATTCTGTAGTTGTTTACAATAGTTCACAGAATTTGGAAGTGCTGTAGAGATCATAGACTCCGTTTTAGGCCATTTTATGACTGTGTTCAAAAACAAGTAAGAAAAGTTTGTACTTTCCCCACCCATGATCACAAACTCTACACAGCGTCTTCATTAGATCTCCTTGGCATATAGATCCTGGGGTAAATCAAAGCAATCTATCTCTTTCTTTTCCCCTCAAATCCGTCACAGATGATGGAATAGAAGCTGCACTGAAAACAATTGGGGTGCAGATCAGGAATTATTATTAGAGGGCACAGGGAAGAAAAGAACAAGAGGAGACAAAAACAGAAATTTCAAAGAACAGAAGCTCAGGGGGCAGGGGAGGTTAACAGTAGGAACAAAGGAAAATAGATATAAAGTAAGGTTGAACCCGACCCAGGGTAGATTAAATAGAAACAAAGAGGAGCTGTGGGTAGTGGGAGCAGTGTGGAAAGTACAGGAAAATGGTTTGGGGAAAAAACAGCAGGAGAAGGAACTGAAGAGTAGCGAATATAATTTTCTAAAGGAGAGTTCCTTTAACAATCTAATTTCTTTCTCACTTCCCTATTTTAATAAATTTATTGGGTGTCCCATTTTCCATCTTTCTATAATTCTCATGTTTGTTTTTAAGTCTTACCCTTTCGCGAAAAGCGAAAGAGACTCTTCCTGTTTACAGATGAAGATTCTAAAATCTCTCCGGCAGCCTCTGGAGAGGGCATGAATCAAAAGGAGGCAGGAACATTTCCTACTTATTTAGTCCCCAACACTGAGCTCCAGCATGCCTCATGTCTGTATTTCAGATATGGCATTTTTCATTAGCTGTACTGACCTTGATGGCTCGGAGTGGAGTAAAAACCCACAGCAGAATTATAGTAGTTACTTTTTGGGGTCCTTTACCCAGTGCCATGGCTTCGGTAAAAATGTGCCTCCTGCCCCAGTTACTGTAGTTCTGTGGTCTGGATACTTCTGGTACTTTATAACTGAGTACCTTCAACTGCATATACTTATACAATGATTTAGAGACATGGCAATGCTATTAATTCCTGTATCCTGAATAATACGACTAATCTATTGGCCAGAAGTCAAAGAATGGTGGAGATCATTCTGAGTCTGTAATGGCTCTAGATTTGTTTTACTTAAACAGTAGTCCACCCATACCTCATGGGAAATTGGTTTTGTAAATGAAGGAGATTTTAAAAAAGGTCTGTGATATATTGCTGATTATCTTTTTTCAAAAGAACAGAAAATGACACTTTCCACAGGGTACATGCAGGCCTTTGCATGAGCCTGAGGTAGTTCTTTCGATCTTGCCTATTATCTGAGGCTGTATGTGACCATAGGAAAAAGGCAGAAAAGCCTATAAATTATGAATATTTCTGTGGTTCAGATATAGTAATGTCATTTAGACAGTAAATAATATCCACCCCTGAACAGGAAATGGGAGAAGTAATCCATATGATGTGATCTGTTTATACCAGAAAAATATACAGTTATTGGTCATGTATGGCATTTCTCAAAACTGCAGCCTTACCTGGAGTTAGGTAAGGGACATAATTCTGCACTAATTGTGGGTAGGATTGCAGTCATTGATTTACTTGATATGGGGGAATCTGTCATCTGATTGGATGCATGCTTATATTTTACACAGTTTTGTCACAGACACAAAACATTTGAAATGATTGTGGATTTCTGTTGGTGGGGAGTGAGTGGTGTCCTTCCTTTTCAGTATTAATGCTTTTCCGGAGGTATATTTTGCAGCTGAGTACAGCAGGACCCCTCCCCCAGTACTAGTTTAATAAAATGAAACATGTATTAAATGTCAGATGTGTACAGTGCATTTCTAAAGATAATCTTGCACACTAACGATGCTCAGTTATAATTATGCAGTTTAAATCTCTCATAAAAATGAATGCAATGCTTTTGCAACTAATAACTATGCCAATGAAGTTCTTTCCATTCCACTTAACACAATTAAAATTCTCAGCAAGTTAAATATATTGAATTGTTTATCTGTGGAGAGACATGTAGGACACCAATTAAGTTTACATGGATAAATGCAGATTTGTGTTTTGTGAATGTCAAGTTGACAGAAGCTTAATAGTGTAAAAAGGGCTAATCAACACAGAATATGTTTAGTGTCAGTAAATATTTATTCTGAAGAACATTTCCCATGAATGATGAGCTACAACAGCTTATTCTGAGTTTTACTAATTAAAGCCTATAACTTGTAGATTGCTGTGTTCATACAATTTCTGTATAATTTTATACTACATTATATTGATACACATTTTGGTGAGAGAAGTCAGGTGGGTGGTAAGTCTGTGCAGGTTTTCCCTCCCAAATATTAAAGCGGTAAGTATCATTTTTGCTGTGATCTAAGGTGCTTAAATTCTGTGCTAGAGAGCGAAAGTCCGTCTTCTTGTAGATTACACTGGCTGGGGAGTCTAGCTTTTGCTTTTCTTTCTTCCTGTGGATGGTAGTCTAATGAAGAAGTAATAACTGGGCTGGGGGTGGGGTTTTGGAAAGATTGTTGCCTACTAAAATCTTACATTAGATCCAGGGTACAGTTACTCTGGAATTGTGGCAAATTTGGTGCATTGGCAGAATGTTGAACTGATGCTCAAGTTCTAACTTGCCATGAACCTCACTTGAGCAGCCTTGGAGTAAATGGGTGCCAATCCTGCAAACAATCTCATTTTGAATATAGCTATTACCAGAGCAAATGAATTCCTTTCATGCCTTCAAAGACAAATTATTCTGCTTATCCTCCAGCATGATATATTCACACCATCTACCTAAAATAACCTCTTCCAGCTTACACAAGCCACCTAGAGCACTTGGGAATCAGAGGAGAAATCTAAGTGAACCCAGCCTTCTTGATTCTTAGTTTCTGGAACCCTACATGCTGATGTAACCATAGCCTGTTACTTTAAATTAGATTAAAATGTTTTGTTAGAATTTGAGATATAATAGATGCTGTTTCAGTTTGAGGGGTTCTCCCTTAATCTTCTAATTTGATCACTGTATAACAATCAGATCTTCTTCGTGGTCTCTGTGCATCACACCCTTGGGATACTCTGCGCCTGCGCTGACCTTCTCGGTACCGATAGCTAGCAAAAGGGATTTTCATGCCTTCAAAGACAAATTATTCTGCTTATCCTCCAGCATGATATATTCACACCATCTACCTAAAATAACCTCTTCCAGCTTACACAAGCCACCTAGAGCACTTGGGAATCAGAGGAGAAATCTAAGTGAACCCAGCCTTCTTGATTCTTAGTTTCTGGAACCCTACATGCTGATGTAACCATAGCCTGTTACTTTAAATTAGATTAAAATGTTTTGTTAGAATTTGAGATATAATAGATGCTGTTTCAGTTTGAGGGGTTCTCCCTTAATATACGAGTCTTCTAATTTGATCACTGTATAACAATCAGTTTACATGCTGGCTTTGCAATAATTATGCACTTGTAACTGTCAATAGTATATCTTGATCTTAATATTTATACACTAGGATTTTACAAGAAAAGAGATTATTCAGTGGCTTTACAATCTGTTTGAAAGGTTCTGCTAACAAATCCAACTGCAAATAATAAAGTTGAATTCTCAGAATTTTTAGCAACTCAGTGGCAGCTGGTATCCATTGGGGCTGGTGCAGTAGAGCCAACATTATATTTTTGTTTCCATCCTCATGCCTTACAACACTGCAGAAGAAGGTAATCATTATACCAAAAGGACTTTACAATCCCTTTGCAGGTGTCAGCCTAATACGACCTTTAGTTTTACTACTATGTTTGCAGTCTTAGTAGGACTATCCAGTACAGCAGAAGAATCCTGCCACATGCTCCCCCCTTCTTAAAACCCACTACTCAGAAAGTAACATTTGTGAGATAAAGAGGAATAGGAGCACTGCAGGTCTCAGTTTGGTCCAGAACTCATGAAAATCATAATTCAAGGACTTTTTATCCATGTTGTAACCCAAAGGAAGGAGGCCTTTGGCCACACGTAGATATCAAAGAGATTCTCATATCACTGAGTAGCTAACTACATACAATCAGCCCAAATTGGATTAAGGGTTGCTGGTTTTGGAAAAGAGACTTTCAGGAACCTCTGTACCTTTGCCCTTAGGAGATGCCATTTTTCAGAAGTTCTGGAAACAAAAAACTAAATGTTAATGCTTAAAGTGTTAGTAAAACAATCTACTAGTAGAGTTCTTGTTTCTCACAGCTTCAGTATTAATATGTTAGTTGTTATATGAGAACTCTCTGAGCATCTTCTTTACTTCTTTGCTTCAAAAGGCAATTTTCAGAGTCCTTCTGCCTTTACTTCTGTTTTCTATCTCTGAAATCGTATACAACTTTCATTGCTCCCGCTCCCGTTTCCTCAGCAGAGTCCTCATCCATTCCAGAAGTAGCAGAGCCACTTGACTTGGTTTCTTCATCATTAGATTCTTCCCCCGATCCCAACGGGTGTCTCAGGAATTCCTTGGCTTCAAAAATGGAGTCTTCTCTCTTTTGTCATTGATTTTAAAGATAACACCTTCAGAGACCATCTGTACTGAATTCCGTTGGTTTGAAGAAAGGAAGTTAGTTCTTTATAGCTTTTCCTCTTTTGACGAATTTCAAATGGGATATCTTTTATTAAAGTCGTAATAGTAGTATTTCCCAGTTTCAGAGGAGTTGCTGATGTTGCTTTTAAAATGGCATCTCTAGTCCGTCTTCTTGAAAATCTGACAATAATTTCTCCGGGCAGGTTATTTTTTTAAATATAATTGGAGTAAGCCCGATAGGCAGCCTCCATATCTTTTATTATTTCTTCCGCTGGTAAACCTGTTACTGGAGCAACAATCTCGCCAAGAGCCTTCCTCAGATCTTCCTTTTCAGATTCAGGAACTCTCTGGAATCTAAGAATCATGTTAGCCTTTTCCATCTGCAGTTGTAACAAATGGTTTTCTTGAAGGGTTTGTTTTGTTTCAACTTCCCCCATCCTTTTCTTCATTTTCTTATTTGCGGTATCCATCTCTGTGATTCTCTCATTCGCATGCTCCACTTTCTTCTCTGTTTCTGCCAGCTGGCGCTGCTGAAATGCAAAGTTTTGGTTCAGCGAAGTCAGTTGCTGGTTAATACCATTGAGTTGTTCCATCACCGGCTTGAGCATATCCACTAACATTTTCATGACATCTGCTCCCTCTTCCGGTTTTGGGCGCTGACTGCCTGGTTTCGTTTTAAACTTTCTTTGTGGGGCCGCCATCTTTTTTGTTTGTTTAGAATTTCAAACCGCTTCCCCAGGGCTCCGAAAATGGTTGCCTCACTATCAGCGCTCAGATAAGTCTCTCAGAACAAAATCGCTGTTCGCTTCCCCCCTTGCCCCTTCGATGCGTTTATCTGTCCATGTGATTAAGAGGTGTCCCTCTTTGCGCTCCGCTTTTCCCACGGGGAGGGGGAGCTCAGTTTTTCTAAAATACTCTGTTTACATAGAACTCACGTTCATTGTTGGTCACTTCTCTGACCTCGCTCCCTGCATTCAATATTCCGCTCGATCTCCAGCGCTTGTCCCGGTTGAATTAGCTTGCGCCCAAAGGCCATACAGCGGCAGGACCGCTAGGGCAGAGGGAAGCCTCAATTCTCTGGCATCAAGCCATCAAAGAGGCTACCCCTCAAAAGCCCTCTGGCCTGGAGCCTATCGCAAAGGCTCCGTGGGGATGCCACTTGAGGTGGCACCCCTCCATACTGCTGGTGTGCTAATCGCCTCCCCGAGGTCTGGGGAGAGCGACCACCATCACCAATCCACAGACTGGAAGTCCCAGCAGCAATATTTCATTGTGAGGCAAGTGCCTATGTGAGTCCTCTTTGCCTGGCTTTCCCTTCTTAGACTAGTACCTCGGAGGTACTAGTTTTTTGCCGCGTGGTTTCGGCAGGAAGCCTCGTTTGAGCCACGGGAGTGCTACACTTCCCAGATGTGCTGGTGAGATCGCGCCCGGAAAACCCGCATGTCTTCCGTCTGACTCGCATGGCTAATGTTCCGTGTGACCGCAGCCTTAGTAACATAAAATGGCTACCTCCTGCTGATTGTGAAGGGGCAGGGCTAAATATTCTGACTGCAAGAGGCATGTGTAAAAAATATAACCACAACTCTCTGGTCATTCTATTTTATAGGTTTGATTTTGACTCCGGGGAAGAGGGGACTGAGGTTTTAAACATACAGTACTCTAGTTCATTAGGGCTTTGATAGCCATCAGATTTCTCCATCAGAGCAGAATTATTCAACTGGTTGTTTTCCCCCCTTATCCTCTCTCCTCTGTGGGAGAAGAAGAAAGATTGACTGACCTGGTCTGTGGATTTTTACAGATCCATTAACCAGCCAGTGGGAACTGTAATAACAGCTATTCCTGCCCAATGAACTAGTGTCGTGATTTAGATGGGCCTGGTTGGGGGGAACATTTGTTGGGAGGGACTTATTTGCTTGCAGTGGTCATCTAACAAAGGGGAGATGTAGACTGACTGGTTGATTACACAGCTGACAGTGTGTCATCTCCTGGATTCTTTGGGGAGGACAGTAAGGAGATGGGCAGGAGGGAATTTGGGGGGGGGGGACATTGCCCCACTTACTCTCATTTACCAGCCTCCACTCTGTGCATTATACTTCTCATATTGGGGGTAGAAAAGGAACTCCGTAGTCCTGGGCTATAGTAATTGTGATGTAGTGCTAGGATACTCTGGTTCAGAGCTACAGGAAACTACTCATTTAGACCTGGAGATCACACACTGTAGTGGGAAAGCAAATCTCTCAACTGTTTATCTCCTCCTCTAGCAATTCCTTGAAAGCCCTCAAAATGTAGGCAGTTTGTTTGAGGTGTGACCGTCCAAGTTGCTCTGTAAACTGAAACGTTTTCCTGCCTGGTCACCTAGAAGAGATTTTCTCACCACAGGAATCTCAGTGAAGTTCTGTTAGAGTGAGTAGTGTGTTAGATTTCTGACCAGACTTGTGTTTCAGTCTCTGCTTAGGCTTCAATTTCACTGGGTGGCCTTGGGCCGGTCACTGCCTCAGCCTAACTTACCTCACAGAAGTGTTGTAAGGATAAAATAGGAAAATCCCAATCACTGCCTCAGCCTAACCTACCTTACAGAAGTGTTGAGCTCCTTTTGAGGAAGGGCAGGGTGCAAAAGTTGCTGTTGGTTGTGGTGGTGGTAGTAGTGTTTTAGAAACCTTAAGAAAACGACTACCTCAGAGGAAAATATATATTTTTTAATCTCCCAAAGTTTGAGGCATTGATCCAAAACTTCTCTAATGTCCATAGATTACCTCAGAGGGAATTTTTAAAAAAAATCTCCCAAAGTTTGAGGCGTTGATCCAAAACTTCTCTAATGTCCATAGAATTAGATGCAATATTGGCTAAATATTTTTTAAAAGATGCTGTTTCATTTTATTTTCCTTTTCCATTCTGTGCAGCACAGTAGAATAAAATGCTTGCTTATCATGTTGACCTTAACATTATGTTTCTTCTCCTGGTACTTAGAACAACAAAGCCATAACGTTATTCTTGTTTTCTGTTAACCAGCCTCCCCCCCCCCCCAATGAATAAAAACCAAACCAAACCAGAGGTGATTATTCTTCAGGTTTTGTGGCCTCAGTCTCGGTTGCTTGGATTACAAAGTGTGATTTTTTTAAAGTTGGTGCAGAAGGAAATATCATTGTGGGATGGATGTAATATATAGTTCAGTGTGCAAGCAGGCTGGCCTCTGTTTGATCCTGTGAGAATGTGGGGTTAATGTCTGGCCGGTGTTTTGGAAGCAGCAGGTTGCCAGGAGTAAACTCCTCTAGGGGTCCAGATTTCTGTAGCCTCATAGTTATTCACACACATGGGGGATACCTTGTGAACTTTCACTGAGGTCATGGTAAACTGCAAATCATACTTTGAAATTTTTTAAGCCTTGGGGTACTAGAAGTCTGTAGCACTACAGTTATTAATATGCTTAAAAAGTTATGTTGGCTTTTTTATTTTAGAGATAGTTCAAGATAGTCTTGTAAGTCCTTGCAGCAGTGAGAAAAATACATGGCTTAGAGTGCTAATTTACATACCCAAAGTGTTTTCCTGATACTGCTCTCTGAATACCATGTGCTCCTTCTTCTCTTTGAACTGTACAAAGGCTGACAGGATTGCAGGAGTCTCTGACTGCAGAAGTTTTGCACATAGTTTGAACTGAATTAAAAGACTACTTGATTTTGGCTCTTGAGGGCAGTTCAGTAAACATAAACAGATCAGTGTCAAAATCAGCTGTCACCTCATTAGGGACTGCATAGCACAGGAGTCCCCAACCTTTTTGAGCCTGTAGGCACCTTTGGAATTCTGACAGTGTGGTGGGTGCAGCCACAAAATGGCTGCCACAGGAGGTACAGCCAGTCATAAAATGAGCGCCACAGCTAACTTTAAGTCACATGTGAAGATCCTTGGGCTGTGGTGACAGCTGCAGCCAAAGCAACATTTTTTTTAAAAAAAGCCTGCACAGCCAAGCAGATCTTCATTGACCAATCAGAAGCCTTGTTGGGCAAAAGCCCCATGTGCCCCCCCTTTTCTAAAAACACTTGATGGGACTAGGAGAGGTCTCAGCGGGCATCATGATGTCCAAAGGCACTATATTGGGAACCCCTGGCATAGCAATTTGGGAGAGCAAATTGTCTCATCAGGTTTTTCATTTTGTAGTATTGCAAGCTGGAGGCCCTTGAGAAACTGCAGGTGTGTGTGTGTGTGTGGGGGGGATGAACTATTTGGAACCTTCCACCACATGCCTCCATCCTTCTATCACCCCTTTTTCCTTTAAGTGATATGCTACTGTTCTCAACATTTGGCCCCTTCTGGGCTTTTTTTAAAGTCCGTATCAAGCCATTTGGGACGATGGTGGTAGTAGTTTATTTTCATTTGTTTAATTTATAAAGCCATATTTCTCAGCATCCCTGGTGAGTCTGCCAGAGATCCTTGTCTATGGCTTTAATTATGCCCGCAAGGCCAGAAAGTTTACTCTTATTTGTACTCAGATGTGTGTGTATGCAAGTAAATTTGCACTAATTATGCTACAGTTTTTTTGTTTTTGTATGTGGCTTTTCTTGTTCTCAAGACAACACTTTTAAATATTGTTTCCTTATCCTTAAATGTGTCTCTGAGTTTCTTTGTTTCACTAAATGTGGATTATGTTTGGTTAATTCTCTCCCCCCCCCCCTACATCAGTGATCCCCAACGTGGTAGGTACTGGGGCTCCCACCAATGTATTTTCTGGCACTCATTTGCTTCTTCCCAGAGCATCTGGTCTCCCAGACAAAGAGATGATCTAAGAAGTTATCTTTAATCAGTAGTACTTAGACTGGCTCTTTACGTTAAGAGGGGCTTGGTACTGGCTAAACAAAATAGCTGAAATATTTCCACTATAGTGGAAAATGTAGTCTTTGAATTGTTTCAACATACATACAGAAAGGTTGTCTGTGTTTAGTTCTGAAGTGAAAGAATAGAAAAAGAGAGCGTCAGTTTTGACTTTTAAAATGTTCCTCTTCTCTGTTCCATGGCATTTTCCAGTGATATTGTCTCTGTTACAATAAAACATTGTCTAGTTAGTGTTGTGAAGCTTGACTATGTATGCCTCACTTGAGGTTTCTCTTGTTTGATTATGTTGAACTGGTTTTCAGAATGAATGATTGTGTAGTGCTATAAAATATCATTTATTCAGATGTTTCACATCTGGATCTTTCTGTACTTGAGTGCTTCTAGCTCTCCCCCACCCCCAGCACCAATCCCTCTAAAGGTATCTGCCTAACATATCCATTCTGTTCTGGGTTTCCTTGTCTCTTCCAGGACTCAATAGTGTAACATGACTTAAACATTCTTTACTTTTAGGTGTGACCCATAATATTGCCTTACTACGGGAAGTGATAATCCATCCACGCTTTATCCAGGGAGATATCACTACTAAGTTTCTGCCAGACGTGTATCCTGATGGCTTTAAAGGTTAGTCCTCAATGGAAATGTTATTTCTGATTCGAAATGTGTATAAGATTTTAATTTCTCTGTGCTACTGAAATAGTTTTCAAATTATTTCTCAAACTTTTAATCTCAGCCCACAATATTTTATCTTTAAAAATGTATTATAAAATTGAAATAATGATTATTCCCAGTTTTAAGAACAGCTAGAATGCAAGTTGGTTCTTAATTGTCAGACTGAACAGTCAAACTCTGGAGAGAAACTGGTGTTTTGGTAGCAGGAATCAAGACAATGTGTGTCTGGCAGTTTTAATTCTAAATGCTTAAATTGATGCATCTACTTATTAGGCTTCTGTAACTTCCTCCAAAGACTTGTCTAACTAACATGATGTAGTGGTTAGAGTGTCAGACTAGGATCTCTGTGTCCCGGGTTTGAATCCCCACTTCCGCACATGGAAGTTTGCTGGGTGACCTTGAGCCAGTCATACACTCTCCGCCTAACTTACCTCACAGGACTGTTGTTGTAAGGATAAAATGGATGAGTTTGGATGTTTCTCACCTGGCATAAAGTCCAGAGACACATTGCAGAAGTCTTTTCTCCCTTACAGCATGTCTGCAAAACTGAAAGTTGAGCTACTATTTAGTTGATAGAGAGGTACTGATAACCAAAAGAACGCTCCTTTTTATTTATAGTTTAATTAGAATAATTGTGCATGCTAGTGCATCCAAGGCATAAATTGTAGATTGCTTTGAATTTGTGATACGATTGTGTCAGATTTTGAAATGAAAGTGGCAATTCTTAGTGTTGCTTGACAACATTAATTAGCTAACTTCATAGGTTTTTCATGTTTTTATTAGCTTTACCTTTCCACAGTATAATGAATCAAACATTTTGCAATAGAATTATAAATTATGGTGATTTTTGAACTTCTTGAACATATTATCATTGTTTCTTCTCTTAATATTGTTCTGTTTCTTTCATATATGTACACTACGCTGATCTTTAACTCCTATGTAGTATGATCAGATCAGATAATAGTTTACAGCTGAAATTTAGTAAGGTGTTGAGTGACCCAAATCTATGCTTTGCTGACATGATTTTGGGAACTTGCTAGATTTTATAAAACAAATTTAGAAGTCATTATTTTTAAATAATTGTCGTTAATCAATTTAATCATACTTTTAAAACAGCAGATCAAACCAAAACACAAGAAAAAGTTCACTCAACTAAAGAAACAGCAATGATGATAATAATAAAGAAATAACAATTGACTCCTGAGTAATAATTTACAAAACAGTTTGATCCCAATAATAACCTTATAATTTTTTTATAGAGGAAAATGGAAAGAGATGCAATCAACTTAATAATAAGGGTATAATATAATTGTCAATATTTAATGGTTAGACTAATATTTGGACAAAAATTTAATAATATTTTAATGAAATGTTTATCATTTCAGAACATCTTTAGAAAAATTGTAAAGGGCTAAAAACTTTTGTTTCAAAAGGAGTGTAAATCTGTAGGCTTGTTTATATGATAAGTTCTGCCTGCAAATTTAAAATTATTTTCACCACCAAATCATATGGAAACACTATTGTGGCCAGCTTTCCCTCTAAGCTGAGTTAGTGTGAGCTACCTAACAGTTTTTTAGCCTTTGGCTCACACAGTTTTGTCTTAGCTCAGGAAGGATGACTCTAGAGCAAACTAATTTATGTAGTAGCCAAATCACTGGCTCACAACTTTAATGCCAGTAGCTCACAAAGCAGAATTTTTGCTCACAGGACTCCATAGCTTAGAGGGAGCATTGTGGCAACTATTTGATGAACATATAAACTTCAGCTATGATTTCCGTAATCATGGCTCTAATGTTCTTGCCATTCTTAATGTGGGAATTATTGTCTGCTTGACTGTGTTTCCAGTCTGCATGGTTTTTTCTTTGTGCAGTTGTACATACAGTGATGGATCATATGGAGAAAAGACTGCATGAACTGGCCCTGAGATCCTTAAATTTATATCAAGAATGTGATGGGAACAGGGAAGAGAATAGGAATAGCCAAGGCTCTGTACTGTACAAGTTCTATGCAAGTAAAATCCTATTTAAATAAGTGGAACTGTGCTGTCGATTTCTCAGAGACTATTTTCCTTGAAAAAAATAAAATCAACTTAAAGAACTCTAAGATCAGCCATTCCTTTCATGTTCCAAAACAGGATGTCTGAAAATGATAATTTTACTAATGGGCTTGATTAAGACAAAGTACCCATGTGTTAGAGAAGAATAAGATTTTTAAATTCAGGGATCAATAAAATAAACATTTTTAACAACTTCATTCTAAGAAATATCCTGACAGATTTCCTATTAACCTCAGCTGGCAACTTTTAATTAAATTTTTACTTGGAGTGGAGTACTTGACACATGTTCAGGCTAATTTTCTAGTGTATATGTTCCTCACGTGTCAGCTTTCATCAACACAAAGCAGCTTTTTAAAAAGGCATCCTCTTTTTTGTGCTTTGCATACTTTAGTGATGGGCTTTCTGAAGGCATCCATGTTCCTATATTACTGTACTTTCAGAACTGAGTAGTAAGATCCCAGTCTCCCAGTCTTCTAGAAATGGGTGAAGGTTTGAAGGTTTTGCCTTCACTGCTTTCCTTTCTAGAATGCCAAGCAAAATATCACTAATTGTATTGTTCTTGGCTTGACAGGAGAACAGATAAACTACTGTAGACTTTTCTTCTAGAACTGGTTGATCTCACCACTACTACAAAAATGGTGTATCTTTCAGGAGAAGTATGGCCAACTGGCAGCCTACAGGCAGTAGAGCTTAGAGTGTTGGAGTAGGACCTGGGATGGCGAGGCTTAAATCCCCTGCTCAGCCATGGAAGCCTGCCAGGTGACCTTGGACCCCCCACAATCTCTCGGCCTAACATCCCCTCACAAGGTTGTTGTGAGGATTAAGTGGAAGATGGAGGAATGGTCTGAAATGCCGCTTTGGGTCCCCAATTAGGGAGAAAAGTTGATATGTATATAAAAATATTGAGGTGACTTTTCTTACTCCCTGTGGCTTCGTCCAAGGCAGGGCAAAAGACTAGCAATTTGCCAGCACAATATAGGTTTCAAAGGCTTTTTTGCTTGAGCAGTACCACTTCCAGCATGAATTTGCATAGGGTCGTATGTTGTCTATCCCCAAAACAACACTGGAGAGGTTTGGATGCTACTTTTGACCTAGCTGGCACCCCTCTGCAGAAAAGGTAACAATGCACTCCAGAATTTTTCTGTGACAGTACGTGAGACTCTTTATGTGTCTCCCTTCACCAGTCCTCTGGATTGGGTCCTGAACAACTGCTTGGACATATGGTTTCCCACTGTGAACAAGTTGGCCACCCTTGCTTTAGGAAATGAAGAACTGAGACACATGCTGTTCGAGCGAATTCAAATGCCCACAAGAATTTGCTACCAGAATGAGTCACAGTATGTCATATGATACTGTGGTTTCATTTCATTTGTTCCATTTTTGGATTATTTTTAGTGAAAATGGACAGCGTTAGCTGAAAGTATAAAATCATTCCTGAATTTCAGATTCTGAAATTCCATTATGTGGGCTACATCGTAGAGTGTTCTATAGTTTGGATGATCTACTGATTGTGTTTCTGGTGGGATTTTAAATATTAATTTGACTAGAAGGAGTGGAGAGATTGGGCAACGGTAGGTAATAGGAGCAAGAAAAAATAGTGAATAAACAAGTAAGGTACTTCCTTTGTTGATATTTCAGATACATATAACTTTTTTTTTAAATACAGGACACTTGTTGACAGATTCTGAAAAAAGAGAGCTCTTAGTAACAGCAGCGTCTTTGTATGTGGCCAAACAACTTAGAGCACAGAGATTTCTAGGGACCCCAAGGTAAGCTTGTTAGAAAATTACATGTTTTGAACTCCTTAATTAATGGCATCTTTACATATGTATCAGAAGCACTCTTGAGAATTGGCAGACTTCTTAATATAATGTGCATTTGTTCATACTGCTCAGAAGAGGTAGACCTTTTTTTTAATTGCTACAAACTCAGCATCACCAATTCCCGAATCCCTTTGAATGGGTGAATAACCCGTGCTCAAAGTGACTTACCCTATAAAAAAAACACAAGTGAGGGATCCATAGGATGCCACTCATCTAGCTCATGCTTATCCAACAAATATGTTGTTTCAAATAGCAGCCCCTCCCCACTACTATGTGTCATACTGTACCTGAAATTCAGAACTGTGGAAACAGTACATGATTTATTAGGGAAATCTTCTGCTGTGCTGCAAGAAAAAAGCCACAAATTTCACTGGAAACTCACAAGCCCTGGAACATGCATAAAGTAGTTCTTTGGATTCTGACACTCGTGGCAAAATTAAATCTTCAGAATATCATAGAGTGCATTCATAGTGTAAACTTATTTGTTTAATGTACCACTTAGGTGGGAAGAAATTAACAGGCATATTCTTGGATGTAAGCCATCTAGGAAGGAACAGTGGTCTCATAGGAACAGTGGCTTGAGGTCAAGTATGCCGGTGTGTGTCCTTTGAAATTTGGAGATGTAAACCATATTTGACCTTTAAATGTTTCCTGATTGTCAGTGCAGTCCTAAACAGAGCTAGACGCTTCTAAGTCCATTGAAGTCAATGAACTTAAAAGAGTGTAATGCCACACAGAATTGCGCTGTTAGAATTCTACTGTGCTATGCATAATATTTGTTCTTCAGTGTAACTTGAATGGTAATTATTTAGTACTATTTCTCAGGATTTCTGGATTCCAAAATACTTTTATAGGAGAGGAGAAATTATGTTTAGGTTCCTAACCTAATAAACTTTTACTAAATTGCAAATTCCTTTCTTGGTTTGTTTGAGAATCAGTTTTCCCCAGGTATAAAACACTGCTCTTTTAAACTGAAACGTTTCAGAACTTTGTTCGGTGCCGTGTGCTGACGTATCGCGGAGGCTTTGAAAAATGATGGCGTGTGAACCCTTGGAACGTTGAGGCTTAGTTTCAGCAGACCGAAATTTAAGTTTTGATTTATTTTTTCCCTGAGTGAGATTGATATGACCGTACTGTCATATTTGAGTGCAAAAGTATCCAGAGCAGAAGGAATTATACAGGATTTAAAAACTTTCAGTTAACTTGATTACATTATATCCCTCCTTTCCCGCCAAGACCATACACACAGGGATCCCAGGCAGGCTCCCATGCAGGCACTGAGCAGACGCAAACACGCTCAGCTTCTGCAAGGGTTTACTATCATGAGCCTTCAGGCCATACCCCGGGGCCCCTTAATTATGGTTTAACAAAACAGGCTAGAAAGGAAAAGTTTCAAGAATGCTTTTTATCGTTTAAGAAAAAAAAGCATTTGCTGTGACAAACATCACTGTGCACTTGTCAGACATGACTATCAACAAGTATGCAGGACTCTGAAATACCCAACATTTTATGAGGCAGACTCTCTAGGGGATGTTGGAAAATAAAGCACCTCATCACTATTTGGTCCCTATTATGTTCCCCATGGCACAGAGCAAATGGGCAGAGAGCGTGACCTCTCTACATGTAGGAGTGTCAGAGGCAAAAGGGGAGAGAAAACCTTTGTTTTACCCTTTGTTGGGCACCATGAAGAGGTGATTTAAGTCTCTATTTGGGTTACTTTATCTCCCTGAAGTTGTGTCAGAAATCATGAACTGTGCTGTGTCTCTGACCTTCAGCTTTCTCTTTAAGCTGGGCGTTGCAGCTTCAGTTCTGAGCAAAGTACGGCATTGCCCCACAAAGAGGGAGGATCAAGGCAGTAAAAGGTATTTTGTATGCCAATGGTATAAAGTCCTTTATTGTCCAGTCTGGGAGAGCTCTTGGTTCATATCCTTGTCTAGTGACCAAATACAAGCATTTACAGGGTGGTGAATTAGAACCACTGGCTTAATTTTTTATGGAATAGGCTCTCTTACCTTCTGCTGCTAACAGCTGTAGTGGTTCCTAATGAAAGCAGACTAGCAGGACAAAACCCTAGGATTGTCAGGATTGTCATTTTGACTCCTGTGTGCCAAAAGGGGGGGGACATCCCACATATATCTAAGCTGTTTTTGACATCTGAGTAGTGAAACTGTTAAAGAGTTCTAACGACACTGCTCTCTGTTCCCTCCTTTTGTAATTTTATTCTATTTTCAGTCAGCTTTTATAGTTAGAAAATAATTGCCGCTAATCAGCCCAAATCTTTCTGTGTTCTATTTAAGCCTGTTAGCTTTTGGCACGCCTTCAGTGGTCATGATGACTAACTAGTTTTTATGTTACATATAAGCTGTCTTTTATGAAAAGGGCTTCTAATAAATATTTCAAGGTAGGTAGCCATGTTAGTCTGTCTGTAGCAGTAGAAAAGAGTTAGAGTCCAGTAGCACCTTTTGTTGTTGTTCAGTCGCATGGTCGACCCCATGGACCAGCTCCCTCCAGGCCCTCCTGTCTTCCGCCGTCCTCTGAAGTTGGCTCAATTTCATGTTCGTTGCATCGATGACACTGTCTAACCATCTCATCCTTTGCCGTCCCCGTCTTCTTTGACCTTCAATCTTTCCCAGCATCAGGGTCTTCTCCAGGGAGTGCTCCCTTCTCATTTGGTGGCCAAAGTATTTGAGCTTCAGTTTCATTATCTGGCCTTCCAGGGAACAGTCAGGGTTGATTTCTTTTAGGATTGACTGATTTGATCTTCTTGCAGTCCAAGGGACTCTCAAGAGTCTTCTCCAGCACCATAGTTCAAAAGAATCTATTCTTTGGCGCTCGGCATTCCTTATAGTCCAACTTTCGCAGCCATACATGACTACTGGGAATACCATTGCTTTGACCATGCGGACTTTTGTTGGCAGGGTGATGTCTCTACTTTTTATCATGCTGTTTAGGTTCGCCATCGCTTTCCTCCCAAGGAGCAGGTGTCTTTTAATTTCATGGCTGCAGTCACAGTCTGCGGTGATCTGGGATCCCAGGAACATGAAGTCTGTCACTACTTCCACGACTTCCCCTTCTATTTGCCAAGGAGTGATGGGGCCATGATCTTAGTTTTTTTGATGTTGAGCTTCAAGCCCACTTTTGCGCTCTCCTCTTTTACCCTGAGCAAGAGGCTCTTTAGGTCCTCTTCACTTTCTGCCATTAGAGTGGTATCGTCTGCATATCTGAGGTTGTTGATCTTTTCCCCAGCACCTTAAAGACTAACAAAATTTCTTTGGTAGGGTATGAACTTTCATGAGTCATTGCTCACTTCCGCCAGGCTTTTACATAGGGGCCGCCAGTACCACTACCACCACTACTAGTGGTGGAGATAACAACGGGGTTAGGGACGGTCCCAGGAAGATCAGCCACATTCTTGACACTGATACTGCTGGACTGGCTGACCATCGACAGGACGATATTGCCCCCAAGGAAATGAATGATACCATCACGAAATTATTTGGAGGCCATCTTGTTTGCATGGAGCACTTTATTCTTGTTTATGCTGTTATTTAATGGTTTTACTGTTATATCCTGTTTTTATGTATGGGTTTGTGTCCTCTTGTAAGCCGCCCTGAGCCCGCTCGCGGGGAAGGCGGGGTAAATTTTTTAACAATAAATAAATTAATTAAAATACGGGTATTTAAAAAACCTTAGAAATTCATTTAGTCCCAAATATTCAGATTGTGATATAAGAAAATGCAACCACAGCTGTCCTATTTAGACATTATCATATGCAATGGACTTTTTGAGTAGTTCAGTGTAGTTGTCTTCAACCCATGGACCAGAACCCTCACAGAGTATCACTTGTTGGATAGCAAACTTCTATAGAGCTTTCAAGATGTTCTCTTTTTTTGTATGCTGATTTCTGAAAATATTTGCTATTAGTGCCATGCCTCCTCATTTTCTTGGCACACATACTCCAAGGAACAACAACCAACCTCAGTGATGGTGAGACTTGTCACTGAGCAATGGAGCAGATGACCTCAAGGCTTGTTATCTTCAGTAATTACATATCCTGGTGCTCAGCTTGTGTTTTCTGACCCAGACTCTCTTGGCCTGTTGCCCATAGTCCTACCTTGACACTGATGAGGTCAGAACACTGGCTCCCCTTCTTCCTGTCACCTGACTCTGATATTGCATGACTTCCTGTCATAAGCGTATGACTTAGTGGGTCCCATGCTGCCACCTTAGACTTAAAAATGGCTCCCAGTTTTCTACATATCCATTTGTTAGTTGATTGAAGAAATCTTGCTCACATAATTTCTACTTGGTTAAATCTATATAAATTTGCCTGTGAATAAACAAGTCTGAAGGAAAAAACATACCCTTTTTTGTTTTTAAATAATTCTCATATATGTTTTAGAGACACTGTTTTAGAAGAGGCATTCCTTGTGTGAGAGGAGAGAAACCTTCCATCTGCATATTTTATAACTTCTTGTGTTAAAAAATAATTAAAATCCGGTAGTGAAAGGTGCCATTAAGTCACAGCTGACTTAAGGCAACCCTGCAGGATTTTCAAGGCAAGAGATATTCAGGGGTGGTTTGTCACTGCTAGCGTCTCAGTAGCAACCCTGGGATTCCTTGGTGGTTTCCCATCCAAGTATTACCCATGGCCAACCCTGCTTAACTTCCAAGATCTGATTAGCATGGGTCATTCACTGTGTGCTTAATTGGAGTACCTCTTTAAATTGATCAAAGATTAATAACTTGGTGGAATAGTGTATATATTTTGATCTTCAGTGAATTAAGATCTGCCTCTGCGAAACTTTTTTTTAAAGATACATTTGTACTTGTGACTCTGTAGTACAAAATAATACACATCGATGTGTGCATTAAATTATACAGTATTTGGAGAGACCCAAAATACTACTTGTCATCATTTTGGGACGTTCATTGAGGACAAAGTTTGAGAGCTCTGCTCTGTTGTACTCTGGGCTGGACCAAACAAGTTGAGAGGTATAATCCGACTCACTAAATGGGATCCCCAGTATTGATAGTATGTTCCCGCCCAGGATCTCTGCTACAGCTCAGTACTTCCCATGATGGTGTTACAGGCACAGGGAGTTTTGTGCGTGCTTAGGATGAAAGATAACCATGGGTAGCAGGGAGGAAGAGGGGCTAGATGCCAGGCTGGATTGGGTAGAAGCTTGATCCAGTTACTGCAAGATATGCCACTGGTGATCCAGGAAGTTGTGTGTTCACTTCCTTACACTTCCCTATTTCTTTGATTCTGTACACCTTCTATCCCCCACCTTCTATCCCCCACAATCTTTTTTGTGATGAATGAGGTAGCAGTCCTGAGAATCTCTGTGTCTTTGAGTCCTTCCAGAGTGGGATTTCTGTGCAGATGCAGGTTTATGAGACAGCAGATCTGGACTGTGGTGTAATTTCCTATGTTTATTTGAGGAAGCTTGCATTATTTTGTATAATGTTTATTAGGGCTTTGGGAAACTTCGCCTCATGACAACTAAGCCATGAAGCAGGTCAGGTGTCCTTGGTTAGTCACTGTATCTCATCTTAATCTACTCCATAGGATTGGCAGAAGAATAATAGATGTCACCCTGAGCTGCTTTGGTGGGGTGGAATAAAAGTATAATTAGTAAGTCAGTGTTCCCTCTAAGCTGAGTTAGTGTGAGCTATCTCGTAGTTTTTTAGCCTCTGGCTCACAGATTTTTGTCTTAGCTCAGAAAGGATGGCTCCAGAGCAAACTAATTTATGCAGTAGCCAAATCACTCACTCACAGCTTTAATGCCAGTAGCTCACAAAGTAGAATTTTTGCTCACAAGATTCCACATCTTAGAGGAAGCATTATGTAATAGTCAATATATTGTGAGGTGGATTATGCTGTTACTATGTAAGTGTAGAGTGCATTTATGCTTTCCCCTATGGAGTTTAAAGTTAATTTTTTTTAAAGTTTGATTTATCTTCCTGGTAGTTTTTCTAACAGCTTTCTTAGGGGAAACTGCAACATTCCTTTTTTTCCAAGGTAATTATCTAAATGGTCAATACCACAAGGGTCAAATTGCTAATGTGCTTTTCAGATAACAGGCACAAAGATTTCCTACAGGAAGTAGCTGTGAATGGTGGATGATTGTTTTTTATTGTTTGGTGTTTTAACCTATTTTACTGAGAATTTCCCCTATTTATTCAGTAGGCTGGCTTGCTGTCAAGTGGGTACCACCCATTGCTGCAGATCAGTTTTACATTATCCATTTTTTTAAAAAAGATTCTAAGGTTGTCATGATAGAATACAATCCAGTTTCCAGTGGAAACATTTTAGCTTAAGTGAGTCCAGCTTGTTTGATGTAGCAGAGGCCCTTGCAAACCAAAACTGATGTTCAGCTGATGTATTGGCTGTAGTCTTATTTTCATTAGTAGTTTGGGCAGGGGAATAAGGGAGTAATGCTCCAGGTGTGGCTGTATCATGCTCTCTCATGGGTCTACTAATGTAATGTTTACACTTCTCAGCCCAATTGCCTACAGCACTTCCTATGTGTTGCTTGTGTTGGCTACTAAATTTATTTTCCTAATATCTCTATTGGTTTTGGCCTCTCATCATTCATGGCTTGGAAAAATTTGTCGTTCGCTGCATGCCTCTCTTACTCCATGGTAGAACATGTGGGAAAAGGTTGGCTTTTGCAATAAAATAAGGACATATTATTTTCCTAGGAAGCAGCAGACATTTTCTCTGCGGTGGTATGGATAAGACAAAAGAACTGCTGGTTTGGAGATATTGTCTATGTTACATTTGTTCCTCCTACATAATACTACATCAGCTTTGCAACCAGACTGTTGCATACTTTCTCAGACTGTGAAACAGAGCTAGTAGATGCCGATCTGTCTTAAAGTGCTCCATCTGCAGGTTCTTTTGGGTTCATAACCTGCACCAAAACATCTGTAGAGGGGATGCAATAAATGGGAAAAAACCCCAAACATAAATTAAATCTAAAGGTATTTTAAAAAACCTATTATATTGGAAATTGTTATCTCATTGTCTCTCTGAAAGGTAAAGAGCCAGTGGTGCTGTAGGATTAGGGAATTCTGGGCTTAAATTCTTCTCCCTTGAAGCCCACTGGTAATGTTGAGTCAGTCGATCTCTCTGAGCCTAACTTGCATCAGGAAAATGTTGTGTTGCTTGCATTGGCAGCTAAATTTATTTTCATAATTTCTTGAATATCACCCTGAGCTCTTTGGAGAAAGGGTGGGATAGAATGCAGTCAATCTATGAAATTTATCTCTTTTGAATCCATGACACGTGAAGGAGTTGATCAGAAGGTTTTTCGGATTGAGCATTAATTGTCATTGGGAATCAGTTTTGCTAAGTTTTTTTAGCTGAAATTATTAAGATTTCAGATGAATTTTAATTAATGGTGATTGTGGCAAATATCAAAGGTGTCAGGAAAGGAAAGGACAAGAATTTTGTAACAATAGAACTTTTCAAACTGCCTTTGTATTCCGTTTTAGTAACTGGTTGCTAATGGATTTTTTCTGTCCTTTCAGACAGACCCATTTTAGTAACCGGCTGTTAGTGGAATTTATTTACCTGTTCATACAAACCCACTTGTGTCGCGTTAGCAAAGTATGGTTGAGCTGCTTTTGAGGAAAACTGTTTTCTTCCATTTTCTACCCCTTCACTGCACTTCTGAATCACTGTGGTGTGCCATTTAAAATGTCTGTAGTACTTCCTACAGTGCTGCTTCCCCCCACCCTTTTTTGCTGTGCGATCTTCCTGGGACTTTTTTTTAACAGTCTGAGTGCCAAAGCACTAAACAAATATAGTACTTCAGTGCTATAGCAGCACCATTGAGATGCATTGAGGGAGCCAGTTTGATGTAGTGGTTAAGTGTGCAGACTCTAATCTGGGAGAACCGGGTTTGATTTCCCACTCCTCCACTTGCACCTGGCTGGATGACCTTGGGCAAGCCGTAGTTCTGACACAGCTGTTCTTGAAAATGAGCCGTTTCTGTCACGAGCTCTCTCAGCCCCACCTACCTCACAGGGTGTCTTGTTGTGGGGAGGGAAAGGAGTTTGTAAGCCGCTCTGAGACACCTTTGGTAGTGAAGGATGGGGTATAAATCCAACCTCTTCTTCTTCTTCTTGACTCCATTGAGTCAACGGAGTCAAGTCATCTAAATGGTGCCGCTATAGCACTGAAGTGCTATATTGGTTTAGAGCTATAGCGCTCAATTTATAATGTTAAAAAAAAGTTAGAGAAAGATTGCACAGCAAAAAAGGGCAGGAAAAAAGGAACGCTGTTTGAAATGACCATACTGCAAATAACCATAGCATTACAGAGATGACTTATTAACAGAAGAAAATTTGTTGTATGAAACCCCTGTCCCTGTATTGCTTTACTTGAAATTGGGCCAACAACAAATAACATCTGGTTTAGAATGGTAATGTGAAAAGGGCCAATGTCTTTCAATTCTAGTAGAATATCAAAAGAAAAAAAGGTAGGGCTGCATGGAATTGTGGGCTGTGGAAGGTCGGTAGTTCAGCAGTTCAAGACCTGAGTTGCCGCATGACGAAGTGAGCTCCCGTCTCTAGTTCCAGCTCCTGCCAACCTAGCAGTTCGAAAGCAAGAAATTGCATGTAGATAAATAGGTACCACTTCGGTGGGAAGGTAACAGCGTTCCGTGCGCCTTGGTGTTTAGTCATGCCGGCCACATGACCACGGAAACATCTTCGGACAGCGCTGGCTCTTCGGCTTTGAAACGGAGATGAGCACCGCAACCCTAGAGTCGGATTCGACTGGCTTTCGAGCAAGGGAACCTTTACCTTTACTAAATTATACAAAATTGCGAGAAAGTCTTTTTTCATCATCATATTTGTGCTACTTTAATTATATTATGCGTTTATCTACTGCTTCACATACAATATCTCAGTAATTCTTAAAACAGCTCTGTAAGGTGGGCCAGTATTTCCCTCCACAATTTTTTTTAAAAATTGGGAGTGGAAGAAGGGACATGCTTGCCTAAATAGATTTCTGACTGAGCCAGTGGGGACTTCTCTTATACTGCCTCTGTACTATTCAAGCTTATATAAGCCTGCTGGTTAGTTCCCATAAGTTGGCAAAGTGAAATTCAAAGCTGCTCTGGCAAAGCTTTCAATTCAGTGCATATTTTAAAGCTCTGTAGCTGCCTTCAGGTTTGAAATTAGCAATCCTGTGCCCAGTATCTCTATGGTTCGTTATTCTTCTTACCTGTACTCTTTCCTCTGTTAAACTCTGATGCTGTACAACTAAAAACTATATAAACCACATTTATTTGAATTTTTTTTTTTTACTATTAAGCATTTCTGTAAAGATGGATGGCTTCATGACATGAAAATAATTTCCTGCATAGAGTATTACTACAAGGCTCAGAACCCCAATATCTTTAAACCCCCCCCCCCCCAAGATTCGGAAGTAGTATTTGCTAAGAAACTGTCACATGAGAAGGAACCAGTAGAAACAAGAGACCTTGTCCATCTGTTGAAGTTGTATACTTAAATAAAATGCTCATGGATTTGCATAGTGAACCTGTGAATTGCGGGACACAGATTCTGTGTGGGTCCTTGTGAATTACAGTATCAGGAGAGTGTATTTACACAGCTGTTCTTATAAGGTAACAGTCCCTGTCTGATTAGAGGAAAGCTGTTTCAGACCAATATTTTTGCGGATTCCCTTGAACTTTTTAGTGGCCTCTGTGCGTACCAGCATGCACCGAGGAATGCTCTGTCCCTCTTCCTATGGCAAGCATTAACCACTGTAGTGTTTACATAATCAGGTCTTGAGAGGAGAGAAAGGTGAGTTGGATTTTGCCAGAAGAACATGTTTTTAGCCTCTCGTTTATCATTTGTACCTCTAATGAGTTAAGAGGTGGTTATCCTAGGACAGTTAATCTTTTGCATAGGTCATTTTGTGCTTACTAACAGAAGGGGGGAGCAGAATGGGTGCGTAATAACTACAGGATTATTTGTCTTTTTAACAAGTGCACATATTGATTTCTGATCCATAGCATGCGTGATACATCTGACCAGGATCTAAAGAGGCACTTGAGGCTTGCCCAAGGGCTTGCACATGCCTAATGGAGTGTCTTCCTTTTTTGTTTGGTCTGTACTGTTGACCCTTGTGTAATGTCATACTATAAAGTATTTTTGAAATGCCTTTGCCTTTCAAAAGCGGTTTGCCATGTGGCTGCAGTTGGAGAAGGGGGAAAAAGTGTAAGAATTCCCTTGGGCTTGTGGAACTAGTTCAGCAGGGCCTTGGATCCTGATTGTTCAGGATGTGAGTAGTTGGGGATTGCAGTTTTGAAGATGCGTCTTTCCTTTGATTCTGCTGTACGGGCCAGAATGGCATCATTATTGTTGGAGTACTCCTCTCTTCTCAGCAGTGATTCCAAAAGCTCTTGCCTCTTGCACACTTCATCAGTATTATTGTAGTTCTTTGGCTGCAGGATATTTGGCAGCTGTTGCACCCCACTGGCAAATCCTATTCATACTTCTCTTCTATTCACCACTGCCATTGGAGAATTGATTTCTCCCTCCTCTTTTCTAACCTTTCCCAATTCATTTTGGATTGTTCAATGTGAAACATTTTAATTTCATATCATACAGCCATTCAGCTTACAGTCCTTTTTTTTTTTTAAACCTGTCACTAGGGTAACAGCATAGCATGCTTCCCCTAGGCAATCAGGTTTTTATTTCACATGCTTAATGTTGCATTAAATGTTTGCATTTTTGTTTAACCCCTTTAAACTGTGGGTATGTTTTGCAATGAAATGAAATCTCTCATTCTGATCTCACGCTTTAGCACAAATTGTTTATTTTTTAAGTAAAATGTCAGAAGAGAATCTGGTAACAATGTAATTATGAGCAAAATCTGGAATGGCCCAACAGAATGCAGATTCTCCTGTAAAAAAACAAATCTCCCAGATAATTGAATTTGTATACTTCATGTTTATAAGGAAATCCCAGTGTATGAGCTGCAAGCTATATAGGTTTAATCGTGAGCTATAGTGTATAAATATCTTACAAATTGTAACATTGTATTTGAATACTATAGAATAATTAACCTTGAATACAAATTGATCTTGTTCATAAAAATATTTTTTATAATTCTTCTATAGAAATTAAGCTCAAAAATTCCTTCATTGGTCTTAGTTCCTCCAAAATACCATGTATTTCTGAACATTTTCAGTTTTGTAGCGTTACAGAGTTAAAATTTCTGCTTCGGGTTTTATATCTCTTGGCCAGGATTGTGACAGTGATTGTTTTCACCTAGGTAGATAGATAAAAACTTTTATCTACCATGGCAAGAAAATTGATATTATAGTATAATTCTGAAAGTTCGCACTGCTAACATTGTTATAAACATTCTTTTAGAAAATCCATCTGCTTTGAAAAAATAACATGCCTGATATTGCAGTATGAGTTTGTTCTATTTATTGTGGTAGCTTTTCACTATTCACTTGTGAAAGTGATTTTCTTTTGATGATCCAGTTGCTTTATAGATCCAGCCAGACATATTTACCAGCTTTGTTAGACTTATTTTTTTAAGCACTGTTACGTTAATAGTAGGGTTTAAAATCAGTTTCTTCTATTAATTTTCAAGCTCTCTTTCAAGTTCCCTTGTTTAAGTCAGAGTAGAAGCTACTTTAGCCTGTTCTCTGCCAGAAAGTGGTTTGGCAAGGTTTTGTGACTGAATTTGGCCAAAGTGAGTCAAACATATGGTAACAGTTAATTTACTGGTGGTTCTTTCCTCATGAGAACTCAGTTCCTGAGAGCATATTATATTTTAATCTAACTTTTTCTAACTGAAAGAGCTACTGATTTGAAATTCGATATGCCAGGGCTGAAGTCGACATATATTCAGTAATAGTCATCCTTATTAACTAAAGAAATACATGACTATATTCAAGCGCTTCCCAAAAAAATGCTGTATCATTGGTTGAGTCGTCTTCTTAGAATGAACGCTAGTGAAGACACAACTGCTTTTTAATAAATTCAACAGTAAATGTGGTAACATGGATTGTAATTAGTGACCTATTTCCCCCCTCAGTGATATAATTGCCTCAGGTAGCTATCTTGACCAGTTGTTTAGCAGCCCTAACAGTCCCACATCCATTTAAAATGTTCTCATGGTTAATTCCAGACATTGTTTCTACATTAATTCCTGACTCACCATTTTTGCATCTTTTTTTCCTAACCAAATATTTATATTTCTATCCTGCAAGACTATCTAGAATGGGTGGCTTACCAAATTAAAGAACAAAACAGATTCAGATTTAAAAATAATGGATCCTCAAAATGAATCAGTTCAAAATAAGCTTGTCTGAGGCTTTCAGAAAGTGAGACAATTTTCAGTCTGGATAACTGACTCTATTGAATGGGTATAATTATACATACTAAGTAGATCTTATGTAGTATTATGCATTTTAATTTTAAGAATATTTTACTCTGGCAGAATATAATCTATTCTGAGAGGAAAACAAGCTTTCCCTGTTTGATAGAGGGCACTGTATGATTGTTGGGTGTCTAGTTCTGATTTTTAACAAGGCCTGGCCTGAACAGTTGCAAAGACTGGAAGAAGCTGGAAGAGGAGGGAGGATGGAATGGAATTTGTAACCCAGAATGAAGTCCAAGCAAAAGCCACCATTCCTTGGTTGATGTACGTGCCAGAGTAGGCCTGAGCACTGTCTGGAAGATAGCAACTTATAAGCAACTGGTGTGCTGGAGGAAAGCAGCCTGGACAAATTGCCCAGACTGAAAGAGTAGGCTGTAGAGTTTATATTGCAGGGAATGAGATTTTCATATTCTGCTTTCATTTCCGCATCAGTTTAAATTCAGGAAGGATTTGCTGAAGTAAGTGAAATCCTTATTATTTTGACAAGGTAAAATTGATAGCATTCTGTTACCATTGCCTCTCTCTTCCTCTTCGCTAGTGTCTCCTTAGATCTGGAGCTTTCCAGGCAGGAGCTTGTCTTTTAGCTGTGATGTTTTGTACAAAATAGTAAGCAATCCCCAGAACTCCACACATTCTGTATGACATGCTGGGCTGCATCTCCACCCATGCAACTGAGGGCAAGGCCCTGAGGTGCTAGGAGCACTGCTGGGAGTGGCAGCATAGAAGAAGGCAATGGAAATTATTGCTTTACACACCTAGTCAACAACCACCTGGGTCCAAGACTAGTCCTTGAGGTTCTGGCAGCACTGGTGGAGTTCAGCTTGCTCCCAATATGTCTGGCCAAGTACAACACTCACCCCTACCCCCTTTGTTTACCAGCACACCAACATCTTCTCTGGTAGACTTCTTCTTCTTTTTTTTTTGGCAATCAGGCCCAAAAGGTTGCCTGCCTCTGTTGTAAAGCATCATATGTATTGCTGTTTCATTACCTAATAGCTGAGTGCCGCTTTTAGATTCTTTAAACGTATGTATATTGTTGACACTTTTATCTTGTATTTCCTTTTAAGGGTTCAGGGTGACATATGTAGCTCCATACCCTTTTAAGCATTAGAATGTTTCTTAGAGATGGGTTATGCTGAGACATAGTAACTGACCAAATTTTACCTCGTAAACCTTGTGGCTGAGCAGGCATTTGACCACAGCCCCCTCTAGTCCTGGTCTGATGCTAACTACTCTACCACACTGGCACATTGATTAGTTTTCCTTGTATTATTGATCATCTAGGAATTCAGTAATATTTTCCTCAGTGTACGGTTCAAATGAAGATGTGGTACTCCTTTAATACATTATATTTATTTAGTTAGCATATTCATGTGCTGCGTTTCTCTTGTAACATATATGACAAGCAGATTACAGGCCAAGGTGGTAGGCCACTAAGTTCTCTGGTTTCAGTAGTCTGATAATATTATTTCAGTATATAGTTCATTTCTGAACTCATGAACAGAGTTACGCTCTTCTAAGCTCATTAATTTCAGTGGATTTGGAAGAGTGTGGCTCTGCTTTGGAGTGCACTGTGTCTCTCACGTAGGGTTACTAATTCCGGCTTGGGACATTTCTGGAGATCTAGAGAGTGGAGCCTGGGGATGGGAGGGGGCTCAGCAGGTTATAATGCCAGAATGTTCACCCATGGAAGCTGTCATTTTCTCCAGGGGAACTGGAGTGTGGAGATCAGTTGTAATTCCAGGAGATCTCTGGTCCCCTCCTAGACACTGGCAACCTAACTCTCATGGAGATGGAAAATAGCCATTTGTAGTGTAGGAGCTGCGATGGCTCAAGTGGTTAAGACGCTGAACTGCAGGCTGTGGAAGGTCAGTAGTTCAGTGGTTCAAGACCCGGGTGCCGCAAGACAGGGTGAGCTCCTGTCTCTAGTTCCAGCTCCTGCCAACCTAGCAGTTCGAAAGCAAGAAATTGCAAGTAGATAAATAGGGACCACTTCGGTGGGAAGGTAACAGCGTTCCGTGCGCCTTGGTGTTTAGTCATGCCGGCCACATGACCACGGAAACGTCTTCGGACAGCGCTGGCTCTTCGGCTTTGAAACGGAGATGAGCACCGCAACCCTAGAGTCGGATTCGACTGGCTTTCGAGCAAGGGAACCTTTACCTTTACCTTTAGGGTGGAGGAGAGATAGAGATGACAAAATTCCGGGGGCCTCGTCACCCTTGAGACCCCTGAAGTTGGCCCAGTCATATGATTTGTTTTCAGGCTATGTTCTAGTTGGATCAGAAGCGGATGAGGTAGGGGCTCTGTAGGAATCTTTCTCTTGGGGGGGGATGGTTACTCTTGGCAGAACTCTGCTTGGGGTTATGATTGGAGTAAGGGTAAAACCACCCCTTCCCTCAAAATAGTGGGGTCCCTCCCAATTGTCTAAAGGAAGGACAGCTTATAGCTTGTTCTCGTTCTCTCATAGAAGTCATTAGCACCTGTTGACTAGTATGGAAGATAATAAAATACTGAGTATTGTGTTGACAGGAACTCTGCTAGTTTTATTCGAAAGCAACTATAGAACTCATTTGACAGATACTGTTGAATAGAGGGTTTATTAAGCTAGTCTGAGAAAGCGTGTGAAGGATGGCGTGCCCTGTGAGCTCCTCAGGATTTATCACATTACTTGTGCTGTAATGTAGTTTTCTTTCTTAACATACAGAGAAACAGAGAGTATATACAGGACTGAAAAGCAAGTTGGGTGTGTCTGCGTGTGCTAATGTATGATAAATAAGCAGAATAGTTTACATATTTTAGTTTTTTTAAAAATGAAAGTGCTGCTTTTATCTCTTTTGGTACTGTTATGAATTTTTATACTGGAAGATGTTGAAAGCACTTGAATAGTAAAGCTTCAGGTTTTTTTTTTTGTTTGTTTTGTTATGTTTGGCAGTCAGCTTCTGTTTAAAATTCCTTTAATCTATCCATTCCATGCTTTTATATTCCTCTCCCTTGCTGAAGGCACTATGAAGGATCTTTTTTTTATATGAACTTATTAAACAAATAATGCTGGAAAATGCTTTGTCTTTTTTTTTTTTGCACCATAAAATGAACTGTTGTGTGAACTGTTAAATTTCTATTTACCTTTCTTGATTTCCCCCCTCCTTTTGGAAGAAAACCACAATTTCTGTGCTAGATCTAAAGTTTCATTAAAATTGCTTATGCCCTGTCCCAGGCATTTTAAGTGGGCCATCTGTCTAAACATCTCTCTATTTTTTTCTGATCATTTCCTCGACTTATTCATGAGCCATGGGAGGGCTTCTTTGTAGTCTCCGTGTAGCTGGTTCAGTCTACCCCCACTGAATACATCTATGTGCTTGCATAACATATCTTTTCACAGTGCTGGAAATTCTCTGAACTTGGTTCAGATGAATGGCCCACTTTCTGAAGGTTCCTCCCCCCCCTTTCCCCTTCTGCTGTAAAGATTTGTATGCAGGAATTGACCTCGGTGGCTAAAGAATCCGGCACATTATTCTTGATCATCTTACAGGCTCTCCTATGGTGAAAGTTATGATGAAGGATTTCTTAATTATTCTTTGACCATTAATATTGTTTTAAGAGAATAGATCGCTTTTATTTAGCTGCCAAAATAGGTAATTGTGCAACTGGGGTGGGGGTGGGGGGATGCTGTATAATGCAATTTTTGCAGTGTTGGTGTTTGAAAATTGGAGAGTTTTGTTCATTGTATTCTGATTCTCACAGAACTTACTTCAGAGATATTTTTTGGAGACAAATGACATTTTAATGCAAGCCTTTCTTTTGTTAGCTTCTTGCTTTGGATATTTTGAATCTTATCTATACTTCTGTTCTCATAACTCCTGATTATACTGCATTATCTTCAGCAGTTGCAAGTGGAGGTGGGGAAAGGCACCTATTTCAAGCAAGGTGTGTATTGTAGTTTTATTCAGGTCTTTTGTTCTGATTGCTTGTTAACAATCAAAGCCCAAATAGCTGTTTTATTATTTTTTTAATCTGGTTTATATCCATGAATCTTCAAGCAGTTATTTTTGACTAGAGGTTCTAATTTAAGTATTATGATGCCTGACCTCCCCCACCCCCATTCCGTCCATTTTGTAGGGTTTCCTAGCTGCCAATCTATTTCAGCATGGAAAACACAAGTTATGAAAGCTGATGATATAGAGGCAACCAAACTCTTGGCAGGGAACCAAGAAGTATAGTTCTTTGTAGTTATAGATTCTAAGTTGGCATCCATATCCATAGGGTTTCTCTGTTAATGGTAGGCATGAATTGCAAGCAAGGGAAGAGCTGAGGTTGTATTTTCCTTTGAATATTTAACAGTATGAATGCTTAGTGAGGTACAGTGTGAACATTTAGTGAGGTTAACTAGAAGTAGAACAGAATAAAGTGGAATATTATATACTCATTTCTTTGATGCACCATGTATCTGAACTCACAAGTGATTTCTTTTACAAAAATAAGTACAGACACTACCAAAGAAATGGGGATTCTGATGACAGCAATGGAAGCATCTATGGATATTTATAGGAGTAAGAGTTTTGGATACTCTATCATTCTTTGAATGGGCATCTGATTTATTTAATTTAGAAGTGAAATGATGTGTTTGCTACATTTTATCCATGTATGATACAACTTAACTGTGTCGTCATAGGCCATACCAGGTGATTACTTCCATTGGAGTCTGCCATTGGTTGTTATGCTAATCATTCACCACTTATAAAGTGTCACACACAGTAAGCATTGTGGTCTAAAAAGCATTTTAATAGTGTTTGCTAAATGCAGGAAATCTGGGTTTAATATCTTGAAAAATATGGCCAACCGAGAGAGAGGATCTTCCTCAAATTTGTTCTGATATTTACCTCTACATGCCTGTTACTTGGGTTGGATCCAGTTACTCTCTTTAGCTAAGGGAAAAGTCTCGCTCTGGCAAAAAAAAATATTCCTCATGGCACTTAATATTTGTAATTAGTGTCTGTACTTAATTTTTGTAAAAGAAAGAAATTACTTGTGAGTTCAGCTGTATGGTGCGTTAATAAACATTCCTTGCTTTGTGGTATTTGTAGAAATGTATTCAAATTAGTGAGTTTGCTTAAAAAGGTGGTGTTTTTCTGTTGCTGTGATTTTTAGGCCTGACTTGTATGTGCAGGCATATTAGAGTGTTTGTTTTATATATCCAAGCTGTGTGGTAGCTGTAGACCACCATGCAGGTATGAAGAAGAAAAGACCGTGTATCTTCCCACCCAAGCAGCACACACTGATTGAAGCCTGGTGAACTAGGACTCAGAATAAAATGCAAAAAATGAAAAAACATAACTTTTCTGTACTCTACAGCTATAGAACGGTAATAGTCCATAAACATTTGAAAATAAAATAGGCTGATGGCAAACCAAAATAGAGCTTAGATACGTGTGGAGATTGGAGAAGGCATTTGCTGCCCCAAAGAAGACGCAACAGTCTTATGCTGTCAGCTGCAAGCTGCACACAAAGGCCCACTGAGCAGATATTTCTTCAAAGTGCACTTCCTCAAAAGTTTGCTAGCAAACAAAAGGCTTCTGAGAGTGAAGGAAAGCAGGCTGTTTATTCTCTCAAAATCCACTAGTGCTGGAAAAAACCCTCCCCAAATCATCCTCTGTGAGATAATAAGTACTTGCTCCTACGCAGTGAAAAGCCCAGTAGGTTGTTGGTCCACCTTCCATCTCAGTATAATTTTAAAACATAATTCTGGCAACAAGGAACCAATAAAAGCAAATTAAGTCAGCTAAGCACCAGATGGGTCTAGTTTGAGGACAACTTCATGTCTTGCACTCTCTGAGGGAAACACTCTCACTCACACACTCGTACTTTTGTGTAAGTTTCTGGTGCTTTGGCAAACACTGGGGGATCTTCATATAGCATTTTACTTGATCTATGCAGCTCTGTACTATTTACTCTGATTGGCAGTGGCTTTACAGGTTCTCAGGCAGAGATATTTTCCAGCTACCGGAGATTCTTTGAAAAATGCCTGAGGATGCCAGAGATGAAACCTTGGCTATTCCAGGTGCAGAGCATGTGCTCTGCCACTGAGGTATTAGCTTTTCCTTCATTGCTCCAGATGAACAGTTTCAGATTTGATTCCACATCAGTTTGAGAATGTATGAATTGGACCTTACTAATTACTTCTATAGAGGTTATTCATTTTTACAAATTGCTGACCTAGTCTAGATTTAGAAAGCTGTCACACATCAGGCAGTGAAGCCTTGGTCAGTCCCCGTTAAACATTTTGGTCCCGTATTTGTGTGACGTGGCTGTGGGCAAGCCTGCCCATCTCTTATTTGGGGTTAATATCTACCTAATAATTTATGTACGCGGAAAAACTTGAATGTTCTTCTGCCAAAGATGAAAGATCTTGATAACATATTTTCTTCATCAGCTTTTATCGGTTTTAATTCAGCTTTTCCCTTTCAACAAAGAAATGTTGTATTAGGAGATTATTTGAAGTATATAAAGAACAGGATACAAATAGATTTCTGTCATAATGAAATCACTAAGCATATGTTCAGTGATAACAGGGGCATACGACCACAGGGGAAGAACTCAAGGAGAAAAGTGGGCCAATTATGGTAATGAACAGGTAACCAACTGAAAAGGAAGAGAGGAGAGAGCACAGGGTAACCATGTGAAATTATGATGAGCGCAGTAAGCAGCTGGCACAGCCTAACTATTGTCAAATGTCTGAAACATCACAGCAAAATGCAGTTTAAGGACAGTCTGAAAGGACAAACCAGTTAGTCTGTGTATTTCAGTAGGGAATTGTTGAAAAGTATAAAGGTTGCATTGGGAAACCATCATCTTCTGAAACTTTTAACTGACAAATCACGTCATGACTGGTCTCTGTGGTGGTCTGCTCTTCACTAGTTGCCTTCCATTCTCTTGCTTCCCATAGAGGTGTTCAGAGGCCATTCCTGTGCCCTGAAGTTTTCAGGACAGGACTTTCAAACCCGTTTTAGCAGTATGATGTAATAAGGAAGGCTGGAAGAATTACAGTGCTATAGCAGTAGAACAAAGTTTGAGTCCAGCGGCACCTTTAAGACCAACAAAGTTTAATTCTGGGTAGCAAGAAAGTGTCCTTTGAAATAAGCATTGTAAAGTATTCTCCCCCCCCATATACTAAGACCAAAATTCTACTTTTTTGTCTTCCTCTAGCTGCTTTTATCAATAACACAAAAGCAATTACTGTTCAAGCATGTTTAAGAAATGCCTTTAATAAGAATATGATTACATACTTCTCTGAAATCCCTCCAGTATTGAAGGATTACTAAATGTTTTGTAATATTCAATCTTTCCATTAGCATGTTCAGGGCAGCTAACAAAACTAACATTGCACAAAAAAGTACATAAATTCTGTACAAACCACAACAAACCTAGCACTTATTAAATGCAACTTTATTTATGATCGAAACTTACAAAAATTGAATTTGGCTACTGTTCGTTAAAGATCTTTCAGTGGCAGCAGCAATAGTAGAAAAAGGAATGATACTAGTTACATAGTATTCAAGGCAAGTTTATGGTTGGGAGGCGATAGCATATATTAAACCCTTCCCTCTTTGCAGATTATCAGTGTGAATTTAAAATTACCATGAGAACTGGGATCTAAAATGAAGGTTTGAGCAGGCTATTCTTGAAATGATAGGAAAACGAGTGGTTGGCACATAGCAATTGCACATGGCATCAGTTGCACGTGGCAATTAATTTAATGTGCTTTATGGTTGTGCTAGTGTATACAAAGGGACTAAAATATTTTTTTTAAATACAAAAACACATAACTTGTCACATCCTGTCTCAGGAGACCTTCAAAATCTATTGGGACCAGTTTTCCCTGTAAGCTGAGTTAGTGTGAGCCAGCGCACATATTTTTAGCCTCGAGCTCACACATTTTTGTCTTAGTTCAGGAAGAATGGCTTCAGAGCACACTAATTTATGCAGTAGCCAAATCGCTCGCTCACAACTTTAATGCCAGTAGCTCAGAAAATAGAATTTTTGCTCACAGGACTCCACAGTTTAGAGGGAGCATTGATTGGGACTGTTGCACATTATTACAATATTGTTACAACTAAGGGTACATGTGACTTTGGGTTGCTTATGGAAGAGGAGGAGGGAACAGTTTTGCCTTCTTCCCCTTGATCCAGCACAAGGAGCTTTGCTTATGGAAGAGGCAGGAGGGAACAGTTTTGCCTTCTTCCCCTTTCCCACTTGCGACCTCCTGATCTGCATAGCTATTACTTAGGGTTACCAGCTCCAGGTTGGGAAATATCTGGAGATTTTGGGAGGTGGAGCCTGAGGAGGCTCTGTCACCTGGCGATCAGTTGTTTCAATGTGGTATAATGCCATAGTGTCCACCTTCTGAAACAACCATTTTCTCCAGGTGAACTGATCTCTGTCACCTGGCGATCAGTTGTAATAGTGGGAAATATCCAGCCACCACCTGGAGATTGGGAACCACTATGATTCCATGCAACCCCCACAACCTTTGGAAAAATTTTTCCTAGGTTCAGAAAAGACTGGGGGAAGGCCAGTGAAAACCTGGAAGGTCTGAGACTGTCAGCACCTTCCATTCATGGACTGCTGGATCTAACCCACTATCTCTGAATTTTCATAAAACCTGAGCCAAGTGGCTCTAACTGAAACTGTAAGATTATTTGGACAAAACATTGCAAATGCTTTGAACATTCCTTGTCCTAAAAATGGTCAGTAGACTCTAACAGAGTCCAAAATGCATTAACGATGGAGCTTGGGAGGTCCACTGCAGAGACCTGTCTGTCTGGAGAGGTCAGTGTGGTTGGAAGGGGATGCCCCCAAAATATTAAGGTTGATGTTTTGTGTAATGATTTTGTTGTAAATGGTGGTGGTGGTGGTGGGGATAATAAATGTTTTTTTGAGTATCTGGTATTGGTTAAATTAAAAAACCTGTGATGAAACATAACCTTTCAGCAATAAGGATTAAAATAGGACACCCCCCCTTTTTTCTCTTGATGATATAGAGTGTCTGTAATTAAACCGGATGCAAGTAACTGGGAGCTGTCAGTCCAACTCGGAGACACAACTCACTCAGTTATAGCTTCATGTCAAGGGTCAACATTCTTGGTAAGTGTTTGCTCAGTATGCACCAACTTTTAATCAGTGTCAATATTCTTGATTTTGGTCCAAATTTAAGAGAGAATTAACAGTGAGCCATATCACAATAGTGTTTTGACGAATCCCCTTATTTCGGAGTATGTGGGGATTTGTTCCTTTAAACTTTCACAAGTTGGAGGAGTCTTATTTTCCACTGACACTATCTGCCCGCCTCTTTCAGCCAGGAACCCACATAGTTCATCCCTCTGTCACACACCCAGCCACTTATTGATGAGACCTTTTTATAAATATTAATCTCTGTGGCTTTTCATGAACACCGCCCTTTTTCTGGGATGAAGTTTATGGTTTAACTTTGTCAGATACTTAGCTCTTTCAGACACCGAGGCACCCGCGACATGGAATAAGAAAACCAACTGACGATTTTATTTACAAGGACAGGCAGGCAGGGAATATATATACAAGGGGAAAGCTGATGCTTGTGTATATGTTGTTTCAAATGGTATAGTTCAGCTTTAGGTCAGTTCATTTATAATCATTCACTTCAGACGCCACAGTATAAAACACGCTCTCTCTTTTTTAATATATAATTTTATTGAGTATATATTTCATATATAATAAAAGTAATTAATATCCTTATGTATTATACTCTCACTAGCAGTAAAGCCCGTTGTGGAAATAAATACAACGAGATCTAGAAAGAGGCTCTGGGGGAGTGCTCTGGCTTTGGGCAAACAGTGTCATTTTGCTGTGGTGACCTCAGCAGGGTATAATGGCAGAGTCCACTGTTTCCTGGCACACACTAAATCCACTAAACCCGACTCTCTCTCCAGCAGGGTATAAATCCTATGTGAGAGGGATGTGAATCTCTTGTTCAATCACCAGGAGCTTATTTCCCTTTTTAAAGACTCTTTAGTTTTCACTATGCTATAGAACCATGTTTGGCTTTTCTCAGATTCCCTTAATATTGGAATCTGTACAAAAATCTCATTTGCTCCTCAGACTCAGCGAGGTCCAACATGACTGGTCAGTCGCCTGGCACAGTACCCACTGACCAAAAAACAACTGACAGTCTCAGCAGCCAAACTCCAACTGTCAAGAGGTGTTTTTTTAATCATTAGAAACCGCCCCTCTCTGAGTTCTGCATCAGAATTACATCACCACTGCTAGTCAAGTGACTGCCGGTGTCTTTTCTTGCAGACTGATCCCAAGACCAGCGTCCATCACAGACACTCTGTGTATCCCGACTAGAGATGTGAAGGCCTGGAAAAAAACCAGGAAAATTCGCGGGGAGGGGGGTGAGTTTGAGGTGTGGAATGCAGTGAAGTCCAATCAGCTTCCATATGCAAAAGACCTTGAAGGTTCCATATGCAACTGACATTCCAACTGCCTTGCGGGGAGGGGGGTGAGTTTGAGGTGTGGAATGCAGTGAAGTCCAATCAGCTTCCATATGCAAAAGACCTTGAAGGTTCCATATGCAACTGACATTCCAACTGCCTTGCGGGGAGGGGGGTGAGTTTGAGGTGTGGAATGCAGTGAAGTCCAATCAGCTTCCATATGCAAAAGACCTTGAAGGTTCCATATGCAACTGACATTCCAACTGCCTTGCGGGGAGGGGGGTGAGTTTGAGGTGTGGAATGCAGTGAAGTCCAATCAGCTTCCATATGCAAAAGACCTTGAAGGTTCCATATGCAACTGACATTCCAACTGCCTTGCGGGGAGGGGGGTGAGTTTGAGGTGTGGAATGCAGTGAAGTCCAATCAGCTTCCATATGCAAAAGACCTTGAAGGTTCCATATGCAACTGACATTCCAACTGCCTTGCGGGGAGGGGGGTGAGTTTGAGGTGTGGAATGCAGTGAAGTCCAATCAGCTTCCATATGCAAAAGACCTTGAAGGTTCCATATGCAACTGACATTCCAACTGCCTTGCGGGGAGGGGGGTGAGTTTGAGGTGTGGAATGCAGTGAAGTCCAATCAGCTTCCATATGCAAAAGACCTTGAAGGTTCCATATGCAACTGACATTCCAACTGCCTTGCGGGGAGGGGGGTGAGTTTGAGGTGTGGAATGCAGTGAAGTCCAATCAGCTTCCATATGCAAAAGACCTTGAAGGTTCCATATGCAACTGACATTCCAACTGCCTTGCGGGGAGGGGGGTGAGTTTGAGGTGTGGAATGCAGTGAAGTCCAATCAGCTTCCATATGCAAAAGACCTTGAAGGTTCCATATGCAACTGACATTCCAACTGCCTTGCGGGGAGGGGGGTGAGTTTGAGGTGTGGAATGCAGTGAAGTCCAATCAGCTTCCATATGCAAAAGACCTTGAAGGTTCCATATGCAACTGACATTCCAACTGCCTTGCGGGGAGGGGGGTGAGTTTGAGGTGTGGAATGCAGTGAAGTCTGCTTCCATATGCAAAAGACCTTGAAACGCTGGGCGGGACTGCACAAAGCAGCCAGTCAACCCAGCCAGCGTCTTCTGACTGACAGTTCAAGCGTCCATACACTAAAGGGGCCAAATTTAGAATGTTCATATAGAATGTTCTTACTCAATTATATATAAGGAGAGATGTTTTAAACAAAAAATAAATAAATTGAGGTTACATTCCATCTATACAACTGACAAACCAAACCGAATCCCAATCCAGTTTGTATCCTCTTATTTTTCTTTTATCCCACCCACTTATGAAACCACCATACAACTCCCTCTAGTCAAGTTTAATCTTTAATACATCCTTTGGGTCTTCAATGAATTATTGCTCCTTCTTCTAGCTTCTATTCTATTCACTCAGTCTTTATTGTTATTCTGTCTACTTCTGTACCTAACAAAGAAAGCTGGACAGGGTTGCCTCTGGTGCTGGGGGCTAATCTCAACCCCTGTGCTGTTCTAGACCACCGGTTTCCGTTTGGATTTCTCAGGTACTCTCCACTTCCACAGAGAAATAGCTCCGCTGTGCCTTCGGTTTTTCCCTCTCTTTTTCTTTTTTGGACACCCACTAGTCCAATAAACCCTCTTGGCACACACTAAATCCACTAAACCCGACTCTCCCCCCAGCAGGGTATAGATTCTATGTGAGAGGAATGTGAATCTCTTGTTTAACCACCAGGAGCTTATTTTCCTTTTAAAGACTCCTTAGATTTCACTATGGTATTGAACCACGTTTGGCTTTTTTCAGATTCCCTTAATATTGGAATCTGTAGAGAAATCTCATTTACTCCTCAGCAGGGTCCAACATGACTAGTCAGTCCCCTGGCACAGTACCCACCAACCAAAAACCTGACAGTCTCAATGGCCAAACTCCAACTGTCAAGAGGGTTTTTTAAAAATCATTAGAACCTCCACTGAGTTCTGCATCAGAAGTACATTACCACTGCTAGTCACGGGACTGCAGATGTCTTTTCTTGCAGGCTGATCCCAAGCCCGGAGTCCATCACAACTGTACATACACATTTCCAAAAAACAATAAAAATCTCAATACACTTTCCTTGGCCATTAAAATCTTCTAAGAACTGATGTTACAGCAGTATCATAAAATTAGTCTATATAAAGAACCTGAATGTATTTTGATCATTGGGTTTCATTAGCTGCTTATCTATGACTATTCAACTAAAATTACATTTCTAGAGCACATTTGAAAAACCGCTATGGCTGATGAAGACCAGTGGGCATAACCTGTGGAACTAAGTTCTGGACTTATTTTATAATATAGGCACATTGCTGTGTTTAGATGTTTGCTGTTTTCATCTGTAAATAAAATATACATGATATGGCGTATTATTGATCCTAATTCTGAAGCTTTAGGCATCTTTTAAGTAGAGTACTTTTTTGTTGGGAGACTTCTTGACTTTGATTTTGTGTGTGTGTGTGTATAAATATAAATGTATTTATGTGTGTGCGTATATATGTGTATGTATGTATATGTGTGTCTATTTGCATATACATAGCTGTACTAAGTATCCCTACATTAGCTTGGTGGATGGGGTAATCCAGAGGTGTGGGGAGGAGATGAAAAAGACTGTATCTGGCATAATCTGTTTAGGGGGAGTAATATGAGTTACAGCTGTGAAGTGACTAGCTAGAAGAAATATATAGTGGATTAAGGTTATGGTGTTATTCAGCTTTCTGTTGTACACCTCCTGTGACTGAATGTTCCTTCCCTCATTATGTTAGATTAGAGGGAGTAGGGAGTAAAATGATTGGTTATACTATGCTGTTATAAGTAGACCAAGTAGGCAGAGAATATTAAGTGATATACATATTTGGAGAGTAGTGTCGTGCGGATCTTGGTGGGCTTGTGTCATTTTAGATGATAGGTGAGAGACTACATAGCTGATTGCTTCCCCCACACATTTACAAAAATAGCATGTCAGGAAGTAGGACTCTAGTCTTGCCTCAGTATTTGTGCAGAGAGTTTATGTAGAAGAGCATTCAAGCGCAACTTCAATGTTCAGTCTGATAGAATCTAGGGAGTCTGTTTGATTCTCCTGGCTGTATGTTTCAGTTGTTAGGTGCAGAGAAAGAAAACAGCAAAGTCAACTAGGAATGGCTCCTCCTGGTCAACTATGCCACATCTGGGCTGGCACAGTGAGAAGCCAGATGCTGCTGTGCCTGTGCTCCTTCTTGCCAGCCCCACCTTGGGGGCAGGGGTGGGATGGGGCTGCAGTAGTAGTAGGATATTTCCCAGTAAACAGCCAACGTACCACTGCCCATAGGATAGGATTCCATGCAATAATAAAATATTTATCGACTTGTTCAGAAAAATGAATGCTGAGAAGTGTCAGTAATGTTTTGTTTCCCTTAGCGTGTGCCTTGAAGGGAGAGTGGAATAAAGCGGATATAGCATATGTGATGCGGTATCAGGAGGAACCCTCTTGCATCTTGGGGAACACCTATTTGATCTAAAAGGCAGGGTCAAAACTTTGCTGATTCTTTCAAAGAATGGGACAATATCTCATCACACCGTTCTTGCCTGGTATATAAGAAACCTGGTGTTATGCAAGAAGTTTGTAGGGGAGGAGTGGGAAGGGCTTCTTTCCAGTAGAACTGCTTGCTTTCCTTCTCTTCAAAAGCTAATGGGAACAAGACCCAAGGAGCTTGGCTGTGTCTACTTGGGTCTATTTTTCCAATTTATTTTTGGGGTGTCTTGGGTCTCTTTTTCCCATTTATTTTTGGATGGCTGTTCATTTACCAATGCATCATTGTACTGGTTTCCTCATATCTGCATATCTGAAAAAAAGGTATCTGAAAAAAGTAGTTGGACGTGAGTACTCTGATCATTGTCTTGATGGGGTAATCCACAACATTTAACTAATTCTAGCTCCATTTATGGGTTGGCATGCCAGCTTGTTTCCAAGGAGCAAATATATCTGAGACACAGCTTAGTGTTTTTAGAGGGAATGTTGCAGGAACCAACGCCCCTTGTGATGTCTGGACGCCTTCAAAGAAGGGCAGTCTACCAGAATGATCTTACAGTGGTCATCTCCTACACCAGCTCTCTCCTGTGATGTTTTGCAGATCAAAATAATGTTACATTTATAGTAAGACAGCATAGAAAAAGAACTGTAGAAGCATTAACAGGGTTCAGTCTACGTATCGTAGCCTAGAATTGCACAAGGTTCCTTTGATCAAATTTTCCACCACATAATTTTTTTGTCCCAAAGAAGAAGAATGCC
>NW_015168653.1:635151-636929 GCF_001447785.1 Gekko japonicus | reverse complement strand
CTTGCTTTCTATAGCTGCATCCTGCCCTCTTTCAATATTTATTGGGTTTATGTTCCTTTCTGCTGTGAATATCTCCAAATTGGGAAGCTAGAAAGCGTGCTCATTTTGGTATCCCCCTGATGTTAAAAGTCTCAGGGATAAAAGGGATAGAGATTTTTAGCTCCGTGTATCCTACTTCCAACAGCTTGAATGTCAAACGTTTTTAGCTTAGAATTCAGGCTGCTTTTTACTGGTGGTGTTGTCTTTTCATGCTGCCTACAAGCTCACCAGGTGTGTTCCAGAGTGGAAAGAAGAAGCTGCCATTTCACCAATGAGATTCCTTTTCACTAAGCTTTAACTTGCTGTTTGGCTTGAGCACCAAAATAAGCTTGAAAGAACAGTACACAACATTTTTGGAAGCAGTTTGAAGTTTAGCTTGAGGGTAAATGTGGTAGGAAAAGTTCTGTGTACTGTCTTGCCTTGCATGTGATCATTCACTGTGTATGCTAAGCAGCCACTTTATCATTTATCATCTGCATATTTTTTCACAAGTTATGTGTGTATACCCAGCAATGGCTAATACTGTTTAAGTTTCACTCTGCATCAATATTTATAGCATTGTGAAATATTTCCTACTGAATCAGCTCAGTGCTCTTCCTCATCTTTCATGCTTTCCATTTTGTTTTCGAAACTTGGGTCCCTTGTGCGTTATGATGATGACCTTTTTTTACTGGGATACATTCCAACCTTATCTATTGTTTTTCTCTCCCTTTAAAAATGAATGGAAATCTGACTTAACCTTCTTGTAGGTCCCCCTGTTCACATTATAGGGGATGCATATGAATGCAGGAAGTGGGTTTCAGTGAGCTATATGGAAAGCAACAGTTGTTCGTACACAAACCTCAACAGCACAGCATCCCTGAAAGGAAGACAGTCCTAATCAATGCTGCCATCTGATTGCTTCCCTTGTATTTGAATGGCTGCGGTGGCTCAAGTGGTTAAGACGCTGAACTGCAGGCTATGGAAGGTCGGTAGTTCAGCAGTTCAAGACCTGGGTGCCGCATGATGGAGTGAGCTCCCATCTCTAGTTCCAGCTCCTGCCAACCTAGCAGTTCGAAAGCAAGAAATTGCAAGTAGATAAATAGGTACCGCTTCGATGGGAAAGGTAACAGCGTTCTGTGCGCCTTGGCATTTAGTCATGCTGGCCACATGATCACGGAAACGTCTTTGGACAGCGCTGGCTCTTCGGCTTGGAAACGGAGATGAACACCGCAACCCTAGAGTCTGATTTGACTGGCTTTCGAGCAAGGGAACCTTTACCTTTACCTTACCCCTCAACCTCCACCATGAAACATGGGTGAGAAGAAGCAATGAGATATATATATGTTTAATGGAGGGGTTGGAACACATTCCCTATGAAGAAATGTTAAAGCGCTTGGGGCTCTTTAGCTTGGAGAAACGATGGCTGATTGGTGACATGATTGAGGTTTATAAGATTACTAGGAAAAAGGCCCGTTGTGGAAATAAATACAACGGCCTCTAGAAAGAGGCTCTGGGCGGGTGCCCTGGCCTTGGACACTCAGTGTCAATTTGCTGTGGCGACCTCAGCAGGGTATAATGACACTGAGTCCACCATTTTCTCCAGAGGAACTGATCTCTGCTACCTAAAAAACAGTTGTAATTTTGAGTGATCTTCAGCCCTCACCTGGAGATTGGCAACGATGGTTCCCCAGAGGGAATGGTTAGTTTGGAGGGTGGAGTCTATGGCTTTGTACCTGTCGAGGTCGCACACCTCCTGA
>NW_015168653.1:592059-634548 GCF_001447785.1 Gekko japonicus | reverse complement strand
TGCCAACCTAGCAGTTCGAAAGCAAGAAATTGCAAGTAGATAAATAGGTACCACTTCAGTGGGAAGGTAACAGCATTCCATGCACCTTGGTGTTTAGTCATGCCAGCCACATGACTACGGAAACATCTTCGGACAGTGCTGGCTCTTCGGCTTTGAAACGGAGATGAGCACCGCAACCCTAGAGTCGGATTCGACTGGCTTTCGAGCAAGGGAACCTTTACCTTTACCTTTACTAGCTTACTATACAACTGGTGTTTGGTACTGCTGAAGAAGGCCATGTTTTGAATACTGTGTATCACCTCAAAATACAGAGCTCAGGAAGTTGTAGAACAGGCAACTATAACTACCAAGCAGCTGGAGTATCTTATCAGTGTGATGAAATGCATGTTCTCCTGGGAGGTTGGCAAGCAGGAAACCTCCACTTGGCATTTTAGAAGTTTTTTCCTCTTCTCTGGACAGAGAACAGGTAGGAAGTGGGACGGGAAGTCAGTTTGATTGTACCTCAGCCCACCTTCTTACAAATACTAAAGGATCTAGCAGGAAAGAAAATGGAATAGAGGTTTGGAGGTATGAGAATGCTAGATAGTCTCTAGGAAAGAAATCTGGTGCTGTGCTAAAAGTATGCTTGTAAACATTTTTTTCCCAATAGATACTTTAAACTTTTGATGTTGGGAGTGGTTCTCTATACTACATAGACTGCTGCCATTTTGGACACACTATTTTGAAAGGGGCTTCAGGGGGGTTGGCAAGTGGCTATTCTTCCAGGGGCGTCCAAGGCATTAAACTTTCCCTGTGGTAGCCAGGCATTGGGCAGCAGGAGACACAAAGGCATGGCCTCAGAATTGAGGAGGGGAGCTGGGAGTCCTGCTCCTCCCAGTGGGAAATTTCTTAAAAAGGGCAAGTGGTGGCAGCATGTTACCCTAGAGAGAAAGAAAAGCCCCTGCAGGGCATTGGGAACACCTAGGAGGGCAGGTTGGAAACGGAGCCTGCAGGTCAGAGCAGGCCCATTCTGCCACAAGCGGCATGAAAACAGCAACACATTTTGGGCTTTTTAGTCTAGAAAAAAGGCAATGAACATGGTATGTGGCACAGATTTGTAACATCTGATGTGAAAAAGTAGATAAAACTTTTCCAAGTTTTTTTCACAAAGCTCTGGATCACTCCAAAAGTTGCCCTATCTTAGATTTACCTGGCAGAAGGACTTCATACAGTGCATGATTTACTTATAGTACTCTGTGCCACCAAGGTAGTGATGGCCACATGCTTAGATTGCTTTTTAAAAGCAATGTTTTCGGCAGGGTGGGATTTCTGCTTCCACATGCTGTGTCTTCTGTGAGTGACCTTCTCTGGCATGACACAGTGAGTCAGGTGATGTCTGATTTTGCATGCTGTGATGGCTGTAGAATTCTTTACCTCTATGGAGGTAAGGATTTTTCAGGAAAGAGAGAAACTGGTCCTCCCCAGTAGAAGCCTTTGAAATGTGCCAGGCTCCTCTTGCATTGAATTGCGTCTTGTGTTGCTTTATTGTTCATTTGAAGAGGAAGATGGTCTTTTAGGGTTTTTTAAAGGCATGTACCACCACTATGGTGAAAGCAAATGTGACATGTGACAGATGATGCAAAGAGCCATGTGGACGTCCAACCCAAATGGTTACAATACAGGATGCATTTTAGAAAGTTATCAGATCTACCATTTAGTGAAATATGTCTATGTTTTCTCATACTGAAACGTCAGTTAACTTGAAAATGCAGTGCTTCTCTTTAACCATCATCTCATTTCTCTAGAAACCTCTGTTCCCCGATATGGTGGGAAAATTATACTGCCCTCTGTATTAGAGAAAGTAGCTCACAAAAGCATTCACTATCACAATGTCTCTAATGAAATAAAGCTAAATATGTCCTATCTCAGATCAGTTAATTATTTTCCCTTTCAGAAAGGTGTTTGAATGTCTTAAAATTCACTTAAGCACCTAAACAAACAAGCAGAGTGAATCAGAATATATTTTAAAAGGTAATTCATTATATTTTTCACAGTGCAGAAACCAGCTTTTGTAGTGAAATGTATATTTTTATTACGTATCATGACTGCATTTTTGAGTGATAAAATTTCATCTGTGAAACAGCCACCACATATGCAGAATTTCTTGTATCTTGTAGAACTGACATTACCTCATACTTTGCAGTGGGGAGGGTACCTGAATATTCGGCTGCAAGCTGAGCGACGTCATTGTGAGTCATGTCACACAGACATGGGGAATCAGGATTTTGTACCATTTTCAACCATCCCATTGTTTAACAATATCAGGAATTTGCACAGACCGTGAACTGCTTTCTTGGTTTATGTGTTAGTTATCGAGCCTTCACTTTCCTTTCACAGGGGTTAGATCCTGACTCAGCTTTCTGCTCATGTAAGGTACTTTGGTCAGTGGAACAAAATGTTCTTACTCCCCCTCCCCACATACACACCTACTCTGCAGTCCTGAAATGGTGCTTGTCTTATAGTAACTTTGTGTTCTGTCTGGTGGTTCTACCATCTCATTAGCAAGCAGGGATTGTTCTACCTGTGAACTGTACTCACTAGAATTGAAATCTTTGCATTCTGTGTGGTGGTTCTAATAAAGATTTATTAATAAAGAATAAAGAGTATAATTCTCAGGTAGAAGATGAACAATCACTGCTTGCCAAAAGGATGGAATGAGCTCCCTCTGGGCAGATTGTGATGATGCTTTGTAAGGTGTCATAGCTTTGGGCAGATAAAAACACTATCATGCATAGATTACCTTGCATGGAAATGCTTTTAAATTTCTGATGTAGTATCAGAAAATGGTGGTAGGTACCAGTGAATGTTTCTATGTCATTTTTCCCCCTGTGAAACAACTTGATACTCATCTTGGAGGGGGTTCTTTATCAGCATGTAGTCTTTGATCACCATCTGAGTGTGGAGAACAGGGAATAATACAGGTGCGTAGTATGCCTGCTGCTCAGGACACGCACAGTCTGATGAACAGACGCAATCACAAAAGCAGGAAAATTAAAAGATCCAGAATGCACAAACCGGGCGTGATTCAGTTTGCAGGGCCTCCTGTACAGGCTTCATTGAAACGAGGGAGAACTGTACACGCTCGTTGGATTGTGCCCATTTATTCTATCACTAAAGGCATAATAACCTTGAGCTCCTCCTGCTGGTGTAACAGCAGCGCCTGTATGTGCCAGCACATTCCACATAGCCCTGAGGGACTGAGCATGGATCAACAAAAAGCAGTGATTAACTCTACAGGCCCTAGTTTAACTGTTTTGTCAGCCAGTTTACTTCCTCTTGCAACAACTACTCCGAAATTCAGACGAATTTTGGCGCATTGAGGAGAAATGGGATTATGTAGGAGTTGCTGTCACCCAGGCTGGCTGGCTGGCTGGCTGGCTTGCTGTGGCTCCAGATTTCATTGCCTTTCTCAGAGGAAGAAGAAAACAGGCTTATTAACATGACTTTATTGTAGCTCTTAGCCTTTTATGAAAAATAATGCCGTTGTAGTGGCTAGATGTGCGTCAGCTGTAACGAACTGTTTTGATGTAGCCTTTTCAAAGGGCTAGACCAGAGCTTTCTTTCTGAAATGTGCAAAGCAGAGTAGATGCGGCTTCTCAGATGGATCTAATTAGTCCTTCGTAGAGGCTGGATGTCCGTTCGTTGCAGCTGAATTCTCATTTCATTCACCCATAACTAGAAACACCTCGCTTCAAACACATTTCTTCAAAGAAAAGAGGGGTTTAGGGTTCCATGTTTTTACTACTTTTTGATGTCTGTTTCCCTTTAACAGAGAAGACCTTATGTTTATACAACTCTTGTTATTAGGAAAACATAGCTTTGTTCAGGAGGATTCATTTTGTATTCGTATTTGGCTTTTGGTAAAAGTGGAAGATCTTGCTGGCACTAAACTGTGAAGGGTCAGTTGCACATCCCTCATACAAGCAAGCTTGTTTATTAGAAAGACAACAGCCTTTCTGGTAGCAGGATGAAAGAAAATATTAAACAACACAGATAATGGGGTTTATGAAGACTATAGAAACTGTATTATGGGCTCGCTTCAGTGGTGCTACTGTTGCTAGCACTTAAGTGATGCCGCCTCTCAATTGCTGGTGTGCAGTTTTTGGAAAAAGTTGGTAGCTTGGATTTCTGATACTGAACAGGAGGACTTCCTCTGTACTTTCTGCAACATGAAGCAGATAAATCCTCTGACCGGTAAAGAATTCTGCTAACCAGTGGTTGGCAAGATCCTTAATTGCTCAGATAATGTTCATAGGTTGCTGCTTATACCTTGTCATATTGCTGATCTGACTAGGTCAGTATTGTCTACTGACCATGGGTACTACGCAGTCCTTAGTGGAGGCCTGTCTAGCTCTGTCATCTGGAATCCTTCTTACTGAAGATGGTGGGAGCTGAACCTTGGATTTTATGGCCACAAAGCATGTGAGGTATGCTATTCAAAGCTACTGAGGCATGGTACCTTTTGAATCATGACTTTCAGTTTCATATTGATGAGGCATTGAACAATGGTTCCTTTGTTATCTGACATTTAAAGTGTGGTTGACAAGTTGGGGCATTGGGAGGTGGGGAAGAGCGAGAGAACATGTTGCCATGCTTAGTCATGTTCAGCCTCTTGCTGAACAAGTGCTAACAACAGGTAGACGTGTTTGCCCTTCTGGATAACGTTTCTCACTGGTGTGTTGTGGATGCATTTAGCATACCCTTGGCATTAATTGCCATGCAGGGTGAGGTGGTTGAGTTTTCACCTATCGTGGAACTCATGAAGATGCAGAGTTCTTGTCAAGAGAGGGGGAGATGTGCTCTAGGATGCTTGTTTGTTACAGTCAGCTGCTTGTATTAAACATTCACCTGAAACAAAATGCCCTTAATCTCAATGAGAAGGGCTGCTTTTAATGTATAAAGCCAGCAACTTGCCTGCCATTTATGACAGCTGGAGAATGTGTGGAAGGGAGGATTGGTAAGCAGCAAGGACCTTGAAGAATACCTTGTTTTTGTGTTCATGGAAAAGCTCTGCAATCCTTCTCTACCTTCCCTGCCCTAAGGAACAGGGTCCTATCATAGAGGACTGTGCCCCTCAAGATGGGTACCATGTTACCAAGATGGGTCTGTCTGCAGCAGTAGAAAAGAGCAAGAATCCAGTAGCACCTTAAAGACTAACAAAATATGTGGCATGATATGAGCTTTCATGAGTCACTACTTTCTTCTTCTGTGCCCCTCAAAAAAGGGGTGGTAAGTAAAGGTACTATCCTTGGAAAAACTTTGCTGCCACATCAAAACATATAGTCATTTACTCATATGAGAGGAGAGATATAAAATTTCTGGAAATTTTGAAGCCATGGAAGAAAACCCAGGGGCGGAAAAATCAGAATTTTGGGGAAAAATTGAAATACATGCAATGTTTACTGCCTATCAAACCTAAACCAATGTTACTGTTTTACCAACATGAAATGCATAACTTATAACTTACAGCATATAAAATTGCAATATTTGATATATTTATGTAATTTAAAATTACAAATGCCTTATTTTTATACAAGCAAAATTGCAAATATACCCAATACCTGAGAGAAAACTGCAAGCCGATGCATCCTTTGCTATCTTAGCACATGTATCTTAAGTATTGCTAACTGGTTACAGAAAGTTAGGTTCTCAATGAAACTTACAGTCTTCATCTGAGACTTTTGGGACAGATTCTACCCCACCTCATAAGAACATAGGAGAAGCCATGATGGATCAGGCCAATGGCTCATCTAGTCCAACCCAGGTGCCATCACGAGGTGCACTAGTGGTGTCAGAACTCCAGGAGCCCTCCTGCTGTGGCCCCCTAAGCATCAAGGATACAGAGCTTCACTGCCCTAGACATAGTGTTCCACCTATAGGTAAAGGTTTCCCTTGCTCGAGAATCTAGTTGAATCTGACTCTAGGGGGTCGTGCTCATCTCCGTTTTCAAGCCGAATAGCCAGTGCTGTTCGAAGATTTTTCTGTGGTCATGTGGCTGGGTCATGTGGCTGGCATGACTAAATGCTGAGGCGCATGGAATGCTGTTACCTTCCTGCCGAAGCAGTACCTATTTATCTACTTGCAATTTCTTGCTTTCGAACTGCTAGTTCACAGGAGCTGGGGACAGAGACAGGAGCTCACTCCATCATGCGGCACTAGGGTCTCAAACTGCTGAACTACAGATGTTCCGGTCTGCAGCTCAGTCTTAACCTCTGAGCCACCGTGGCCCTAAAACCCATATATTTATCCAATCCCCTCTTGAAGTTGTCTATGCTTGTAGTCGCCGCATCCTGCGACAGTGAATTCCATGTGTTAATTACTCTTTAGGTGAAGGAGTACTTCCTTTTATTTCTTCTAAACCTACTGCTCATTAATTTTATTGAGTGCCCGCAAGTTCTTGTGGAAGGAAGAAAAGTCATACACTCTTCAATTGTCATTTCTCCAAGCTAAAAAGCCCTAACCTCTTTGACCTTTATCCATAGGGAAGGTGTTCCACCCCTTAATCATTTTAGTTGCCCTTTTCTGCACCTTTTCCAATGCTATATCTTTTTTGAGGTATGATGACCAGAACTGTACGCAATAGTCCAAATTTATTTATTTATTTAGACTTATACCCCACCTTCCCAGCCAAGGCTGGCTCAAATGAGGCTGCACCACTGATTTATACAGGGGCATTATGATACTAGCAAATTTGTTTTCAATCCCCTTCCTAATAATCCCCAGCATAGTATTTGCCCTTTTATTGCAGTCATACATGGAGCTGCAGTGGCTCAAGTGGTTAAGACGCTGAACTCCAGGCTGTGGAAGGTCAGTAGTTCAGCAGTTCAAGACCCGGGTGCTGCAAGACGGGGTGAGCTCCTGTCTCTAGTTCCAGCTCCTGCCAACCTAGCAGTTCGAAAGCAAGAAATTGCAAGTAGATAAATAGGTACCACTTCGGTGGGAAGGTAACAGCGTTCCGTGCACCTTGGTGTTTAGTCATGCCGGCCACATGACCACGGAAACGTCTTCGGACAGCACTGGCTCTTCGGCTTGGAAACGGAGATGAGCACCGCAACCCTAAAGTCGGATTCGACTGGCTTTCGAGCAAGGGAACCTTTACCTTTTTACACTGAATCGACAACCTCAGTGACTCCAAGATCTCTCTTCTGGTCAGTTACCACCAGTTTGGACCCATCAATGTATTTTTGGCTTCAGTGTGCATTACTTTGCACTAGCCCATGGTGAACCTCATTTGCCACGTTGACACCCACTCACCCAGCCTCGACAGATCCCTCTGGAGTGCCTCACAGTCCTCCCTGCTTCTCACTGCCCTGAACAATTTAGTGTCATCCACAAACTTAGCTACTTCACTGCTTACTCCCAGCTCCAAATCATCAATGAACAAGTTAAAACGCCCCGGACCTAGTACTAAGCCCTGCGGTGCCTCACTGCTTACCACCTTCCACTGTAAAAACTGCCCATTTATACACACACTTCGTTTTCTGTTAATTAACCAGTTTTTAATCCACAAGAGAACTTGTCCTCTTATCCCATGACTGTTGAATTTACGTAGGAGACTTTGATGAGGAACTTTATCAAGAGTTTTCTGGAAGTCTAGGTAAACAACATCTACTGGGTCACCCTTGTCTACATGTTTGTTCACCCCCTCAAAGAACTCTAAAAGTTTAGTGAGACAAGATTTTCCCTTATAGAATTTATGCTGATTCTTCAATAGCTTTTGTTCATCACTGTGCCTACCAGTTCTATCTTTGATAACGGATGCCACCAAGTTACCCGGCATCGATGCTAGACTGACTGGCCTGTAATTTCCTTGATTTCTTCTTGAACCTTTTTTAAAGATTGGGGTTACATGGAGGCAGACTTTTGTGATAGACTGCATATTTTTGTCAGGATATCCACATGTTCACATTTAAGTTCTTTCAGAACTCTTGGATGTATGCCATCTGGCCCTGGTGATTTGTCAGTTTTTTATTTGTCCATCAGTTGTAGGACATCCTCTCTCAATACTCATTCTGACTCAGGTCTTTTGACACCCCACCTGAAATTGTTGGTTCTGGAGTGGGCAAGCACCTCCTGTCTTCCACAGTGAAGACAGAGGCAAAAAATGCATTCAGCTTCTCTGCCGTTTACCTATCATCCTTTAGTAATCCTTCCACCCCTTGGTCATCCAAGGGCCACACTGCCTCCCTGGCTGGTGTTCTGCTTCTATTGTATTTGAAGAATTTTTTATTGTTGGTCTTTATGTTTTTTACAATATGTTCCTCATAGTCCCTTTTTGTCTGTCTGATCACCAACTTGCATTTTATTTGCCGAAGCCTGTGCTCCCTTTTATTTACTTCACTCGAACTAGCCTTCCACCGCTTAAAGGAATCCTTCTTACCTTTTACTGCTTCCATTACTTTGTTCATTAACCATGCAGGCCTTTTTAAATACCTATTCATACCTTTCCTAACCTGCAGTATGCATTTTATCTGAGCTTCCAGCATTGTAGTTTTAAATAGTCTCCAAGCTTCCCAAAGGGATTTAACTCACCTTACTTTTCCTTTCAGTTTCTTCTTAACAGGCCCCCTCATTTGAGAGGTTACCCCTTCTAAAGTTAAATGTGGTTGTTGGCCTTTTTGGCTAACTACCTATTTACATAAATGCTAAACTTAATAGCATTATGGTCCCTGTTCCCAACTGGTGCTATTATGTTTACATCTCTCACCAGGTCTTGAGCATTACTTAGGACCAAGTACAGGGTCGCCTCCCTCTGGTAGGTTTTGTGAACATCTGATCTGTGGCACAGTCATTGAGAGTATGTAGAAACCCAATCTCTTTATCCTAACTTGAATGCATATCGACCCAAACAATGTGTGGGTAGTTAAAAATCAGCTATTATGACACAGATTTTGTCTAGCTGCTCTCCTTAATTATTTTGCTGTTAAATCATCCTCTAACCTTTGATCTGGTAGGCGATAACTAACTCCCAGTGTTAAGCTTTCGTTTGGGCGCATTATTTCAACCTACAGCATTCTTATAAGCAGATCTATTTCTCTTAGATTCTCCATTTTACTGGGTTCTCCATTTACTCCAACCCTTCCCTCCCTATCCTTCTGATATAATTTATATCCAGGAATCACTGTATCCCACCGATTATCTTCATCCCACCAAGTTTCTGAAATGCCCACAATGTCTATGTTCTCCTCTGGCATTAAGCATTCCAGCTTCCCCATTCTATCTCGGACACTTCTAGCATTTGCATATAAACATCTATAATTCCCTAAACACGTTAGTCCTGCAACCTTCCTCCTGTGACCTCTAGACCTCCTTCTGACTTTTTTTCTTCCCTCTTGCACAGTATGAGGATAAGCTACTTTTAACCCAGTCCATGAGTAAATGTGTCACAGTGGTTTGAAAGAGAGGTGAAAAGGTCAATCATGTCAGGTCAAAAGGACAACAGAAGTCATACAACTGTTGAGAACCAATGAAAGCCCTGCATGCTCTCCTCGTGAAGACTGGGTATCCTTCTAGGTGCAGAAATGCATCTTGGATTTAAGAGCTGTCTGTGTCTACAGCATGCCCTTCTTGTCACTGAAAACATTTCATTCATTTGAAAAGAGGAAATAATTCATAGGAATTTTTTCCCCAGTACTCCTTCAAAGTTCCAATTTTTCAATTGGAAAAAAAAGGGCCTTAGAAAAAAAGCTGTAAAAAAAGTTTTCCTCTTAATTTTCCCAGGCCTTTACATCTCTCTATGAGAGAAATGGTGGTGGGAATAAAGAGGTGCAGTTGAAATACCAGTAGGCAGGAAGCAAATATACTTTATAGCCCATGGGTACCCCAGTGATTCCAGACTCTTGAGAATCAAGCCTGTCCCTTCATCTACATTGTTGCATTCAGGTTCTTGATTACCAAGTAGGAAGCTCTCTTTCTTTGGGATGCTCGGGCAATAAGAGGACACAGGGCCCTTAACTCCTGAGGCAGCCATATTGACCATGTTCTCGCCTGGGAACTAGGGGCAAACTTTAATGTGAACTCCATAGAAAACAATTTATTGTTTTATTGTTTGTTGGTTTTATCTTGTGACCCGCCCTGAGCCCATTCCTGGGGTAGGGTGGGGTATAAATTAAATAAATACATAAAGTATAGGACAGGCTAAATATTCAAATTTAGGCATATATTTGACCAGATAATGTTTTGTTTCTCATCTCCTCTTTACATGCACAAGAAATAACTTGACCAACTTTCCTTTAAAGCCAAACTTTAGTGTCTCTGACTAATTCCAGCATGTCCTTATTAGGTATGTGTCATTCTTTTCTGGTGTGGTATAGTGACTCTGTCATCAGCCTTGAACCTGTCACTCGCTCTCAGCCCAGTCCTACCTGAAAGGGTGTTGCAAGGGCAAATGGAGATGGATGGAGAACCATAAGTGCCTGCTCTTTGAGCTTCTTGGAGGAATGGCAGGAGAAATTGTGTCTGGCTGGTTTTAAATTTCTAGTTTGTGCATCTTGAAACATACGTATTTTGCAAACAAGCCAGTTTGTCACCTTGATCTTTCAAGATTGTTGAGATGTTCCATCAGGCATCTTTTGCCCTTTACCATGTTAGTCATGCTTCTGTTTGTATTGATTGAAATGTAATGGGGGGAATGGGTTATTTCTGCTGTCCCTTTTTCATAGAGATGGATGAAAGGTCTGTTCAATATGTTGGTGCTACAAAATGGGAGATACAGAAACTTTCCAACCCCAGAGTATTAGCACTTTTGAACATCATAGGACCACTGAGGAATATGAAGGAAGGACTTGATTCACCATGAAACATTAGATAAACCATGGTTTGTTTAATGTATGTTTCTGCAATTAACTGTGGTTAGTCTGCCAGAAGCTGATAACAAGTTTCAGATCTTCTGATCTTCCCTTAAGATGTAGTGCTTCCTGGGTGTTAAACATGAGAAGGGACATCTCATAATTTAGTGCGTCTCAAAAGAATCAGAGAGGTTTGCCCTGAACGAATCTTGTCAGATCTCAGAAGCTAAGCAGGGTCGACTCTGGCAAGTATTTGGATGGAAGACCTCCTTAAAATACCAGAGACAGGAAGCGGGGGCAGGCTTTACTCAGCCACCTCTCTGAATATCCTCCAGGCCCCCCTCTGGTCAGTCACCAGAGGTCACCATGACTTCCAGGTGCACACACACTCACACGCGTACACACATGGAATTATTAAAAATTATTTTTAAAATACCCCCCTAAAAATCAGAGAGGTTTGATAAACATTCTCTTTTTTTGTATATTATCCAGCTGTGTGCAGTAAAAAAGCAACAGTGAGGTTTCACAAATTCTTTATCTTAGGCTAGGAATCCTCCTTTCTTAAAGGCATTAAAATTTGTTCTCTCAGAACAATCTCTATTTTATAGGTATAGAAAGATCTTGTACATTAAACAATAAGAGCTGCAGAGCTACAGTAACACCCCCCCATCCCTTTTTTATTAAACTGATAAGATTCCTGTTAGTTGAAATGCTCTTCAACTTTGGTCCTTTTCCATTCATTCTCATTGTCTATATAAACTGCTGCCCCTTCTCCCCAACCCAGTGGTCAATATAAATGACATAAGAGTAGTACTGTCAAATCAGACCAAGGCCCACCTAGTCCTGCATCTTCTTTCCAACAGTCCTCAACCAGATTATGGTGGGAAAACTGGGTATGAGGCCTACACCCCTTGGGCACAGTATATGTTCCCCAACCAAACTGAGAGCCAGTTTGGTGTAGTGGTTCCCCAACCAAACTGAGAACCAGGTTTGATTCCCCACTCCACATAAAGCCAGCCAAGTGACCTTGGGTCAGTCACAGTTCTCTCAGAACTCTCTCTCAGTCCCACCTACCTCACAGGGTGTCTGCTGTGGGGAGAAGAAGGGAAGGTGATCGTAAGCTGCTCCCAAGACGCCTTCAGGTAGTGAAAGACAGGGTATAAAACCAACTCTTCTTTTTCTTCAATTAGTATCCAATGGAAAACTGCCTCTAACCGTTAATTTGTTCCCTGAAGTAATGGTACAACTTGTTTAAATCCTGAAACAATTTGTTCTCTTTCTTAGTAATCATGTACTCTTTGATACCTTTGATATAATTATTTATATATTTTAAAACATCTGCGTCTGGCCCTCTAAAGGTTACAGCAAACAAAGGAGAAGCGGGGAAACAAACTCAACCAGAAATGTACTGAGAATGCCTCAAAGGTCAAGCTACAGCAGATAAAATTTGTATTAAAAGAAATATATATATAATATAATGTACACAACAGTGTAATTAAAAACATAGGCCCTAACTATCAGGCTACATTAAAAGTCATCAAGAATCAGTTTTACATAAACTATTATAAATCCCTCATACAAAGTTGATAACTACCAAGTGACCAACACAAGACCATACAAGTTTCAGCCTCCTAGGCCTTCTTCAGTGATCAGTAGTACATAACATAGTAGAAACACATCCAGAAAATGTCCAACTGATCTGGACATTATCACTGCATCGTCTGCATACAAGAGGACAGATTAAATATTCATGGTAAAAACAAATAATTTAACGTTCTAAGAATCACAGACTTCGATCCAGAATAGTGTTTCCACTGTTGCAAAGATTTTTATCCACAGGTTTGGATCCAGCACGATTTCCGCTTGCACTAGAGCTCTTGTGTAAGCAGAAATGCAAGAAGAAGACCACAGTGAGACTTATTGTAACTCCACTTGCATTTCTGGATGCACAAGATCTAATGCAACCAATTTCTGGCACTGTAAAAGTTAGGGAGGAGAGCACTTAGTGCAAGATCTTGCACAAACGAAACTGTACTATGTCCATTTAGGCTTCTGCCTCCTCATTGCTGGATCCAAGCCAACTTGAGCGCATTTTTCTTACCTCCCTCCTCACACAGCAGCCTGAAATGCCTCCTAAAATCCTAGCAAACATTTGGTCTACTGTAGGGTTGTGCAGGGGGGGAAAATGTCAATTTTTTTTCAGTATTCCTGACTATAGCCGAATACCAATACCAGTATTGTATTGGTACCCGAAAATATTTTGTTTTCCCAAAAAATGTCAGCTCCATTATATCCTATGGGGCCAGTGTAGTTAATGACAAAAATCTTCTAACAAGTATTCAAGGGGCTGGGGGGGGGGGGGTTGAGGTAGAATACACAGAAGAATTTTAAAAAAGAACAACTTCTGTGATTGGCCAAAGAGCAGTATGCCAAATCCTATTGGCCAGTGCTCCTCCCCTGGGAAAGCAGCAAGCTAGTAGCTGGGCTTCAACAAGTGATGCCAGCAGCAACAAGAGCCTTGCAAGCTGCAATGACATTTCCTAATGCATTGCAGTGACTGGCTGTCTGTATGGTCCCTCTTTCCACTCCCTCCTGGAAAGCAGAGCAAAGGGTGGGAAAGAAACAAAAACGGTAGGAAGAAGGAACCCTTTAAAAGCCTCCCAGAGCTCGTATTCGGCATTCAGTATTTGGCAGCCAAATCAGGGAATCTGGCATTGGGGGGGTGGGTTCGGCTTTACCGAATGCACACCCCTAGTCTACTTTGGGAGGGGAAAGGTGAGAAAATTGCTCTCTGTGGGCAGAAATCTCTGCACCCAGATAAACGCTGTTCTTCATCCAAGGCAGAATTCTCACTTTAATGTAGCATTTCTCTTTAGATTTTGTATCTAATGTCCCTACTTTTCTGTAAAGGCTGTTTGTATGCGGCCTGAGCGTCCACAAGGAAGTCAGTTTTTGTAACAAGATATGCTTTTGGCTCTCAGTCTTGGGAAGGACATCAAAGTTGGCCAGCCCTAATCTCTCCTTCAGGTGCCAGTTAACAAACTCATTCATTCCTTCCAAGATGATTTTTCTAAGCAAAATAAACTAATCACTTTCTTCTGCAAGTTGCTAGTGTTTCAGAGTGTTGTCCTGAGAGTTTTAAATATATTTTTAAAAATTCAGTGATGAAAATGGCATATACTTGACCTGCCGGAGAGTATTGCTGTTGGAAAGAAAAAATCATCTTGAGCTGTCAGGCAACAAGCATGATTACATATGGTGTTTGCACCAATATTAAATGAAAAACATTACCTACAAATGAAACATTTTATCTTCAGCTGCATCAATGTACTCCCCCCTCAAACCAAGATGTAGTTTGCAGATGAGTTCATCCTGTGATATACCCATTATGATATTCATCATTATACAGAAGCAAGAACGGGGGAGTGTAGTGAATCAATAAAATATCACCCTGAAGCATTAGATTTACCATTATGACTGCAAATTTGTTATCAGGAGGAACTGGTAGCACAAAAAAACGGTAACAAATAGACTAGATCAAAAGAAACGCGAGGAATTAATGTGGAGAAGATGAAAGCAAAAGAGACAAATGATAGAGTAGATGGTAAGTGGAGGATTAGCATAAGTAGTAATTTTTTTATGGGTCAGAGGAAAAGAAATAGAGAAAAAGTGTTTCAAGATGGTCCAAGGTTAAAATGGCACTGATTTTTGAGGGTCATATGAAATCCAGAACTTGGCTAAGGCTTGTATTGTCAGTCTTTTCCCATGGGGGTGCTTCAGGTAGTGCTCATATTTGTGCATGCCACCACAAAGCCTGGTGGATTCTTCCAAATGTTAAAGCATCTTTAAGCAATGGTTCATGAGAATGGCTTCATCCTTTTGCCTCAACTCTGTGGAGTATGCAGTCTTTTCATTCTACCAATGTACCATTTGGTAATGCTGGTTTGCTGAAGGATGTTTGAAGCACAGCATCCTGTGTTCAGATTCATTCAATTTGCTAAACTGCAATACTTTATACTGTTTTTTAAGGAGCAATTAAATGTATTGTGCCTTTTGAGTACATTCTGTTTAGATCCTGGTGGGATGGAATGGGTGAAACAAAGGGAAAGAACCTATGAATTCACATTATGTTCCATAACAGGAGAATTCTTTACCTGAAATAACAAGCTTCATCTGGAAATACAGCACTTGGAAAATATAAAACACCTCTTCCCAAATAGCAATGTAAAAGTCAACCATTATTGGGCTCAGTTGCCTATGCAGCAGTCTTAATTTTGTGCTGTCTAATGCAACAGTAGAAGAAAACTGAGATATCTGCAAAACTGTGATCACAGCAGCTGAGAACGAGGCAGGTGCTTTTTGTGTGTGTGTGGGGGGGGGGGTTCAGAGACCCTGATAATGGTTGGAAGACACCTCTTATTGTTCAATTGGTGAAACTAAAAAGATACTAGGTCTAGCCAGTAATTGTGTGGAATGTTACATGGGAATCCTACATTTGCTGATTTCAACTGCTTGGAGGACGAGTGGAATGTGAAAACAACCAAGTAGGGCCAGTATCTCAGGCTCATTCATTTCGTTGAATGGGAGGGACACACATACACACACACACCTTGCTACAGGATAAGTTACTCTCATCAGTTTCAAAAGCAGTTTGCACATGTCCCATGAGGAGGAACAAGTCTTCAAAGAAAGCATCTCTTATGGCCTTGAGCTCTGATCCTCTTACTTAGCCATCTGTTAACTTTCATTCTTGTGCCTGTTTAAAAAATGGCTACCATCAATGCCATAGTGACTTCTACCTGTAGCACAAAATGTATCTTCGCAAGGAAATAACTATCAGAAACAGCCCTTGGCGAGCCACAGAGAGTACAGTGATTGAACTAAAGTCCGTAGCAGCCCTGCTGACATCCACTAACTGTGGAGTATGCAGTCTTTTCATTCTACCAATGTACCATTTGGTAATGCTGGTTTGCTGAAGGATGTTTGAAGCACAGCATCCTGTGTTCAGATTCATTCAATTTGCTAAACTGCAATACTTTATACTGTTTTTTAAGGAGCAATTAAATGTATTGTGCCTTTTGAGTACATTCTGTTTAGATCCTGGTGGGATGGAATGGGTGAAACAAAGAGAAAGAACCTATGAATTCACATTATGTTCCATAACAGGAGAATTCTTTACCTGAAATAACAAGCTTCATCTGGAAATACAGCACTTGGAAAATATAAAACACCTCTTCCCAAATAGCAATGTAAAAGTCAACCATTATTGGGCTCAGTTGCCTATGCAGCAGTCTTAATTTTGTGCTGTCTAATGCAACAGTAGAAGAAAACTGAGATATCTGCAAAACTGTGATCACAGCAGCTGAGAACGAGGCAGGTGCTTTTTGTGTGTGTGTGGGGGGGGGGGTTCAGAGACCCAGAGAATGGTTGGAAGACACCTCTTATTGTTCAATTGGTGAAACTAAAAAGATACTAGGTCTAGCCAGTAATTGTGTGGAATGTTACATGGGAATCCTACATTTGCTGATTTCAACTGCTTGGAGGACGAGTGGAATGTGAAAACAACCAAGTAGGCTCATTCATTTCGTTGAATGGGAGGGACACACATACACACACACACCTTGCTACAGGATAAGTTACTCTCATCAGTTTCAAAAGCAGTTTGCACATGTCCCATGAGGAGGAACAAGTCTTCAAAGAAAGCATCTCTTATGGCCTTGAGCTCTGATCCTCTTACTTAGCCATCTGTTAACTTTCATTCTTGTGCCTGTTTAAAAAATGGCTACCATCAATGCCATAGTGACTTCTACCTGTAGCACAAAATGTATCTTCGCAAGGAAATAACTGTCAGACTCTGGGAGGTCCCCAGGCCACGTGAATCCGCTCCCCGTGACGAAGGAGGTCAGAGGGACACGAGTACCTCAGAATTGAAAGGGGTGGGGAGTACTACCTCACTACCCCAGGCCTCCTTTCTCGGTTGTCCAGCCACGTTCCCTTCTCTCTCGTCTGGCACATTAGCTGACTCCGACATTCCTCCCCGGTACTGCTCAGCATCCCTCCTTATATCCCTCCTTCCCCCTGTTAGTGACACACCCCTTTATGTGTTACCTAATCCTATTGGTTCCTCATTGTGCCCATCACCAAGTTCCTCATTCCTACGGTTAGTTTCCCTATATGTCCCGCCTCCCTCCGTGGTTGCCTGTTCTGCGCTTGGGCGGATAGGGGAGTGTCCGCTTCCTGTGCACCCGAGAGACCTGCTGTCAGCTGCCTCAGTGTCTCCAGCCCCTTGATTGGTAAGGCTGGACCCCTCCACGTGTCTCTCTCTTTTGCCCGGGATCGCCTCCCCTGTATCGGCTGCTGAGGGAGGGAGTCCACCACGGACCCGTTCCCCGGCTGCGTCTTTTCCCCGTCTTCCCTTCCTTGTGCTCTCCGCTGCTGCTGGGGGAGGGGCCTGACGTCTCCGGAGTCCTCGGTGGGTCCTCTTCCATCGCTTTCGTTGCTTGGGGCTTGTGGAGAGCCCGGCGCGGGTCGCGCCAGTCCCGCTGCCGCGGCCTGTGAGGCCGCGGAGGAGCCCGCAGCAGGACAATAACTATCAGAAACAGCCCTTGGCGAGCCACAGAGAGTACAGTGATTGAACTAAAGTCCGTAGCAGCCCTGCTGACATCCACTAATCAAGGATATTCCACCAAATGTTCTTGGGCTAGGCAGATGGAGACAGCCTACTGACATGGCCAATGTGATCACAGCCCTCTAATGTCAGGCAGCTGCCACCCCTGCACAGAGTATGCCAAAGAAGGGAACAAGGAGAACACAGCACCCTTATTGGAAGGTGTAACCTGCCATGACCAGTGGGAGCCCTAGTGCGAACATTCTCCAGGGAGCTCTAGAGATGTAGCTTCAGATCTTGCCTGGGCCAAGTTTGCTTTTCTCAAGGGCACAAACAGCATTGTCATGTTCCTGTGGCTCACTCAGGTACCCCAAGGGTTCTCCTGCACACAAGAGTTGGGTCTCGGGCATGTCTCACATGCTCAGGAGAAAATTTTTAACTACTTACCCAACTGGGTGCACAGGAACAAGACACAACATAAGGTGTTAGGCATGCCCCAGCAGCTCTGCTATAATACTAGCCACATTGTGCAAGAAAGGAAGATCACAGAGAAATGCATGGTGGTATAGTTGAAAGGCACAAGGGGAGCATTCCAAAGGCTCCCCCAGTTGACCAAGAAACTCTTGTGATTTATCCATCCCTGCTCTTCCCCCTCACACAGCTTATCATATGCTGACAGTGATCTGAGGGAATGTGGAACTCATGGAGCCTCCCCCTCCCCTTTTCAAGAACATTCCTGTCCATCAGACAACCCCCTCAGCCTCCTCCCATTGTGAGATACACGCTGAAGACAAGTGTGGTTAGTAGTGATGAAGGAGTAGGAACCAGATGTAGTCTGCCAAACCTCAATCAAACAGAGATCCAGCCACATGGAATTCCCCACTTTACTAAACAGCATCAGGAGCACTGAAAGCAAGTCAGGGAGATGGGCTTGCCAACTCTCCCATTCCAGCAAGCCCCCAGTGGCTTTGTGAGCTGAACTGACAACACGGCTGCCCACCTTGATCTGACAGAGTCACGGATGCCACTGTCCGAATTCCGAACTGCCACATGTCCATGAAAGTCACAACTGTGGTAGTCTGAAAAATTAAGTTGAACAGCCTGTAATGGTGCAGGAGTTAGGCTAGAACAATGGAGTAGGTAACCCCGCAGCAGAGCAGTACACATTGGTCATGGTCATGTTGTAGGCTCAGCAGATAGTTGACATCAAACTGGGAATGGGGTCCTTCCTGTCCAGTTCTCCCAGTTGGATGAATGGCTGCCTGTGAGGAGTCCAAAGAGACAAAGGGCTATAATGAGTAATGGTGCTCTGGCTGGGTCTGCCACCCCCCTGCACCTTGGGGTTTTCCCCATGATAGGCTTCCACTGTTGGGGGACATTTTATAACCATAGAGCTGGCCTTTACCTGCCCGTTATAGACGTTTTATTGGAACTGTATCTGCACTGCTGCTAGGGTCACATGGAGCTCTGATCCTGCAATGCTATAGGCATGATAGGTATTTGGCCAGCAGTGGCACAGATTGGAATGGAGTAGTTGGTGATCACCCTGGGCTGTGGTTGTATTCCCTCTCTCTCCCAACTTGTAGTGGAGGACGCTGCACTAGCATCAGACCATGTTAACAGCATGGTAGTGGAGCACCAGCATACGTAGCAGGATGCCCTCCGCCTGCTCAGCAGTGTTCATACTCATTGTTAGCCAGTAAGACAGATTAACCATGACGGTTCAGTGTAGTAGCTATAGTTTGGTGCAGCGGTTAAGAGAGGCAGAGTCTAATCTGGAGAACCAGGTTGGATTCCCTACTCCTCCACATGAGGCTAGCTGGTTGACCTTGGATCAGTGACAGTTCTCTCAGAGCTGTTCTCTCAAGAGCAGTTCTCTCAGAGCTCTCTCAGCCCCACCTACCTCACAGGGTGTCTGTTGTGGGGAGAGGAAGGGAAAGTGATTGTAAGCTGCTCTGAGAATCTGAGTGAAGGACAAGGTATAAATCTCCTCCTCCTACCTAGATGGATGTGATGGATAAATAAATGCAATGGCAAATTCATGTACAGAACAGCCATGGAGAAATGAAGGAAGGAAATTCAGGTGACTCTTGCCAGGGGCTGCCAACTGATACCTCTGACTATACAATGTCCCTGGGAAACTGAAAGGATGAACAGGATTTTTTACATGGCGAAATCCCCTTTTCTGTTTAGTGTAGTGCAAGAAGAGTATTTTGGAGACATAAGGTGTTCCTTCTCTCACGTTAGTATGCTCTCCTGTGGCAGGAACGTGCTGTCTTCAGTTATTGTGAGTAAGCCCAATTTGTCTAAACATACTTCTAAGCAATCTGAAAGCTCCGCTACCCTCCACTCTGTGGGAAGCCATGCCTGAAGCCTCCAATAAGAGCCATTGTGGACTGAATCATCTCTTGTTTGTTCCATTTATCCCCCCTCTTTTGCACTGAAATGATGACTCAATGTAACTTGCTGGAAGGAATAAAACCTCATTCTTACACACACACACAAGTGAAATTTTCAAAAATAGATCAAATCCTGACTGCTCGATTTCTCTGTATATTTTAATCTGTTTTCTAAAAGTAAAAATAGTTCAGTTTGGGTGAGCACTCTACAACTGGGAAGACTTTGTTGTGTGCTGCTGAAAAACTGTTTTGAGCAGATGGTAGCCAGAGCAATGTCTCAGTAGTTCATAGTTCATAGGGTTGTCTCAGTAGTTCATAGGGTTGCCAAGTCGTTTTGACTCACCAGCGGGGGAGCGTTGGTTCGATCCGGGAGCTGCAGCAGGACGCAGCAGGACGCCAGAACGTCACAGGAAGTGACGTAGAGCCCGTTGGGGGCGTGGCCCAGATCGTCAGGGGGAAACCATATGGTTCCCCCCCCGATGATCTGGGCCACGCCCCCAATGTGCTCTACGTCATGCATCACCTCTGGTGACGCAGCTTCGGGGGGCAGAGTCCCCCCGGGGACCAATTCCACCACGGCGGAAATCGGGCCTCCAAAGCGGGGTTTTCCCCACCCCCCGCCCCCACTTGGCAGCCCTAGTAGTTCACTACTACTGTGGGGATTGTGTTTTGGATCTGTAGCTTCTGTAGGCTCTTGACTGATAATGGATGGATCTGTAAGCTATAGCTGGTTAGGCTGGCACACCATGGTGAAAGGCCTGGTTTACTTACTTAATCTTCACTTAATATCTTTGCTAACTTATTGTTTAAGCTTCTCTGTAGCACACACTAAAGGCTCATGCACACACTATCTCTTTGGAGAGCCAGTTTGGTGTAGTGGTTAAGTGTGCGGACTCTAATCTGGGAGAACTGGATTTGATTCCCCACTCCTCCACTTGGACCTGGCTGGATGACCTTGGGCAAGCCATAGTTCTGATAAGAGCTGTTCTTGAAAAAGAGCAGTTTCTGTCAGAGCTCTCTCAGCCCCACCTACCTCACAGGGTTTCCGTTGTGGGGAGGGGAAGGGAAAGGAGTTTGTAAGCCGCTCTGAGACACCTTTCGGTAGTGAAGGGCGGGGTATAAATCCAATCTCTTCTCTCTTCTTCTCTTCTTATTCTAGGGTCAATTCAACTTGATATTTATTTTGGTAATGAGAAGATCATTTCCGAAGCCAGGGTTCATAGAAGTAGTAGTCAGCAGGACAAGCTGAAAGAAGATTATAAGGGCGGGGACTGAAGAATTTACAGCCTTAGCCCCCAACTTTTTAAAGGCTTCTGGTATAGAGCCTCTCTTGGGCTATCATAGTATAGAGGAGGAAAACCTCCCCCCCCCCTTTTAAGATTATTGCCTGCTAGGCCATCAATCCCAGCAGCCATTACTGATGAAAGTATGTTCTTGGCAAGTTAACCCAAGTGGTGATGACCCTACTAGACTTTTCTGTATTGCTTTTGGGGTATCACAGGTCATTAGTCTGCTCTTTATGCCCCTTCGTAGATATATAGATTTTGGTCGCTTGACTTCCATTGCCCAGTGGGAAAAATGCTGTAAATTTTGAAGTGAGAGCTGGTAGGAATCACCATTGTTGAGAATAGCATGGAAATGAACACTCTTGATGTTATCTGTTGAGGAAGGGAGATGTTTGTATTATGTATATCACCTGCTTTTGTCTTGTATGCTCTTGAGCTTGATTCCCCACTCCTCCACTTGCACCTGGCTGGATGACCTTGGGCAAGCCGTAGTTCTGATAAGAGCTGTTCTTGAAAAAGAGCAATTTCTGTCAGAGCTCTCTCAGCCCCACCTACCTCACAGGGTGTCTATTGTGGGGAGGGGAAGGGAAAGAAGTTTGTAAGCCACTCTGAGACACCTTTGGGTAGTGAAGGGTGGGGTATAAATCCATCTCTTCTTCTCTTCTTCTTCTTCTAGAGTACTGCACTTGATCACTTCCAGTTATGTTCATTTGGATTCTCACTTCAGTAGCAGCAAAAGGCTTGCAGGCAGGGGGTGCAGCAAGGTTCCCTTTCCCTAGCCAGGTATTCTGTCCAACAGTCTGCATACTTGGGTATCTGTGTCTGGTTCTGGTCTCTTAAGTATTGACATCAACCCAGCTGTCAAAATTTCCCTTCCTGAACTGTGAAATGGATATTCTTAGACGCAGGCCAATAGCTACAGTGGGGCATCTCAGGGCCACCCCCCCCCCAACACACTTACCGCTCAGGCCTCCCAATTTCTCATCTAGCCAGTTCAAAACTTTTAAATTTTTATTTTTCACACTCTGGCCATGGTGCACCATTGCCCTGCTCCGCCCTTGCTGGCCAGCCCTGCCCTCCATTCCCACACTGCCTCTGGCCTCTCTCTGTCTCTTTCTGTTATTTGGCACGCCTCGCTGAGCTGTCACCCTGCCCTTCCCTCGCTGGCCAGTCCCACTCTCTGTTCCCACACAGCCTCCCCCCCCTTTTTCTTTTATTTGCCCAGCCGTTGCCCTGCCTGGAATAATCCTTGCCCCCCCCCCCATCGCTCTGCTTGCTGGAACTCGGTAGGCTGCAGTGCAGTGTACTCCTTGGGGGTTGGGGTGGTGGTGGTGGTGGTGTTGGGGACGGGGCTGGGGCAGGGAAGGTACATGCAAAAGTACTGTTTTCATCTGGGAGGGGGGAATAAGAAAATAAGAATGTTTTAGAGAGCAATCCCAAGCGGGTCTACTCAGAACTAAATCCCATTTTATTCAGTGGGGCTTACTCCCGTGTGACTGTTCTTAAGACATGTGTGCCCCCCAACTTATTTAAATGCCCCTCAAATAAAACAATCCTGGCTGCACCTCTCCTTGAAAGTGATAGTGAAGGTTCTTGGGATTTTAGCCCTGGAGAGGACATCCATGCTTAAGGGCCTCTTGTCTGAAAGTTCTGAATTTTGTGATTGCCACAATAGCATGCGTCTGTCTCAGATTATATTTGGCATACCATATCCACCCTCAGTTTGGTTTTCTCTTCAGGACAGGAGGATGATGATTAGGGAAAGTAGATGTAATGCACTTTCCCCATTGTTTTGTATTAATCTGTCACTAATGTATGGAGCATTTTGTAATGAATAATTGACCTTCGTCCTCTTGTTTCATGTCCTTAACAATGAAAAGGTTAGCCAAGGTTTCAGTCATTTGCCATTGATGTTTTCCCCCCCTTAGATAAAAGCGGTCAGCAGAATCAGCTCATGGTAATACTTCCATGTGTTTAACCTTCAATATATTTTATTATATAAGTAGTAGATAAAAAACAAATATGGAAATTTTTCCATGCACTCTTTGGAACATTGAGTTTTCCAACTTGCGTAAATGCAGAGGAAAAGGCGGTGTGCACATCCTGGAAGAGTAAACAGTAACATGGACTCTGGTACTGGGCCTGCAACAAACCAAGATGCCAACTTTATATAGATCCCAGCAACGCCATCAGTGGACCCAGCAACATCAGCCATACCATCTCAGGTTCATACTCCTGCTCGTCCTCTAATATGATTTATGCCATCATGTGTCAGCAGTGCCCATCCACCAATGTTCCCTCTAAGCTGTTGAATCTTGTGAGCAAAAATTCTACTTTGTGAGCTACTGCCATTAAAGTTGTGAGTGAGCGATTTGGCTACTGTATAAATTAGTTTGCTCTGGAGCCATCCTTCCTGAGCTAAGACAAAAGTGTGTGAGCTGGAAGCTAAAAAACTGTGAGCTAGCTCACACTAACTCAGCTTAGAGGGAACACTGCCTTCCACCCTCTACATTGGACAAGCAGGCCAGTCCCTACGGCAAAGAATAAATGGGCATAAAACTGACTGTAGAAACCACAACATTCAGAAAACAGTGGGGAACATTTTAACCCTCTAGGACATTCAGTTGCTGACCTAAGAGTAGCAGTTGTCTTACAAAAGAATTTCAAAGGGAGATTTAGAAAGAGAGACTGCTGAATTGCTACTGATAATAAAGCTCAAGACAATGCATCCTTCTGAACTGAATCGAGACCTAGGTTTCCTATCTCATTACCAATACTGATTTCTCCATACTACCCCTCTGCATATCACACCCAATCCAGTCACACCTGCTGTTGTCATTTGGCATCTCAAATCACTCCACTCTCTAAGATATGACAGATGGACTCACATTTTAGCTATATCTGAAGAAGTGAGCAGTGACTCATGAAAGCTCATACCCTGTCACAAATTTTGTTAGCCTTTAAGATGCTACTGGACTCTTGCTCTCACCCTGGAAGAGTTTGGCACTTGTGTGAAGTTACCTACTTCCATTAGCACTGAACACAAACCCTTTCCTCACTGAATAACCCTAATTGTATATGACTATGATCATGTCACTAGAACACCTTTTTAGTCAAGCAAAGCTATTCAAAACATTTTGGGTAGCAGAAACATTTTTCCCTGGTTGTTATGAATATTTAGTTTCTTAATAAAGCATACAGAACAGTGGGCAGTATTTGTTTGGGGGGGGGAAGCATTTTCCCCAATGAGTCTCTTTCAGAAAGGTGAAAAAAAATGCTGAGTTCTTATCTCAGGCCTTTGAAACTCAACCGTTATAATGTTAAATATTGCCTTATTTTTAATCTGTTGAAACAATACATTGAACTCATTTTCCAAGGATTGCATTTATATTGCTGCTTTAGTGAAAGAGACTTACCGCTATACCAAAAATAAATTTGATGGTAGGACGTGTTAAAGTAACTCAGTAAGCTTTTTCAAGAACTAGTGTCTAAGGTTTGAATGCATTCCTATGAGAAATAAAATGCACTGATAAGACTCCTGGAAGAACCAAATCACTTGTCTTAAAATCAAGGCAATCACCATAATCCTTAAACTGCTTACACAGATGAGTAGTAAAGTAGGTTAGTTGGCACTGATATACTGCTTTAACTCTCGGGTAGTGTATTTGAGGTTGGGTGAAATCCAAAAAGGTAGCTAGCTACAATTTACACAAAGTATTGCAAGAGAATTAACATTCTATAGTGCATTCTGAAAGTGATTCCAGTTTTGCTGGGTCAAAGAGATTAGCAGTGCAATCCTAGACAGTTGGATTCAAGTCCACCTTAGCATTGTTGAGACCATCACCTTAAAGACCATCAAGATTTTTTGGGTATAAGCTTTTGATAGTCACAGCTCCAACTCTCAAAAGCTTATACTCTAAAAATCTTGTTGGTCTCTAAGATGCTGCTGGACTTGAGTCTAACTGTTCTGTTGCAGACCAACACGGCTCCCCTCTGGAACTATCCTAGACAGAGTTACACCTTCCTAAATTCAGGGCTATTTTTGGGCAGGAACGCACAGGAACGGCGTTCCGGCTGGCTCCCAAGTTGGCCACACCCAGGAGGAACTCATTAGCATAATAGGCCACACCATAATAAGCCACACCCAACAGCAGAAACTCATTAGGATTGGCTACATTAGGGGTGTGTGGCCTAACATGCAAAGGAGTTCCTGCTCCAAAAAAAGCCCTGGGTTTTGACAACAAACAAGGTAAACAGAATAAGAAGCAAAAGGTGGGTGTGGCTGGATGACCACACTTCTGGTATGATGGGGGTGAGGCCTAGTATGCTAATGAGTGGTGTTGTCAGGGGTGTGGCCCAATAGGCTAATGAGTTTCTGCTGGGCTTTTTCTACAAAAAAAGCCCTGCCTAAATCAATTGAAGTCAATGGTCTTAGAAGAGGTGTAGATGATAGGGATTGCACTGTAGGTTTCCTTTTGTTTTCTAATGTTAAGAAGAACTTTTCAGTGCTACGGTTTATGTTACACCATTTTGTAACCACACAAATACATCAGGTATGTATGTCGCCGTTTTATGTTTAAGATGTAGATGTTCCAGTAGTTATGGGTCTGTAAGCAGTAAAAGCTTTTAAAAAGCAACGCTGATAATTCCTATAATATTAAAAATGAACATTTGACAAAGGTGCCCTGCAGTTCAAAAATCTTCAAGCCGCATTGGTAGTGGGTAAAAGGCTGCCTTGGTAACACTTGGATCAAATGAATTTTTCTCCTGCCATCATGTGCTGAATAAAATGTGCAATCTGGTTTGGAACAAAAGGGAAGGATCTATAAATAGGTAACTGAGCTTTCCTTAGGATATGTAACATATAGACATATAGACTGGGTCTCTCTCTTGGGGTCTTTTTTATTTAAAAAAAAAGCTCCTCTTTAATGAGTCTGAATCTCCATGCACTTGAACTTCTTTTTGAGGCTATACCAAGAATCCAAAGCTATTTAAAGGTGACCGTCCGTTTATCTGCAGGAAATGTGTGACCTTTCGTGTGAAAGCGTACAGGGTTTTTTTTTTGTGAATCTTCAAAATAAATACAGTTTACTACTATAGTGACACTACACATACAGTTCTCAGTTCCAAACTGAGCTTTCCATGGTAGGCTCAGCTAGCTACCTCTTCTTCCTTTTCTGTTGGCTTTGCTGGTCTTCTTTAGTGTAACAGAGCATGGTCCTGTTTCGGATCTTTTCTCTTTCCTAACTTCTCGTATACATTTCTGCTCTAGCAATGAAATTAGGAATAATAAGAAAGGGGACCCGCGAAAATCGCGGTGGGAGGAGCGGGGGAGCTCCACACAGAGCAAGAGGAGGAGGAAGAAGCAGGTAAGCTTCCCCCCTCCCATCGGTTCCCCCGTCTCCTCCACCCCCCCTCAACTACCACCCCCGGCTTGCCGCCCCCCCAGTCTCTCTCTTTCCCCCCGTTCCCCCCCCGCGGCTTGCGGCCTCCAGGCCTCGCTGGTCTCTCCCCCCCGCTTCAAAGCGAGGCCCGCGGCTTGCAGCCGCCGGGCCTCGCCGGGCCTCCCCGCCGCCGCCTCCTCAAAGCGACTGGTCGCTCGCTCCCTTCCCCCACCTGAACCGAGGCAGTTTGCAGAGCGGTCCCTGTGCATGTGCAGGGGATGCTCTGTGACTTTTGGGGGGATTTAAGTATCCCCCCGATTTTTTTTTCAGGTTTTAAGATTTTTGTGCACACCTGGGGACCGTCCCATGTGTGCACAAAAATCTCCCTCCCCCCAAGTGCCCCCGGTGCGCGGATTTAGGTATCCACACGCACGGGGCCCACTTCGCTATTAGATATATAGATGTATACTGTAATTATATTTTATTGGAAGGATCTTTATATAAGATTTAACTTGTATATTACTGTGTAAATTGGGTGTAAATTGTAATCTGCTTGGGCCATCTTGGTAGGTTCTGTATCATTTTCAAGAGTTCAGGAAATAAAAATAATAGAGCAGCTTAGAATCTGATCCCAAGATCTGCTGTGTCACTATTATAACGTTTAATTCAGTTAATAAATTAACTTGAATTCCAGTAATTTGTTCTAAATAATTGAATTTTCCTAGTGCCAATGGCTAGGAAGAGTAATAATAATTGTAAGAAATTGTTTGGAAGCCCTTACAAAGTCTAAGAATGTTAAATATAAAATTTAAGTAACATATTGGGTTCACTTGATCTCAGTTGTTAATAAATGGCGAAAAACACATTATCGTTTTTGAATTAGAATCAGAATGTTAAATCTGTTTTCTTTTTGCAATTAATAATACTAGCATTTAATGGCTTTTAAAATGTTTGCTTTCCCAAAGTTGGAATTGATTTTTTGAAATTTTGCAGCCCTACATCTTTGTGCAAAGTGTCTAATATTTGCAGTAAGTTTAGGAAGATTAGGTCTCATTAAACAAAGGCATGGAACATAGTTTATTTTCCTTATTGCCAGTGAAACAACTATTAGTGACTTTGTTCACAGTGTATGGAAAAATTATTATTTTTTGTTGGTTGATGGAGAAAGAGTAAGACAGAAACTGCAAAGTTTGACTGGACTTTGAGATTAATTACTGTCTTATTAATTAAGATAACAATGTAGAAGCCCTTCATTAAATCATACAAAAAGTTCTTTGTTGGTCCCTGGAGAGCATTTTATATGCATGGCCTGTTGTGTGGGTTGGCAAGTGTCACTGGGATTCATATGCATTGCTTGTCTAATTACAGTAAATGTTGCAAGTCCAGATATGGTTTAAAAGTTGGATGGGCTTTTTGCTACTTGGTGGAAATTACTTAAAGCCCTCCATAGGCAGCTGTTCACAGGTCCTTCACCTCTTCCCCAGAGATGCTCAAAAGACTCTGTTGTTAGACCCTGTCTTTTGTGTCAGAGGCAGTAAACATGACAGGTTCCTTGGGAGCCATCTGTTTTAAGATGGTTGCTCCTTTGTATGCAGCTATGAACTTGAGATCTGTTTTTTGTCTGGCTTTATACTAACAATTTTTTTTCCTTTGGTGCCACAACAGGTGGAAGTTGATGGGATAAACCTTAGTGTGACTGGTGAGTGGAACTTGACTTCAGCACTCTTGCCAGTTACTGTGGATGGGATCCAGAGAACTGTACAGGTAAATACTGCTCTTTTCTTTCACCCGTATAGTTCTGGAAAGATTGGCTGCATTTCAGATTGTATTTGCAAACATTTAATCTTCCATTTATTATTTATTTATTAAATTACATTTATTAATCGCCTAATCCCCATGACCGTGGGGTTCTAGGCGATGTATAACATTCTAAAATCATAAAAACATATAAAAATCATCCAGCATTATACAATAATTTAAAAGCAAATGGCAGAAATGTTTACGATTCCCTCCCATCTAGTCTGTGAGTGCTTTGCACACCGGGGGGGGGGTGTCCCTAAGGAACCGGGGTTTAGATAGGGTGCCAGCCATGATGTTAATTGTCACTGTCCTCAACTGAATGCCTGGCGGAGCATCTCTACCTTGCAGGCCCTGTGGAATTGCATAAAAAGAAGAAGAGATTGGATTTATACCCCACCCTTCACTTGGAGTCTCAGAGGGGCTTACAGACTCCTTTCCCTTCCCCTCCTCACAACAAACACCCTGTGAGGTAGGTGGGGCTGAGAGAGCTCTGAGAGATCTGTCCTTGAGAGAACAGCTTTAACAGAACTATGGCTTGCCCAAGGTCATCCAGCAGTGGAGTGCGGAATCAAACCTGGTTCTCCCAGATTAGAGTCCACGCACTTAACCACTACACTAAACTGGCTCTCCCGCAGGCCCCTGATGTTATTTGGCAGAGAGTTCTACCAGGTCGGGTCCAGGGCCAAAAAGGCCCTGGCCCTGGTTGAGGACAGCCAGATATCTCTAGGGCTGGGGACCACCAGCAAGTTTTTCTGTGAAGAACATAATGCTCTCCTGGTGGTGTAATGGAGGAGGCAGTCCCACAGATATGTCGGTCCCAGAACCCCTCTCCTCTTTGCCCACATTTTTGTAGTTTTGGGGAACGATGATGCCAAATGGCTGTAGGAACACCTGGGATTGCAGGTAGACCCTCCAGTGTTGACTTTTAAATGTCAAGCTGTATTAAAATGGCAACTAAATACAGTGCCCTAAGTTACGTATCATTTTATTGTGACCACTAAAGTCGGAATGGTAGAAATATGGTCTGTAACTTTATTTCTACTCACTAAATAAATTATTTCTAATATTTTAATTCCATGCTATTGTTAGATGTACACAAATAATTGTTGTCATGTATGGCATAGTGGTATCTTTTTAGTACGTCTAAAATATGAAATAAATAATAAATATGAAATCAGTACATTTGTTTTTATGAATAGGGGAAAATAGCAATTATTAATCATATTTTATTTTCCTAGTTGCCAATCATATTTGCAATTAAATGTGTAGATCTCTGAAATAACTCCTTTTAAATAAGTTAACAGCATTTAATTGTTGATACTTATTGACAACTGTAATTCGAAACATTAATTATGATAAAATGTGTTGGCTTTTGTATTGCAGTATTTGAAAGCTTGGCTTTCCCCCCATTCTTTGGATGATAATAGTCTTTGCTTTATGTGTCTGTTCTTAATAAGCCCAGGAGGAAAAACTGGTTCTTATTTTCCATTCTCTGTGGTTTTTTAGTCTTTTAAAAATTAGATCAGATTAGATATCTTATTAGTTCCAAAAAGTTTAAACACGCCTAATAGGTGGAAACTGCGGGGTAGGGGTGGACCTATTTTAGTACCTCCTTCCCTTTCCCCAGGCTGTACCTCCCCACAATTCCATTCCCTACTTGATACCATTCCAAAATGCAGTACTGCTTTTCAGACACACAGAATGATTGCTGTCATGCAGGGCTATTTTTAGGCAGGAACGCGCAGGAATGGAGTTCTGGCTGGCTTCAGAGTTGGCCACGCCCACTACAGCCAAAACCTCTGCATGCGTGGCTACAGAGGGAAGGCCTGGAGAGCACTCCCCCGGTGACTCCAAGGTGGGTGGGCCAGGGTGGGCCCTGGAAGGATGAGGGAGGCATTTAAATGCCTCCCTGTGCCTTCCCCAGCCTGTCCAAGGGCCAGCTTGTCCGGACTCCCTGCAGCCACAGCGCCCAGGCAAGCCAAGGGAAAGCATGGGGTTGTGGCCCAATATGCTAATGAGATGTGCTGTCTGGGGTGTGACCTAATATGCTAATGAGTTTCTGCTGTTCGGTATGGCCTATTATGCTAATGAGTTCCTGCTGGGCTTTTTCTACAAAAAAAGCCCTGCTGTCATGTCTGGTTTTTCCCTTACTGTATGATAATTTCATGCTGAGCATAAAATCTTAGTAGACTTGTAACTTCTGTTCTGCTACTGTATACATGTAATAACTGTACATATCCTTTTATGAATGACAGTGCAGGTGAAGCGAGGCTATCTTGGTATTCCAAAAAGACAACAATTTGGGATGATAAAACTGTATTTGAGTTTATATTATACATAGTTTTTCCCACTGCTCTTTAATTTCCAGATTTGCAGGATTTAGGGTAGGTTTTACACATTGAACCTTGCATTTTGGCATATTTGTGAGCAGCCTTTACATGTGACTGGCAGCTAAATCCTAAGACCTTAATACTGGCTCATCACTGACATGGCTGGCACAGCTAGTCGATATTCTGTTCTTTCCCAGCAAAGGAGAGAAAAGAAGAAATTCAGTGCCAAGTTGCAGAAAGCATAGCAGTTGCAGTGGAATCCATAGAATCCTTGTCATCACCCACGAGTCCCAGTGTGACATGTTGATGATGCCCCCATAAGAGGCAGAGAGGGAAGCAGTTAACCTGTGTTCATGGCCCCAACCTCTGATAGCAGCACAGCAGAACAGTGAGATGCACACTGGTTAGAGCAAGCACACAGAAGCGCAGTAATGAATAGCAGCAAACTAGTGGGCTTCTGACTTGCGCAGATGACACTTTTGCAGTTCCTCCAACCCCCCCCCCTGTGCTTTGGGGGTCTCCATGTGGTGTGATGCCCCTCTTGGGGCTTTCTACATTGTGCACAGTAACTGAAGAAGTAGATATAGGAAGGGGGGGGCAAGAAAGATCTCAGTTCTTCTTTATGCTGATGACATGGTCCTGTTGTCCTTAACTGGAACTGGCCTGAAAAGGTCACTGTCTAGGCTCAGCGCTTTCTGCAAGGAGGAGCACCTACAAATTAACTACTCGAAGACTAAGGTGATAGTTTTCGGGAAGTGGCGGCACATTTTTAGCTGGATGGGTTTCTGATAGATCAAAACCTTTAAATACTTGGGTATTACCTTTAGCGACATGGTTTCCTGGAAGGCACATACAGACATCGTAAAATCAACAGCATTTTGGGCTATGGGGACAATCCTTAAATTTTATCATTCCAAAGGGGGGCACCAGATAGAACCAGCCCTAAAGCTCTTCTAGAGTAAGATAATTACCCAACTTTTATATGGTGTCGAGGTTTGGGGATGGAACGATTTCCTGGTCACAAATTTGGAGAAAGTCCAAAAAAAATTTCTAAAAAGGCTGTTAGGACTTCCCCCAAATACTCCAGCTGCGCTGCTGAGAGCTGAAGTGGGTCTTCCCTCCCTTCAGGCTCGTGCTCAGAAAATCTTTTTTAACTATTGGCACAGATTGAAAAGAGCTCCAGCAGATAATCTTGCCAGCCTCTGTTTTTTCTGAAAGCTTGAAAGACCCTAATTGGCAATCTAAGTATAATACAGTCCTTTAGATGTATAATTTACTGGATGTTGTCCGTAGAACCTTTCAGGCCAATTTTGGTGGCAAGGTGCAAATATACACACTTGATACTGGCCTAGACAGAGAAGTTATAGTAAAAAAATAAATCATCTCCTTGTTATAAATTGATTAAAGTTGATCATTGTAGGGCACTTTAGTTGACTAAAATTCCTTTCCTCAACTTGCGTTAAGCTTTTACATCCCTCTACTTCCAAACCAAGCAAACAGCAGTGCTGGAAAGCTAATACACCAAAATACCAGCAACTGAACGCCTTTGCATATGTGGTGGCCTAGACTGTGAAGATCTGTGTCATTACCTGCTGGATTGTCCACTCTATTCATCCCCAAGAAAGACGTTTCTTGGCACAGTCTTAGATAAATTGGTCCCCTGCTCCACATCTGGAAAAGTTATAACTTTAGTTCCAGAAGTGGAGCCAGAGTATTCGTACAAGTGTGCACTTTTTGCCCTAGTGGCAATGAAAATTTGAATCAAGTCGACTAAATCTTTGCCTGCTAAATAGCTATGGCTATGTTAAGGTATATAAAGTCCTTTCTCCAAACCCCATATTTATTCTGTAGTTTTAGTTTTTTATCTCATATTGTTTTAAGAATGTAGCCAGGTTTATGGTTGACACATATTTTATATTTTTAATACCTGTGTTTTAATGCAGATTTTGTTCTGTATTTTATAGCTTCTACTGTATTATACTGTATTTGTAACGGCCATTGGCTATATGCAATAAATTGAAATTGGATTGGATATAGGAAGGGGGGAAATATATGGTTGTAGTGTTCACTGCTTGAGGCAGGGTGTCCCCTCCCCACACTTAACTGTGCATTGTCCTTGGTTCCTTTGGAGGAGTTGAGCTCCCCTTTGGTCTAATTGTCTTGAGATGGAGTGCCTGTAAAGATTGTAAACAGAACAAACATGTTACAGCAGTGTTTGTTCTTGTCCTTGACTGTTGGTTCAAAGTGTTCCCTTTCTGTGCCTCACCACCGTCTCCCCATGTGTGTTCAAAGTGTGCATGACATGAGGCCTGATCTACATGCACGATTTGGTATCCTAAGATATCTTGAGGCTTGGAAGCAGGGTGGAAGAGTGCATGAGGGAATTTGTATTTTCACTCACAGTGGGTTCTAGGCAGAGGTCATTTCGAGGGGGATCGCAGTTCCCCGGGTGAGGTACGGGGGGCGGGGCACATGACAAAGCCCCGCCCCCTGCTTCCGGCCGCCCCGCTTCTGGCCCTCATTCAGCCAGGAGGAGGCAGGAGAAGAGGGAGGGTAAGTTGCTTCCTCCCTGACTCTCCCCACCTCTGCCTGCCTGGGGCCAGGGAGGGCCTTTGCGGTGTTCCTTGCACTCCCGCTGGCCTTGCAGGTCCACCGCTGGGCCCCTCATGGGGCTCGGCAGTGGAGCTGCAAGGCCGGCGGCGGCGGCTGGGACCGTTGGGGGTGGGGTGTGTGGCCTTATGACACACTTCCAGTGATGTCAGGGGGTGTGGCCTTATGACACACGTCCGGTGATGTCAGTGTGTGTCATATGCTAATGAGTTATGCTAATGAGTTCCCCTAGCTCTTTTTCTACGAAATGACCCCTGGTTCTTGGGGATTTTATAAAAATATGCTAGTATAACATTATGACAGCATTGGAGAGCTGACTGAGAGAGGCTTCAGAAGACGACTTAAGCCCCTTCTGCCAAAGACATACCCATGCTGTTGCCCGATCTGACATCTTTAGCCCTGTGAAGATGGGGTTTAAGATTGCTCTGTAGGTCTGTAAATTTGGATGGGACTACTTCCCTCTGCAGAAACTGCTGCCACAAGTAATTTGGAAGACTTGGCCCTTTTTTTATCATTAACATTTTATTGGTAGGATTAAAAAAGTTTTGAGAAGTCATAACTGTCAATTATTTATAACATTAGAAATTTACATAAGGATCATAAGAAAAGTTAAACATTCAAACCAATACACTAATTACAAAAACAAACAGCCCTTTTAATGACAAGTTTTGTGTCTATTTCTTTTTTCAGTATAAGACTTTTTAAAAATATTTTCATTAAAATATTTCACCACAATGAAATCAGCATTGTATTTGATGTGAAGACTCTAAAAAAAATCTCTTGCACACTGTCTGTGTCTCTCCACATGTGTGTACACATTTTGTGAGGGATTAAAATGACTTGTTCTTAAATGTATCACTAATTGACAGGATGCTAATGAGAGTGCAGTACATTACATTTAAGAGAATTAAGTCCTTGATTTTTGTTTCACTTTACCAACTTTGACAGCTTTATCAAGTAGTCTGTACCTGTTTACTTTGGCTTAATCTGATTAATTGTCGGCAGCTGGTACTTTGTTCTTCTTTCCAGTTTCCAAAACTTGATTGTTTTTCCCCCCAATCTGTGGGGAAAAGTGTATATTCCTGTTTCCTTTTTAAAAGTAAACGTCAGGATTTTTGTATGAATTTTTATTTCCCACATTTTCCATTCCATTAATCATTTTTTTTGAAATATGTCAAGTCTTGGCACATCTCCTTTGTTTTCCGGAGGCTGTAGAGAATGGAGTACTACAATGACCCCACTAGCTGAGGGAAAAAGAGATGGTTCAATGACAGCACTGCTTTATTTATATACATATAGCTATAAAGGTTATGTAGAAGGGGTACTTGACACCAGTAAATATTTTTGGGGAGGGGTGTGTACACACACACACACACACACACACACACTGTATATAATATTTTTCTATATATAAAACTTTTGGAGTTACATGCCTATGTGCTTGATTGCATCTGGTTGTACAGAGTACCTTGATCAATAGCTTCATTGCTTCATAAACTATTCTCAAAGATCAACATTTTATTAGTACTTGATTTAATATTGCCAAGTTCATTGTGTTTTGCTATTCATTATTGACCTTGGGATGGAACAATCAGGTTCCGATAACTGTTACATTGTCAAGCTCATCCAGGGACCTTGGACAGTCACTGTCTCACAGCATAAACTACTTCTTGATGACTGTGTAAGGTGAAACACCTTGGAGAAGGGTGAGAACCTTATAATAAAAAGACACATTACAGGAACTCTCAAAGAGCATTAGCACATCACAACTTTCCTTGTCTGGTTTACTATTATTATATGTGATGCCTCTTTTTACAGGGCCTGTATTGTTTGTTATTATGTTAATTATGTATATCCTGTCCTTCAACTGCCAGGCTCCCAATATAAAAATCTATGAGACTATTTAAAGTTATGCAGGGTTACTGTTGGCATAACATTACACTGGCATTAGGGATGTGACTGGGAAACAAAACAACTCAGCCATAAAAACAGTAGAACAGAATTAAATCAAACACCTATTTTAAAAAGGGGAGAAGGGCTGAAGACACCTCTTCACCTTCACACAAATAAAATAGGACAACAGTGTTTCCCCCCCCCCCCCCCAGTAAATAGAAGTTATTTTACCTAAGACTTAAAGTATCAGGTATTCAAGGCAAGGGCATTCCAAAGACAATAAACTAGTACAGAATAGGGCCTCTCTCTTTGGTCCTTGCTTAAGAAGGTAGGAGAAGAGCTTCAACAGATGATAAACGTAGTTTCTTGTGTGACAGAAGGGCCTGGTTTCTTGATTTTGAGTTGTGCATCGTTGTCACAAAACACTACTGAGTCTTTCTTTAGCCCGTGGGGAAAGTGTACTATTTTCAAAAGTAAATCTGCTGTAGACTACAGGTTCAGTGGGAAGTGACAAGACCAAGTAGGTTACAGCAGTGACTAATTATTGGATTTTCCCATTGTTTTGGTCAGTGATTAGACCATTATGCGTTAACCAAACCTGTTGTAATGAATCACATTTTGATTAAAGTTTGACTTGATTATTGTCACCCAACTTTCTCTGTCATAACATAATATTTTGTAGGCATTCTCAGAAAAATTGCTCCTGATATTTATATAATGTAATTTAGTGACTGCTATGCCTATTTCTTTCAGTGCCTATCATGGGATGCCAGTGGAAACTTTAGCATTCAGTTCCTTGGTACAGTGGTAAGTACTAAAAGCTACTGAACTTTCTTTGTTAGAAAATATGTTAAGGACATAACGAATTTACTTCTGTTAATTTTTTTGTTACCCTTCCAAATCAGTATCATTCGTAAATGTGTGGCCAACCCTTTTTTGGCTCTTCCTCCTCCTGCTACAACCTAGTGACTTCCTGAAATACTTCTCAGGGGCAAGGGGAGATTGCACCTCATTTACTTTATCCCGCTGGATTTAGTGGGGAGCCTTTGAGAGATCCCACACTGGGGGTAAAGATGTCTGTAGATAAAGATGTACCATATATGCAGCCCAGCTCAAGTGGTCTTGGTCAGTATGTACATACATACACCACCTGTTAGAAAGGCAACCAATTTTCTAGTTATTCAATGAATATTGATCATCTTTGTAATGTAGGATATTTGAAGTAGGATAGTATGTCTGCATGGTAGTAAAATGCATGCTGAAATAGCTGACTGTTGACAATAACCTTGTTGAGCCAGAAAAATGCAGAGAATCAGGGCTATGGGATGAGCCAGTTTGGTGTAGTGGTTAAGTGCGCGGACTCTAATCTGGGAGAGCCGGGTTTGATTCCCCACTCCTCCACTTGCACCTGGCTGGATGACCTTGGGCAAGCCGTAGTTCTGATAAGAGCTGTTCTTGAAAAAGAGCAGTTTCTATCAAGAGCTCTCTCAGCCCCACCTACCTCTCAGGGTGTCTGTTGTGGGGAGGGGAAGGGAAAGGAGTTTGTAAGCCGCTCTGAGACACCTTTGGGTGGGGTATAAATCCAATCTCTTCTTCTTCTTCTATACTAAGTAAGCAGGCTCGTAGCCATACTACAGTGAATGCATGTACATCCTACATATACATGTGTGAGAGAAACATGTGTTCTCTTACAGATAATAATAGGGACCAGTACCTGTATAAACATGAGGTTTAAATCACACATTCAGCTGTACAAGCATTGAATTTAACCTGAGAATTACTCAGTGCATGTATGAAGACAAAACCAAGCATAACTGTATACAGCTAGTTGATCAGATTTGGTATATGCTTGAATGCTACTTAGAGATAAAAACCACTGGTTTCAGCAAATACTGCGAAGTTTTGTGCAGCAGTTTGTAAAATTCGCCAGATAGTGATGGCTTAAGTTTTTACATATACATATTACAGAATTTTAATAATTTTATCAATCATTTTATTTAACTTATACTTCCTTTTGAATTATAAGCTAATTTATATGTGAGGGTTAGTTTTAATTTGTGGTGGTTGGGAATCTTGCTGAGACTTGTGCAGGTCTATGACTGTTTTAATAAAAACTTTGACTTTGTATACTGATAGGAAACAGCAAAAGGGGGAAAAACCCAACCTGAGAAGCAAGTCAGGAACCTAGAAGGTTGAGCAGCTAAACAAGAGAATAAGATACATTTATTACAAAGTGCCCAGCAAATATAGATTTAAAAAATAGATAAAAACCACAAGGTAGTGGGTATCATGTTACATCCACAAAGCATACATCAGCACATGTAAGTTGCACGTATAGTAACTAAGACCAAAACACTGGTTACACAAAATAATCACTAGACCAAAAGCGTTTGGCCCAGAGGGCCTTCTTCAGTGGTCTACATAACAACAACATACACTAGAAATGTAAGTATAAAATATCTATTCCAAACCAGGCAGGTTGTGTGTGAATCAACTAAATAGTGAGGCTCCAAATAACAAAGTATTGATGTCAATCAGGCCTGCACACATAGAGGAGCCCAAGCCCATCAAAGATGATAGCTCTATACAACCATACTGCCCTTGGCCGTTGCTTTATTCAGTGTGTGTCCATGCATTAACCAAGTGTGTCATATGTACGGATAGTACATATGTTCATTGTAAAGTGTGTGTAGGACATCTGAGGCGATCTGTACAAGCTTTAATTTGTGGTATTTAGAAGATATTATTATTATTAGTAGTAGTAGTGGTAGTGGTAGTATATTTCCCCCTTTAATAGATAATACCACTTGATTGCCTTCTGAGCCATTTGAGGATGTGGCTTAAAACTTGCACTTTGACCCATTAACAGTTCTCTTGCAGTGTGTCTTGAGTACAGGGTAGTACACTTCAGGAAAGTTCTGCATCCATATGCCTGCATCTCTCTTTGTGTTTGGAGAATGAACTTCTCTATACAATGTACATACCACATACCACCTGTTCTGTACAGTTCAGTAACAGCTTGACTTGAATAAAATATGCATCCTTAGGTGAGGGGTGTATTAGTCAATTAGTTGTTTAGAGTTTGAGTTTCAGCCCTAGTGAGCAGCCTGGGACTGTTCTGTTGGCATACCACTGACCACTTTGTTAGCACTTTTTCTCAGAACTAGCTGTCTTGGAGAGCAATCATCCTGGTTGTCACAGGAGCATTGGTTGAAATAGTTCACTGGATGGTCCCCTCCATGAACTTAGATGGCTTAGATAGTCTGTTACTGTTTTGTTTTTCACATAAGGTACATGTACCAGCTGAAATAAGGCAACTGACAAATCAGGGAGGGCCTCTTTGTTGAGTCATTTTTGTTGGCTTCTCTAAATAAAACTTTGTTTCAAAGGACACATTTTTACAATTGTTTTAAAATGAAGTTCCAGGTATACAAATGCAATTTGTATTTGTGAGCAGTTTCTACATGTCACACAAGCATGACGACCCCTCGTCACTGTTACTCAAGTCGTCTAGCTTTGGCTGTCCGCCACCGTGCCCCACTTCCTGGAGGAACTGCAAAGGCCTCAGACTTGTGGGAGAGGAGGAGGTTACATCACCACCCTCTTCTCTCCCTTGGCAGGTCAGACAAAATCTCTCTCTCTCAGCTTTTCTGCTCGCCCATCGCCTGTGCCACATCCTCCCTGGCCTCTGCTCTTGGTCCTCTTTTATTCCTCCCTCATGTTACCCGCCCTCCAGCGTGCTCCCCCCCGCCCCTCCCACCGGGCCCCGTCCCCTCCTTTTATGCCAGGATGCTGAGCCGTGGGTCGTATGCCGGCTTGCCGGGTCTCAGGAGACTCGGCAGCCTCGTGATCGCCTGCCCCTGCCTTCCTGTGAGTGCCCAGGGACCCGGGGGGCGGGGTGTCGGGGGTACGGGAGCCCCGAGCGGCGGCAGCCCTCCCAGGGGAGGCACTCCCTCAGGACACTACATTTGTGCCCCACTCTCACCTTCAGTCTGCTGCCACATCTACAAACATGCAACCCCAAAAGATCCTTCATGTGATACAACTATCCCTGATTTCTGGTGTTGGGCAATCATAAATCACTGTCCATTTTTTTTTGCCTATTATGGAATGTATTATTAAAAGTGTTAAATGAGATACTGGAATTGCCATTCTTAGGAATTTAGCTTCTTTCCCAGAATAAAATATCTGAGCGGGAGCTGTTTTGGGTTTTTTAAAAACATGTATGTTAATGTATGCATGTGAATGCAAAGCACCATGAAACACAATGCATAACTTTCTGTTTTATACACTAATGTCCATGATACATTTTGACCACATGACCTCCCTTCTCTTCTCATCCAACAGGTAAAATGTATTTTATATTCACCTGTTTATTCTCCCTGAGCTAGCAGCAATTCCCCCCTATCCTTCAGGATATCTTTACATAGTGCTAAATTGCTAGGGTTGCCAACCTGCAGGTGGCATTTGAAGATATCCTGCTATTATAATTGATCTCTGACAGCCCTGTAGCCAGGGATTTTTCAGGGGTGGTGCTGGGGGAGCACTTTGTTGTTCAGTCGCACAGTCGAGCCCGACTCTTCATGACCCCATGGACCAGATCCCGCCAGGCCCTCCTGTCTTCCGCCACCCTCTGAAGTTTGCTCAATTTCATGTTCGTTGCATCTATGACACTGTCTAACCATCTCATCCTTTGCCTTCCCTTTCTTCTTTGACCTTCAATTTTTCCCAGCATCAGGGTCTTCTCCAGTGAGTTCTCCCTTCTCATTTGGTGGCCAAAGTATTTGAGCTTCAGTTTCATTATCTGGCCTTCCAGGGAACAGTCAGGGTTGATTTCTTTTAGGATTGACTAATTTGATCTTCTTGCAGTCCAAGGGACTCTCAAGAGTCTTCTCCAGCACCATAGTTCAAAAGCACGGCTAATTAAATTAAATGGCTCTGGTGAGTGGATGAATAGGTTGGCTCCCTGTCTGTAGCCCCGGCTGGCTCCAGCCCCTGCTTGGCGGCTGTGCTCCCCACACTGGGTTGCCAGGGACTTTTCTATGATCCTGGCAGCTCCCTCCCCAGTTTCCCTGCCACCTTTGGGCCCTTCCACCGCCAGATGGATCCCCTTGGTTGGCCACTCAAATGCCCTTTCTTGTTGCTCTTGCACCCTTGCCTAGCTTCCTTCTCTCAGTGCCCAGCTGCACGACTTGACAATCCCCATTTGGAGCCCCCCGCAAAATGGTTGCAGCAGCGAGGGTGGCCTGGAGCCCTTCTGGTGCCAACGCAGGTGGGAAGGACAGCAGTGGCAGGGCTCCATGGCCATGCCTTGTCCCAAGAAGAGGCCACGTGGCAGACCTAGCAAGCCCTGCACCCCTTCCCCCTGATGAAGGCACCAAGTGCCTGCTGCCCCCAGGCTGCCTTCAGCCCCTTGTCTGAAGGGTCAGCGCAGGGGACAGGCCCAAAGCAATTTTGCTAACCCTCCTTCCTTCCTCCTTCTACCCACCAAGAAACAAGAAGAGCAATAGGAAGTAAGGAGGGTTAGCAAAATCATTTTGGGCCAGCGCAGCTTAAACAATACCTGGCTGAAAGGGAAGATCGGGGAGGATTGGGGTGTGGCACTGCAGATACAAAGGGGGCACTGCCCTGTGTGCCCCACTGCTGGCTAGGGCCCTGATCTCTGAATAAGCAAGATCAGTTCCCCTGGAGAAAATGACTGCTTTGGAGAGTGGTCTCTATGGCATTGTACCCTACTGAGGTCCCTCCCTTCTCCAAACCCCACCTTCCCAGGGGTCCACCCATAAAATCTCCAGGTGTTTCTCAACCCAGAGCTGGCAACCCTATAAGATTGCTCTCTAGTCTCATCTGGGTGTAGACAATATTCTTCTGAACCAACTGCTGAGTTTTGAATTTACTCTGTCTCTCCATTTCTCTTTCATGCTGCCCTAATCATTCTAAATAAAAGTATGATTCAGTGATTTAAATGAACTTTGCCTCTTTCCATTTCTGAGAAATACTGTACCAAACCAGACCCATGTACGCACAAGCTTAACTACCAGAATGAACATAAGCACATAAGAAGGCTGCACCAGGAACAGTGCGTGTAACATGGTATTCAAGGCTGTTTTCAGTATATAAAAACTAAACAACAAAATAAAGACATATTAAACAACAATGATAAAAAGCAGAAACAGTAAAACCAAAAGTTAATAGGATTATAGTGCTAGGGAAGAACACCTATCTAAGTGATGCTCAGGTAAGTAGGATAGGTTTCTCTTGCTACTTAAAAGATGATAAAGATGGCTTCAGGCAAATGACCCTCAGGGGAGACTTCCGACTCCTGCCTGACGTCCAACATCACTGCAACTGGAGAAGGGCTTCCAGTGTCAATCTCAGCTGATGAGGAGACTCATATGGGAGAAGGTAGTCCTTCAGGTACCCTGGTCCCAAACTTTTGAGTTTTGCAGGTCAATAACAATTCATTGAACAACAAAATATATCCACCGCAGCGAGTCCCTTTTAACACACTGGCCAACATGTTGTGGACCCACTGAAGCTTCTTCAAAGGCAACCTTTCCTTTCCTTTATTAACAGTAAGCTCCATTGACCTGAGTTCTTAAGCCGAACAATGCAATACATTTAAAACATGGATCACATCAGAAACACAGATAATAAATAATAACATTATATCACTAATAAAATAGCATTAAAAGTTATAAAACCCTCCAATTTTTGGCATTAATGCATAGCAGAGGAGTGTCTCACAGATACCTTAAGAGATAAAAATTTGGCCACAGCTCGTGTCACCTCAGGATTAACATCAGCCTGCAGGGAAGGAACTACCTGGGGTTCAATGGCAAGATTATATTTGGTTAAAATGGGCAAGATCCAAAGTTCTCATAATGAGGACCATTGATTGCACAATAACAAAACCTGATCAATGGTTTTGATCATACTGGAGGCACAGGGGCAGAGAATGGAATATTTACAGATCACCCCCTCAATTCAGCTGCGGGCAAAGCATTCAGCTTGCAGAACATAAAGGCACAAGGGTTGCTGGGAGTGGTGAGGTATTTTAAATATGAAGGGAGAGTTTCAGAGGCAACTTCATGTGTAACGTATTACAGTTGACTAACCTAGATGTTACTAAGGTAGAGATTGGTGAGGTATTTTAAATATGAAGGGAGAGGTTCAGAGGCAACTTCATGTGTAGCGTATTACAGTTGACTAACCTAGATGTTACTAAGGTAGAGATATTCTTTTCCATAATGGTGGACAGATCTGAGGTAGTGATCTTAGTGATAAGTATGTCCCTGATTTAATCTATGACATGTTGCTGTGTGTGGAGTTTCAGGGCACAAAACAGTGAGTA
>NW_015168653.1:572629-592029 GCF_001447785.1 Gekko japonicus | reverse complement strand
AATTGCTTTTTCCTAGGTGAAGGAGCTGCGGTGGCTCAAGTGGTTAAGATGCTGAACTGCAGGCTGTGGAAGGTCGGTAGTTCAGCAGTTCAAGACCCAAGTGTGCCACATGACGGAGTGAGCTCCCGTCTCTAGTTCCAGCTCCTGCCAACCTAGCAGTTCGAAAGCAGGAAATTGCAAGTAGATAAATAGGTACCACTTCAGTGGGAAGGTAACAGCATTCCGTGCCCCTTGGTGTTTAGTCATGCCGGCCACATGACCACAGAAATGTCTTCGGACAGCGATAGCTCTTCGGCTTTGAAACGGAGATGAGCACTGCAACCCTAGAGTCAGATTCGACTGGGTTTCGAGCAAGGGAACCTTTACCTTTAGGTGAAGTGGCCGTTTATACTTACTAGCATGTAAGATGTAGTTCTGCCTTTTTGGTTGACGAGTGGGTTTTGAAAACATACTGTATGACTCCAGCATTTTCTAGTGCTTTAATATTTAAAAGTATAACAGATTATCTTTCATAATGAAAGGTTTTGCTACATAAAAGAGAATTGTGCAACTCGTCATTTTACACAGTTATATTCACAACTAGAGCATTGGTACTTCTGTAGTACTTTTAGGAGGACATTGATTTATACGGATCCAGCTTAACCATGATTCTTAATGGAACAAAATCCTGAATGAAGAAGATAAGCCTAATTTAAATCTTGCAAAGTACATCTTAAATTAAGTTTTTATTGATAATAAATATACTTCATTTCTCATTATTTTTTAAGCTTCAGTGAGGATATCAGTAAAATAAACATGTTTTTATAAAGCTTTAGCAATAAGAATGCTATTAATATGACCCTTGGCACCCCACCACAATTAGATTTCAAAGCGAGCATTTAAGATGTAACAGCGATTAATGACAACCATCGAAAACAATTTTGAACTCCATCAGTTTAACTCAGGAGGGTAAACTTAATATGATAATTTATCTAGTTGAATTGTATCAGCTTAGCAGGAAAGTATGCAAATGTGTGACCCTTACCTAGCATCTAAATGGCTGCTGTGCTGATAAATTTATCAGTTCCATTAATGAACTTTGGGGAACTTTGGAATTTTCAGCATTTGTTCCCTCGGAGGCTGAAAACCAAACCTGATCTCATACTGGGACCATTCTGGTCTGCATATTTCCATAATTTGCTGCTGCTACTAATATGACAGCAAGACGCAAATAACTGTTTCTAATAATATCAGATGGAGTTGTGGAGGACAGCATTTTAATGTAGTAAAAGACCTCCCTGTGGGGTTGTTATTGCCACTATAGAACAGCAGTTACACAGTTGCAACAATAGTCTCTTAATTGATTCGTTTAATTAGCAAGAGATGAAGCTTGTGCTGCATCTTGTCATTTGAGATCATTGGGGATGATACACAAAGACTCTGTTTTTGCCACATGTTTCCATACAGTTGTTAAGTATAGTGAATAGAAAGTTCCTAACCCTTTGGAGTAGATGTTCTTCGGTGTATACAAGATTTTTGAAGTTCCCTCTGGATAAATTATAGTTATGCTTCTTGGAGATAATTATAAACCATTCATAAATACTAGATCTGTTTGGAATTTCTATCTTAAATATGCAAATCTAAGATGTACAGGGCTTATGGATTATTTAGAAGCATCAGTGCATTTAACAGTTCTCTTGATCTGGTCTTGGACAAATAAGGTCAGATTAATAAAACTGGCCATCTGCCTTGTAGCTCTGTTCTAGTTGCACAGCTTTCCGCCTTCCCTCCCCCCCTCCTGGATATGAAATGAGTTTGACCACATCGTCCGGCAGGCAGCATGTGTTTGGACTGAGATTGCATTTGCGGTTGAGTTTCCTTAGGGAATGCTTATGAATATAGTAATGTATAATATCCGACCCTGGAACAGGAAATAGATTTTAGTATGTAGCAATTATAAGTAGCTTTAATATGATTATCTCTTGTTAATATCCAAGAATGAAATAATTTTTTTAAGAGTATACCAATGTTGCTCTGTGCTCACTTATCCTGAAAAATTTCCCTGGTGGTAATTCAGTTCCTAAGCATTGCGGCCGCTATGGCATTAGAAATACCATCTTTTTCAGGAGACTTGTATTTTAAAATGTATATAATGACTGACAGCATGAAAATTCAATGGAGAGGTGTCTGGGTTCATTTATTTACATTAAAAAAAACCTTTCTACCATATACAGTCTTCAAGACAGCCTACAAAATCTATCAAAATAATACACTAGATTAGCAAACACCTCATCCACCTGCCCAATACGTTTTCAGCTGCTGTCCTAAGCATGCTAACTAGGAAGCAAGTCAATGGAGTTCAGTGGAATTTATTTCTGAGAAAACACACTTGGGATTACACTGTCTCTCAAAATTTAGTTGCTTTGTTATTTTTTAATTTTCCCTCGCCCTCCTCAATTTATATCTGTGGAATATGATTTTCCAAGAGCATGACTGAAAATTCAATGAGGCAAGGTCAGGATTCTGCCTTCAAAATTTTGAATTCTCAATAGCGTATGAAGAAATGGAGTGGACTATGATGATAAACCATGAAGTTCAAACCACAAGTTGTATTCTACCTTAGGACGGAGGAAGTTGCTCCAGTGTTGAGTTATCCTCCAACTCAAGAGTCTGTTCTGTTTGAAGAAGAACTACTTAAACTGGAGGAAAGCTCTAAACTTTGCATAGTGGAGTGGTTGAATAATCTGTTAGGCTACTTTGTTTTATACTTCTTCATTAGTACAAGGTTTTATGGGCTTGGGAGACAGCAAGAGTAACATACTACTTTAATAGGCAAGGCTAGACTGGTAGATCTGGTTGAATTTAAACTACTAGTAGTAACTTTGGAAAACCAGTTTGATGTGATAACTGATATATGAAGCCACTTTTTTTTGTTTAGGGTACTTTATTTGATGAAGTTACCAGTTGTTTTAATGTCTTGCTGTGCTAGAGTTGCAGAGGGGAAGGAAGAAAGAGCTGGTCAGTGGCTGGCATTATAACTTTACATGTGTACTAATATGGCAGACATTTATCAGCCCTGTCCCAGTGTACAAGATTTAGTCCTAAACTGTTCTTAATGAAATGCCCAGGAAGGTTGGCATGGCTAGGCCACCCACAATCTTGCTCTGTACTATACAGCTCATTCTTCACTGCACCTAATAAATTGTAGTCCATTTATCTTATTGGAGAGGCAGGTATGTGGTAAGGTTCTCACTGGAGTTGCCTGCAAGTGTGTTGGATGGACCATTCCTTCACTACCATAAACAGCACAGTTTTCTTGAAACATTCCAGTTAAGTCAGTGTCCAGCTATATCCATCTCATTCAAGATGTTACTCCTAGGTGTCTTCCCCCCCCCAGTGGTGATACCTTTTTCAACACCCACGCTAGTCAAGCAGCTAAAGTAGTGGTGAAAGTGGAAAAAAGCAATTAAACAGCCAAATTCAACCAAATAACAAAATGCAGACTTCTTACTAGGAGAAGGAATAATTCAAGCAGGGCAAACTACCTGCCAGGCCAACAACCAATCAGGATTAACATTTTAAGAAAATCTTCCTTAGCCTCCCCCCTCCGAGGGTAATCAATTAAAACCCAGGTTGCTCCCATGCGTGGGTGGGTTGTACTACATGCTTGTCCTGGCTGATGTTCAGGCTGGACTGGAATAAGCCTTAAACAGACCCATCTCTCACATGTCTCAGGCTGGGTTTCTAATCTCATAAGGCTACAGACAAAATTATGAGTTGCATTTTTGTGGGAAAAACCAGTTTGAGGGAAAACCTACACGTCACACTGGAGGTCTGTAATGAGATCCATAAAAAGCCAATCATTTTAATGTCAGCCACAGCACTGGGCAATGGGGGCTAAATCCCCCCCCCCCACAGTTTCCCTAGTTGAAACCAGTCCTCTGGATTCTACCATAATTAGCTCTGGTAGGGAAAAAATAGGATACGTGTCTTCTTCACTTGTCAGGGTTGATTGTAGTCCAAAGGGGCCAACTTCAATAAATAACCCTCCACACACAGATTTTAAGGTTAGTAGTTTGCCCTTCAATTAAATAGTACATTGTAGGGTAATCCTGTAGGATGTTCTAGAAGACTAGCTATCCATATGCTTACTTATGCAGACATATGGCTGGATCCTAGAGAGAGATCTAACCGGCTACCTTTTTTGGAGCTGCCTTGTGGGACATTTTGAAGCAGCAGCTACATGAAAAACTGTTGTTTGTCTATCTGTCACAGGAAGAACAGGCTATCCTTGAGCAAAGGCTGACTTAAGTAGTCCATCCATCTCTTCAACTTGGCTGAGATGGCCCTTGCTGTTTCATATTTATTGAACATTACGCCTTGCAGTCCAGTGTTTTCCTAAGGAAGTAGAAAGCAAAACTCTTCTGGTAGGTCCTGATTAGCATAGGAAGTATCATACATGTGTGGCCCATCTCCCAGACATCGGTCCAAAACACATCAAACATTAGCATAACAAATTGTAATATGAGTATTGGATTCATACAGGGCTCTTCCTGTGTCTCTTGCTCCTTGCTTGATTTGAAAGAAGAGGTAATGAGAATATACAAAAGAAATCAGTAATAACAGTGGTGGAAAACAAAAGAATGCTTTAATTAGCCCAGTTCTTGACTACATGAGAAAATTCTGAAGGAGCAGGTTTTTTAAAAGGACTCTTTAACCTCATCTAGCAAGAGTCCTTATATAATAACTTGTGCCAAAACACTTTCTGATGAGTATGAAAAGACAAAAAAGAAGAAGTGAAAATGGGTTTTCTGAAGCATCCTTAGGTCAATGTCTATGCTGCTCTAGGGTACTGGGTTCATCTGTAGGTCTGGAAAACAACATAAAGTATGCACAGCCATATTCTCATATATTGTTGGAGGCCAACTTGAATAGTGTAAAGAAGCAGAAAGCACAGGAGAAGATGGGAGAATGCAATTTTACTCTGACTTGTCAGGGTAACCTTAAATTTTAAAAATTGCGATTTTGGGTCCTTATCTGAGAAGAGATGGGGGGGGGGATTGTGTATGCTATTTAGAATGAAGAGATGTGGCAAGCTGATATTTCTTAACCTGTCAAAATCCAGCTGTAAGGGCATGATGGAAGCTGTAGAGAAGGTTAAGCACAGATTAGCATCAGAGATGAGTAGATTGCTGGGGTGCACATGTGTGTTCTGTCAGCTTCCCCCCAAAGAAATAAAGAACTGTAGTGCCAAGGCATTGATTCAGTGGGATCCATATTCCAGCTGTAAGGGCATGATGGAAGCTGTAGAGAAGGTTAAGCACAGAGTAGCATCAGTGATGAGTAGATTGCTGGGGTGTGCTTGTGTGTTCTGACAGCTTCCCCCCCAAGAAATCAAGATCTGTAGTGCCAAGGCATTGATTCACTGGGATCCATATTCAAAATATGAAGCAAGTTTTCCCCAAATACCAATTTGGAATTGTGCCCTCCTTGACCTTTAAAAGGGAAAAAAAAATGTTTTCCCTCAAGTGACTATATGGATAGTAGTTTTCTTCTAATTAAATTATTTTAGAAATTTCAAAAATGAAACTAAAAGACACTTGTCAAACTCATGCCTCTTGCAATTGTACATAGCCCACCAGCCATGTGCTGCAGCCAACCAGATGTGCAATAAATTCCTTGTTTTGCTGCCTACTGCTAATTGTTTGACAGCCACATATACGGCCTGGGGACTGTCTATTTGACAGGCATGTATTAATATACTCACTAATAGGAACAGTAATTTTAAATCTCCTTCAGAAAATAAAAGCACAAGAGTAATGTCATGCCTGCGAGTCGTTGAGGGGCAGCATGCACTGATCAACTGACGATGGGGCAACAGGGCTGGCAACAACCAAGATAACTCCATTGCTACTCCAGCACAGGACAACAAAACTAGATTGAAGTGAGGAGAGTCTTCTTGGGGTCTGAAGAAAGCTTAGTGGTGGTGGTCTTGTTACCACCAGTGGCCTGTGTTCTTGTTGGGGGAAATTAGCTATGAGACAGAGGAGGCCAGAGGGTTACCAGGGACCACACACCTATATATACCAAGGTCCAGTTCAGTAGGAAGACTCCAGATTTAAAGAGTAATTAAATATTTTTATTAAAGAATATTCCTGATTACAATCATACTAAGCAGTCAAGAAAGAGCACGCAATCCAGAACTAAGAAATAAAGAGGTGATGACAGCAATATTTGGGAGCAAGTATAGGGGTTATACTATCTGTCCAGATGTGCAGATGTCCCTGAAGAGGATAATGCAAATGGCCAGCATTCCATGCTATAGAGAAAGGACTTTGGGGGTGTACTCAAAGTAGGCATCTTCAGAGTGCACATCAAGGTGGGGCTTGCTCTCTATTTTTATAGGAATCCAGGGGGGTGGTCTCCTGGGCCAGTACTTGATGGGATTAATGCCCATTGATTGTCTTACCAGAGTTGGCTGAATGGGTTTGATGACCATTGATGATCCTACCAGGGCAGGTTGAATAGGTCCCCAGGCTTAGACCAAAAAGGGGGAAATGGGTCCCTGATAGTCATCAGGAAGGATCACTGATGAAATGCATAAAAGTCCACTTGTGCAGAAAGGAAAGAGACTGGGAACCTTTTCGTGGCATTATATGTGCCTTTAGGTGTTCTTGGATCTATGAAAGCCAGTGTACTCTAGCACCAACTTATGGCAAGATATGTTTGCCTGGAACTCGACACTTTGGTCTTGCCTGCTAGGTCAGAATTCCACAGTGATGGAAGCCACTGCTTCTGCTGCTATGGATAATAGGATTGGGGGGAGGGAGCTTATTTTGAGATAAGTTCACCAGTCCATTATGTATATTGTAGTTCACTGTAGCAGGTGCTCAGTAATGAAAACAACAACATGTGTTTCATAAGTCTTCTAGAAAATGCAGCAGACAATTAACGAACCAATTAATGATGTGAGATTTCCACAACGATATTGCCAGATGACAGGATGTCAGTGGCAAGATTCCTACGCATAGAGGTAAATATTAAAATTAAGCCTTCATTTGGAGGATATACATTTTTTTCTTAAAGAATGCTGATAAACAAAAAAATAAATAATAAATTTTTACAAGATCAAGTTTAACACTCTTGGTTTTGTAAGTTTATTACAGATTGAATTTGCTTCAAGCTGCTTTCAACACCGAGAAACATGCAAGCATTATTTTTTCCTTGCTGCAGTTATCTATTAAATGAGACTCTGAGGATTAGAGAACTTGATGCATCTGAATGCAGCAAATAGAGTGAAGGCTGGACATTGCATCCCATCTACCATGGCACATGGCTGGCACCACATCCATAATCAACAGGATCACCGAGCTGTGACAAGTTAGCTTCTGTATTCATTGTATGTCAGTGATAGTTGTCTTGAGAAGGGAGGGATCACAACCTAGTGCCTGAGAAAGGATGTTCTGTTCCTTTCATGTAGATGATGTAACTCGGATAAGACAGACGTAATAAGTTCTGGGACAGACCTGCACGGCTTGTGATCCCCACCCCCACTTGCATGCTGACTACCAACTATGCATTATGGCCTGCTGGGCGCTTGACGATTCCCCTGTTTTTGTAGGCAGACAGAAATAAAAGGGGGTTATCTAATATGCTGGACAGCCATTCATGGCTACTGTGCCGTATTCAACTTGGAGAGTTGTACTGATGTATTCTGGGAGTCTATTATATGTGTTCATCACCTGGGATGCTAACGACATGGTATTGGTTTCATACAGTATGCCTTGATGGACTTTATACCAGATCAATGGGCTGCAGTTTTGTTTGGTTAACCTCTCAGTCTCTTAGCTGGGCAGACAATGTATAGGCAGAACAGCCAATATTTTGTCTTGGCATACATTTGGGAAAATAACTGAAAACTATGTAGCAAGTTTATAATCAGTAACACAGTGCCTTTCTTTAGTCAAAAATCAAGGAGGTAAAAATACTTACTGTAGGCTGTGTGGGAGACTTCTTCCAACTCAGACAAATTGGCATGAGTAGATAAGCAATGTTAAATGCTCAGTTTTACTCACGTATGAATATTGAATTAGTATGTGACCACGTCTGGTTTTAAATATAGTAGAACAGGCTCATTAATTTGCTAATGGCATTTTATATGTGCTCTCTTTATTGACTGTTTCCATCACATCAAGACTTATTAGTGGATTAGGAGCAAAATGCCATGTGAATACATGCACTGGTAACTTGAATGAAACCCAAAAGGAGTAGGTCAGAGTTGGTTTTGTTTGGTATTAGGGTTTTCTCATGAGATCTGCTGAAGGCCTACATTTGAAAAACATTTTGATTTAGGAATGATCCCTTCCCCATTTTCTTTGGCTCCCCCCCCCCCGAAAACAACTCAGGGCTGACACAGATGGTAAAGATTTTTACTGCAGAACACCAGTGGTGAGTATCATATCTTGGAGTTAGTGCTCTCAGCACTGTGCTTGCTCAGCTGCACATAATCACCATTGTTTCCTTCTCTCGGGTTTCTTGCCAGCTCAGGAAAACTTAGCTGAGTGATTCAATCCAATCCTACTGACGTCACAAAGCTGATTTTTAGTTCCCATGGATGCTGGAGCCGCTGAGAATATAGGGTTTCCCCCCCTCTTCACAGCATTCTATCATTTCTTGCTGAGGTGTCCCCCTCTCCCACCCCGGCCTACTCAGAAAAGATCACCACGAGTTCTTATATGGGGCCCCTTAGATGGTTCTGCATCAATATCTGGAACTTCTCATAGGTGGCGGCAGGAAAACAGAAGTGTTGCCCTGTCTGACCATCCTTTGCCAAAACAATGGCTCAAGTACCCATTTATTTCTGGCTGGACCAGCGGCTGCCTTCTAGTTTTGTGACTGGGCAAGGCTACATTGGTTCCGGCTCTGTGTGCTCTTAATACTTGGGTGCTGGGCCTGTAACTTTCATATGTCGCATTTGATTAATTTTTTCCTTTGGGAGTTTTGAAGGCTTTAATAGTTGCCAAAACTCTAGTATACTATTTTTAGTGTTTCGGGTCCCCCCCCCCCCCGTTCACTTCTCAATGCTGTGTGGTATACCAGCTGTTATGGGGGAAGCTGCTGTGTGTCTGCTACTGAACATGGGACTTTGTCTCTTCCTTTCATTCTGCATTAGTCAGTGTTTGTAAAATTGTACAAGCTATGACTTTAAAAAGGCTGTGCTTGCATTAGCTTGGATAAACCTGCTCTTGTAATGAATACTTGGATGTGTGTACTAAGTCAGTTCTTAAGCTGATTTCTAGGTTAATGCACATCTGTGGCAAATGCAGTAAAATGCAATTATGTCCGTCCTCCTTCACTGTATTCAACTGAAAAAAGTCAGAATCTTGAGCCATTTCCCATTTAATGTTGTTTGTAAAATGGCATCATTTCTTTGGGGGCTATTAATTTTGCCATCTGCCTGATGGTAGTGACGCAGATCCACCATTTTCTGTTTCAGTTCCCTTGCTGTTCTGCTATGTCCTAGTGTTTCATTGTGTGCCTTGCAAAAATGCTTTTTGTTTGTGAAATGCAGAAGCGTCCAACTTTGAAACATTTTCTGGACTAACATTTCCTTCACAAGAAGATACAGCTAATGGTGTCTTGGGTTTATTTGAACAATGTAAAGACAAAGAATCAGCAGCAAAAACAAATATTTCTAATTCTTGTGCTTTATCTTTGGTGTTTACCTTGGAGTTGGTGTCTTCCTTAGATAAAACGATTTGATATTAAACAGTTCCTCTAATTTTACGGGGCTCTGTTTCTTTTTATGGCAACACACACTGTGCAGGAAGGTCATTATGCTAGGAGGGGGGAACTGTCAGCATAAAAGAGAAAGTTAACATTGTACATGTTGTCTTTGTTTATGGGGTTCCTGGAATGTGTTGAGATTCATTCCAAATGAGGGCTTGAAATAATTTGTTGCAGTGTGCTGGACAGCTACTTCACAGGATCCTTCAGTATGAAGAGGCATTTCTGTTTGAAAGTTCACCTAATACAAATACCAGACCAAAGGGTGTAAAATATTTATCTGATTTTTTTTAAAAAAGGGAAAATAACCCTACTGCACATCTATTTATATTTGTCCAAACTACTTGTTTCATATAGTTCAAGGGATATGTTGGTATTACAGGTAATAGGTCCCAGCTGTAAAAACATAGAAATAAAATATTCCACCCTCAGCCCCCCATTCCTACCCTCTGAGGTTAGCAGAGCCACAAGTGTTGTAAGTTAATGCTCTAGTCTGTGCACAACGTACTGATAATTTTTCTTATTTCCTGTTAGGGCCAGTGACTATTGTAGAACTGAAGGCTGAGCTGATTTTCATTTTTTAGCAGAAGAGAATGTTCAGGGACCCAGAAATTTTGGAGGACTTTTTGTCTGCTGAAATGTTAATATGTAGGGCTAACTGAACATTAATGGATTCTTATTGGAATATTTCTGTACAGAAACAAGGTGTTTGGCTTAATGAGTTTGGCACTTGGCCATTAAAAGATGAATAAGTAGAAGGGAAGAAGGAAAAAAGGGATTAGCTACAAAGTATTAAAAGCAACAACAACAAAAATCTGAAACACCTGAAGCACCTGCTTAATATGTTTTCTCGCCCTCCTTCCCATAAGTGTGTGAATTTGGAAAAAGCAGAGAAAGGGAACTGCTCCATCTTGTTGACAGAGAATGGCTGCTGAGATTGAATGAAAGGAAAATATTAACTGTGCAATCGTATGTAGAGTTACACTCTAAGTCTGTTGAGCTGATAGATTTAATATACAGGTGATAGGTTTAATATACAAGTTTATAAGCTACTTTTATTGGGTAAAGTATCATATTTTCAGGCTTTAATAGGTATAAAACGTGCTGTTGTCTTAACCAGGTGTCAAAATCCTAGTTTCTTTTTTCCTGATATTTTAAAAGTGAATTAAAGGATATGTATTTGAGGGACTGCGAGCTGTCTTTTCTAGTTTCTTGAAAATGTAACCCTTGTCTCCTGTTTGAAACCCGTACAACTAGTGTGAATGGTTGCATAAAAAAAAGAAAAGGTCTGTTTCTGTTCATAAAGTAGGCAATAATGGAAATAAGACCTTGTGGTAGACGTGATACAGGTTGGTTCCTGTGAAGTGACCACATAGCAAAACATCTTTTGACTTCCTGCTTGTGTGCATCAGTGCATGTATGAATAAACTCGAGATAGGTTGCTTCTACACTGGCGGCTTTAGTTTGAGATTGCTGTTAACATTTATGGTTAACAATTTGAGATATGCAGATAGTACCACATTACTGGCAGAAAATAGTGAAGGTTTGAAATGACTTCATCAAGAAGACAAAAGTAGTGACTACTGGGAAATTACACAACTTTAAGCTTGACAATGAAAAACTGAAATTGTGTAGTTTTCTATTCCTTGGCTCCACCATCATCAACCAAAAGGGAGACTGCAACCAATTAGTTGGACAATGAAGAAAGCTGGAAGAAAGTTGATTCATTCGAAAGGCGGTGTTGGAGGAGAGTTTTACAGTTGGACCACCCAAAAGACAAATAAATGGGTTATAGATCAAATCAAGCCTCAACTCTCCCTAGAAGCTAAAATGACTAATCTGAGGCTATCATACTTTGATCACATTATGAAAAGACAAGAGTCACTGGAAAAGGTGATAATGCCAGGTAAAGTCGAAGGCAACAGGAAAAGAGGAAGGCCCAACAAGAGGTGGATTGACTCAATCAAGGAAGCCATGGCCCTCAGTTTGCAAGACCTCAGCAAGGCTCTTAATGATACGATGCTTTGAAGGTCATTAATTCGCAGAGTTGCCATAAATTGGAAGCAACTTGACGGCACTTAACATACACACAGAGAGCCTTTTCTAATAGGACTTATTTCTGCATAGCTCTATAGTAGGGTTTTGCTTAAGGGCGTGTATGTATTTGTGGGCGTTTTGGAGGGGAATGTAGCGAGATATTAATTGCTTTCTGGAACTGCAGTTTCAATTCTATTTCCAGCTAATAGTAGAAGAATAATCCTGTAGCACAGAGAGCAACTTTCCTGTGGATAGTTTTATCAGAGCTAACATTGTCCCATCCAAAGACCAAAAAAGTTCTCCTGACGAGCCAACAAATAAATGAAGAAATGTGACACTTTGTCTCTGCAGTATTATCATGTAAAAAGTACCCCCCACTGCTCATACAGCTATAGCCTTGGCAGAAAATAAAGTAATAAAATAATGTTTTTTTGATTAATGCACCTAAATTTTTTGCCACAGACAGTGTAACAGAATCATTTGTATCTGATAATAACCACGTCACCTGTGCCTTTGTACTATCAGGTGCCTTCTTAGACCTTTTCATCATTTGGGGTATAGAAGTCATTAAACTGGCCCTCAACTCGTTATATATAGAACACTCCATAATCATATGCTCAATAGTTTCAGCTTCATCAGATGAGCATCTACATATTCTATTTGCATATGGCACTTTTTAAATACTTTTTACCTTGTAGTCGCTTGATCAGGGTAGAACTGACCTGCCGTATCCCCCAGTGCTACCCTGACAGGCTGTCTGGGAGGGTACAAGTGCAGAACTGAACAAGACACTAACAAAATTTGTTGCTGCCTCAAGACTTTTCTGCATGGGGCTAAGAAAATGGCCATTCACCCATCTCCAGAACAAAACAGCACACTTGCTGTTAACTCAGGTTTTATGTTGAATCCAGAGGATGTTGTTCTACATTGCATTTCAGTGTTTTCTGTGGGGCGTTTCCTGTCTTTTTTTGCATCCAGCTTGTGGCAGTTTTTTAAAACTTATAATCAAGTCGCAGCACCAGCCGCTCACCTCTGGACTGACAAAAGGGCTACTGAGGCTTTGCTAGGTAACAGCCCCTTTAAAAAACTTTTTGATGAGTATTTGTGTGTGTGTGTATCTGTGTCTGTGCCTGGAAGTCATGGTTGACTTCTGGTGACCCCTAGTGTGGCTTGGATGTTTCAGAGAGGTAGCTTGCCATTGCCTGCCTCTGTGTCCCAACCCTGGTGTTCCTTGGAGGTCTCCCATCTAAGTACTTGCCAGGGTCAGCCTTGCTGAGCTTCCGAGATCTGATGAGATCAGGCTTGCCTGGGCTATCCAGGTCAGGGCCCCTTTAAATTGTTGTCCTTGTCCTAAAACAGCTTCTGCTTAATTACTTCCTTTTAGTGGGGTATCATAGCATTCTTGAATTAAATCATAATCCATTGCCAGGGTTGAGGAAGCTTTAATTAGTTAATTATCAGAATTACACATTTATGAAACTACACTTATGGGGGGGGGGGAGGAATGAGTAAATTTCACCGAAAAGAGAAAAACAGTAATTAACCCCTCCCCCTGAATAACTGGTTAATGTAGATCCAATGCCATAGGAGCAATCAAAAACAAAATAGGAAGTGAAGGTTAATTGCAAGCAGCAGGGTCTTCCTTGCAGGTAAATATGCATGTCTTGCCTGGAGGAGATGGGCATTACAATTATTCTGGCAGGTGAATGTAGGAAAGGATCCTTGAGCTCTCTTCTAGCAAGGCAACAAGGGATTTAGTAGGGAACCACCAGTAAGAGAAAATAAAACAATGCATGACTCAGCCATTGTGAAATCTCATTTCAGTGGGTGCTTCCTGGGCATTCCTCCTGTTGAAATCAATTGGACGGGGAGGTGTGTCCAGCGTGGTCTATCTGCCAAAGAGGCCGTAACTCATGTATTAATCAAATCACTTACAGTTTTGTTTTTGTGAAATGATTTCCCTATTAAATCCCTGTTAAATAAACCAAACTTGCATTCATACTCAAAGGGTTTCTAATCCATAATTACATCCTTCCCCCAAGTTAACCTTATTTAGATGTTCTTACATCTTATACTAAAGTGATTACTTCTGTTACAGCATGTTCCAGAAACTGAGGTATTTCTGCCTACTACACCTTTTTAGGAAGCCAATCTTCATTTGTTCCACTGGATATTGTAAAAAGTATATTTTAAGCTGGAAGCATATTTTAAGTATCTATGAGCTTCTGTTCACAGCACAAACTTTTTACAGACCAAAATTAAAATTTATATACCAGGATAACAAAGTTTGAGTCCAGCGGCACCTTTAAGACCAAGAAAGTTTTATTCAAGGTATGAGCTTTTTTTTTTTTTTTGCGTATGTGTGTGTGCATGCCCGCATGCCTGGAAGTCATGGTTGACTTCTGGTGACCCCTAGTGGAGCTTAGACGTTTCAGAGAGGTGGCTTCCTATTGTCTGCCTCTGCACCCCAGCCCTGGTATTCCTTGGAGGTGTACCTTCCAAGTACTTGCCAGGGTCAGCCCTGCTTAGCTTCCAAGATCTGATGAGATTGGGCTTGACTGGACTATTCAGGTCAGGGTTCAAGGTATAAGCTTTCTTGTGCAAGCACACTTTTTCAGAGTATCTGAAGAAGTGTTCTTGCACACGAAAGCTCATACCTTGAATGAAACTTTCTTGGCCTTAAAGGTGCCATGGGACTCAGACTTTGTTCTGCTGCTTCACCCAACATGGCTACCCACCTGAATCTATACCAGGATACGTATAAAGGGTAGGGGAGAGCCATCTTTATTCCCAGAGTCGCTGTTTCAAACATAATCTTAAACAGAAGTATTTGGTTTGGTTGCCAACACCCTACAAAAGGGGGGCAATGAAAATGACTGGCCCATGTAGGCTCATGGATCCTACTGGGATCCAGTATGCTCTGAGGGTTTTTATTGCTCCAGACAGATGTTCTGTTGAGGCTGTGGTGGAAGCTTGAAACATGAAGCTCCTCAGAGCTGTTGACAGGATTGCTGTTTGTTGATTTCTCCTGCTTTATGGGCAGAAACCAGTCTCATGGGTTACAGTGGAGCTGGGTGGACATAAAGAGGGCTGGAAGAAGTCTAGAGAGAAATTAGAAGAAACCTCATACTGAATCTGATAGAACATGCAGTGGAACCCATTGAAAAACCTATGAAGTGGTGGTGACAGTGGCAAAGAAATGTAATTTCTCAGTGGCCATCACACTAGCTAGTTCACTCCGATTTCAGTTGTTTAAGGTATCTCAGCATCTACTGACTACTAAATCAGAGTATTTGTTGTCTCAGGAAGAGACAGTTAGCTGTGATACCCTTGGCAAATTCATTTTTGCTGATAAAAATAATATGAATACACACTGATCTGGCCTAATACATTGTCTGGTTTGCTTATGGACCATTTTGACCTATTTATTGTGATGGATGTTGACAGGATCCCAGGATCTGTGAAGGCTGTGAAAGCTGTGAATCTGCTTGTGTGCTGGTTCCATGCTCTTCCTAATTACTAAAGTCCTGAAAGAATCATGTTAATGATCCCTTGGTGTCCATCATAAATCAGTCACTAACTTATGGCACCATCCCTCAGCCACTCAAAGAGCTTGTTATACATCTTCAACTTAAAACAAAAAAAATCCCTACAGAAAAATGATGTGGCCAATTGTTGCCCAGTCTCTAATACACTCTTGCTGGACAAAATGATTGAGAGAGCACTAGCAGACCAACTCCAGGTCTTCTTGGATAACTCATGTCCTCTGGACCCTTTTCATCCTGGATTTTGGATGGGCTGTGGTATTGAGACAGCCCCAGGGGCTTGAGTTGATGACCTCCTTCTGAATGTAGACAAAGACAGTGCTTCTTCCTTGCTTCTACTAGATTTAACCGCAGCCTTTGATACTGTAGATCTTGTGGAATTTGGAGGCAGAAGGATGCAATAGAGGATTTACCTTGGACTGGTTTAAATGGATCGGACTCCGAGGGTTGATACTGGAGACTAGTTATTTTCAGTGTAAGAACTGACTAGTGGGGTTTCACAGGGTGCAGTCTTGCCTCCCATTTTATTCAACCTCTATGTAAAGCCTTTAGGAGAAGTCATTCATAGCTGTGGAATTGACCGTCATCAATATGCTGATGACATTCAGTGGTAGTGCCTGACAACTGTAGTTAAATAGCTGATAACGAACAAATTGAAACTGAATCCAGACAAGAAGTAATGCTAGTTGGGAAGCCTGAGGTCTTAAGCCACATCATGCTTCCCACTTTTGATGGAGTTCATCTGATCCTTACTGTGGGTTAAGAGCCTAGGGGTCATAACGAACTGCTGGAGAAGCAAGTTAATGCAACTACATTTTTTTTTTTTGCTTTTTTCTAACTTAGCCCAAAAGGTGTCCCTCTACTATGATTTGGCTGGCCACTGGGATCTATGCCATGGGAGCATCGAGACTAGAATACTGTAATGCACTCTATACAGGTCTCCCCACAAAATTGATTCAGGGACTCCAAGTTGATGTAAAATGCCGCAGCTCAGTTACTATTGGCTGCTAGCCAGCGCATGCATATTACACCCTTTCTGCAGTCACTCCATTGCCTGCAGATCAGTTACCAAGTTCAATTCAAGGTATTAGCTATCACATACTCTTCTGTCTGCAAGACCGCCTCTACTTATGTCCCACTGCAACAACTTCACACATCTGTGCAGGGCTGCAAATGAGCAAGATCAACAACTGGCTGTACATGTACCTTCTCTGTAGTTGCCCCCACCCTCTGGAATGGCCTGCCAGAGGAGGTCAGGAATGCTCCCCTGCTCCTGGCATTTTACAAAATATGCAAAACCGAATTGTTCAGGACAGCTATATCATAACAGATTGTTCCAGATAAATGTACTGTGTTTTTAGTTATGTAATACCATGTTCCTCCTGCCAACCTAGCAGTTCGAAAACAAGAAATTGCAAGTAGATAAATAGGTACCACTTCGGTGGGAAGGTAACAGCGTTCCGTGCGCCTAGGTGTTTAGTCATGCCGGCCACATGACCACGGAAATGTCTTCGGACAGCGCTGGCTCTTTGGCTTTGAAACGGAGATGAGCACCACAACCCTAGAGTCGGACTCGACTGGGTTTCGAGCAAGGGAACCTTTACCGTTACCCAATACCATGTTCAGCATTGTTTACCATAGCGAGATGGCCATCTGACAGCAATGCGGATTCTGTGAATTAAGGCAGATTATGAGAGGGAGGGCAGGAAGGGTTGCATCAGTGGTTAGTTCTCATGGCCCTTTCTTACAGCCCTAGGGAAATGCCAATCACCATTTTGGGGTCAAGAAGCAATTTTCTCCTGGTCAGTTTGTCCAGGGAATGGATCCTGGAAGGGTTTTTTTTTTGCCATCTTTTGGACATGAAGCAGGGGTCACTGGGGTGGGAGGTAGTTGTGAATTTCCTGTATTGAGCAGGGGATTGGACTAGATGACCCTAGAGGTCCTGTCCAGTTCTATGATTCAAGTTTAATACTTACGCTTTGTTAAGGCAACAGCTCCATTTCAGAGTTCTGCTTATTAGATGTATCATCCTATTAATTGCATTGATTTACATTTTGTAATCTACCTTGAGTTTCAGTGAGAAAAGTGGGAAATAAATAAATAAATAAATAAATTTGTGTTGGGGCAAAATTGCTGTAATGTCCCATTAAGCCTTGGTTATTATTCTAAGCCCCATAAGCAAATAAACTCTTTAAGAAGTTAATTCTCTTAATTACTGCTGTTGTACATATAAATGCAGGAAGTCTCTGAGTTCTAAAATCTTCCCTCTTGCATCTGTTTTGTGGAATGTTGAATTAATGATTTCTGCTGAAAAGACTCTGTGTTACAGTAAGTTTTGTGGTATTAATAATGATATAATTTTAAATACTGCGATCCTTGCTTTTTTGTTAGTGGAGCAGAAGTTCACGGCTGTGAATACACTACTAATATGATGGATAATACGAGTGTTGTCTCACATTCTGTTGTAATCTTAAATTCTGGTATGATCTTTTCCTTACCTTTGTGTTAAGGATTGGGGCTAATTCAGAGAATGGTTCTTATCTGTCTCAGCAAATAAGATCTTTCACTGATGAGTATAGTGTAGCGGTTAGAGTGCTGAACTAGGATTGATGAGACCCAGGTTCAAATCCGCAATAAAGCTACAAAGCTCACTTGTCTGTACCACCCTAAACAGAGTTACGCCTTTCTAATCCTATTGACTCAAGTGATATTACAAGTGTGTAACTCTCTTTAGGATTGAAGGGTGGATGACCTTGGGACCGACATTCTCCCTTAGCCACTCTACCATACAGTGTTGTTGTGAGGATCAGAAGGGAAGCACCATGTACTTTGTACCTGAGCTCCTTGGGAAAAGAATGGTAGACAAAAGTTGTAGAAAAATAGATCGAGCATATCAGTCTGGTCCAAAGAAAAAGGAATTGCTCAAGGTTGAATTGCTTTTTTACTGTTTCTGAACTTTGTGATTCAGAACAGCATGTTCCCTTAATGCTTTCCAGTGGATGGGTTGGCTTTGTGTACAGCTGCTGTCTTCTTGGGCCTGTGACCCATTGGATTTGGCTATAGTATTTCTGTCGATATACTGAAATGCCGTTTTAAGACATCACTCTTCATTTTTGCATCAAATAATAATAATTTATTTTTTAGATTTGCTGTGTTGATGGCATTGTGAAGGAAGGTAACTTTATCCAAGAGATAGGGGGCAAAAATAGATACATTTTTAAAAAGCAGAACAAAGAAAAGGCCATGACTGCTAGTAAATTAAAGGTGTTATAAGTTTTTTAATTAAAATATGAAAAATGAAGTTGTCCTGGTCCTCCATGAAATGATCTCACTGTGCCATTACTTTATTAATGTTGGCGTTCCAACTAAGAAGGGACTTATTTATTGAAATTATATCCCAGTTGCTGGGAAAAAACCCAGCATGGCTAATAATATCACCGTGATGCTGAAACAGTTAAAACTATAAATATTTTTTAATATTTTCCTATTTGATGGCTCAATTATTCCTGCTAATGTCTGAAGAAGTGGCTCACCCAAGTTGCTTGGGGAAAACAATTTGAGTGTCAGTGTCAAATGAAAAAAAAAATCCCAAAAGGAAAAGGAAGCAATTCTCTCACAACGGGACATGGTGTCGAGGAGGATAACCTGCCTTCAAAGATTTTGTTTTGAGTATTATGATGTTTAATAAATTGTTTGCTTCAAAGCCTTTGCTACAACGAAATAAGCAGCCTTCCTGCTATTCTTGTTCACTGGTAGCTATAAGTAGCTCATATCCTGTCCTCTCAGGTCTCAGGTGGCTTGCTTTTGTTTGTAAAACCAAAGCTGCAGCTTTAAAGAGCTCTGACACTTCTTTACATTATTAGCAAGTTCACAATGTGTTTCAACAATCAGTTGAAGTTCTCATAAAGACTTGACATTTTGACTCATTATAAGGAACAATGAACAGAATCTGCCTGACAAATAGGGTCTTCTTATCTCATAAAAAAAAGTGGGGGAAAGGTGATTGATTCTTCGCTAATAAAAATGCCCCCCCTTGAGGAATTGTAAGCATTC
>NW_015168653.1:566582-572571 GCF_001447785.1 Gekko japonicus | reverse complement strand
CATTCCTGCCAGGAAAATGGTGTGTGCAGAGATGAGATGGTCATCATCAGAGCCCTTTTAGATATCAAGATAGGTTGGCAAATCATTTATTTACTTATATATTTGTGCCCCTTCCCCCCCCCCTCCAATGAGGACCATGTTGCAAACACAGTATTGTCAATTATGCACCATTGGTAGGTTTATCAATCTCAGTCTGGAGTTTATCAGTCTCAATCTGTGGAGTTCTTCCAGGATAACAGCTGATCTCCAGACTACAGAGATCAATACCCCTTGAGAAGATGGCAGCTTTGGAGGGCATTACATCCCCACTGAGCTCTTTCTCTCACCAAACTCTGCCCTCTGCAGTAGGGTGGCCAGTCATCGGCAGGCAACCAGCAGGAGTCTGGGGGGTGGGGATGCAGGGCACTGTTGGCCTATGGCATTACGTTACTTCTGGGGAATGCCCAGAATCAAGTCCTAGAGTGATTGACATCACTTCTGGATTTTCCTCGAAAATGATGCAATATTGTCAGCTAATGGCAATTAAAACAACCCAAAAGCATTGGCTACTGAACTAACAGTGGAAACATGAGCCGGGGCAGACAATGCTCCACCCCTGGCAGGTACCTGACAGTCCTGCTCCCTGGGCACTGCCCACAAATATCCTGGAATTTTCTAACCCAAGTTGGCAACCTTAAACATGGGGCTGCCTTTGAAGACAGTCCAGAAACTTCAGCGGTTCTAGAATGTGGATGCGTGACGTTTGTCAAGGGCTACACTTTTGGAGCTCTCGGCACCAATCCCACACAAGTTGCGTTGGTCACCAGTTTGTTTCTGGGCTAAGTCAAGGTTTTGCTTTCAGCATTTAAGATGCAGTATATCACTTGGGGTAGGAGGATACCTTAAGGGAGAGACTTCACCTCATGAGCTGAAATTGTCCTAAGAGGTGCGGTTCCAGATGCCACCCCTTTTTGAACAAGATGATCTTGTAAAGGTACTCCAGATGGGCTGGAGACACTGTACCTAAAGTTGGCCTTTCTCAGTGGTGGCTCCTGGTGTATGGAACTCCCTGGAGAGAGGGCTGGTCCAAGGGTTTTTCGCACCCTTGGGCAGCAGCTAAATTGCCACCTCCTACCCACTTATCACTGTCCTGGGTGTGCTCTGAGCCACTGCGAAGGGAGGAGAGAGCAGAGCTGGTAGCCTCCCACTCTTTCTTCCCTTTGCAAAGGTGGTCCAGGGGGAACTGCAGAGAGGTAGCAGAGCCCATCCTCAGTGAAGCAGGTGGCTGCCCTCCCTCCCTCCCTCCCTGGGGGCGGGGTGGTGGAAGGCAGGCCTGATGAACTGCTGTGGCTGCTGCAAAGCTAGGGAGAAGGAGTAGAGCCCAGTGCAGTACAGCTGGCAGCCTCCTGCCCTTTCCTTCCTCCTTCCCAGGATCAGGGTGGGGCACAGGAAGCCTCTTTTGATGCTGTTGGTGCCCCTGTGCCCCCTGGCACCCTAGCCTGTCACCTGAGTCTGCCTAGTAGGCAGGCTGCCTCTGCCCAGAGAAGGCTCACCGGATTCATTCTATTGGGGGCTCTGAAAATCGACACATCTTTTTTCATTTGGCTTTTTAACGAAGTCTGATGTTTACGCCATTTTTAATTGTAACTTGCAACATCCTAGGATGATTTCATATTTTTAGAGCATCTTTTAAGTGGAAAATCAGTATATAAATAAGTGCACCGCCTATGGCATGCACCTGACAATTGTCTGTAGACTCCCCCTCCCCTTTTCTCCCAGAGTAACTCCTAGTGTCAGGTATAATCTGAACTATTTCACTATTTAAAATTTTAATTCTCGTCAACATTGTGGAGAAGTATACCCACTGTTTAAAATGTGTTCTGGTTCCTTTATTGTGGTTGTTACAGATTACATAATTCATTGGGCGTATTTCTTGCAATCCAGTTAGAGAATGCTGTGAATTATTACAATTGCATTCTTGCCTCTGGAACTGCTTGCATTTACAAGTTAGGGGCTTAAAAAAATTACGTAGGCAACAGTGGAATCTGTATGCAGGGAATTCTGTGAATTGTAGCTATTGTCTAGAAATTCCTAATTAATGCTATTATTTAGTTATTTTTTTCTAAGCAATAATGTACTAGGTCCTGAGCAGAATATAAGTGATACTGGAGAATTGACTGTGTGCAAGGAATGGACAACAAAGGTCTGGGTACAGTGGTCACGGACCGATTCTTAGTAGAGTCGGTATGGAGGAGAGGTGATGGTATTGGAATGAGCCGATGAGCAGAGGCTGGAGTTCATGAAGTAAGAGGGACTGTGAAAGGAATTGGTGTCAAGATGTGGGAGAAAATGGAAGAGAGATATTATATGCATGAGAGTTGATGAGCTTGGGTGGATTGTGAATGGTGAGCTCAGGATGCTATAGACTCACTCTTACCTTGGCTACTGAAACTCTCTTCTGCTGTATTAGCAAGCATTACTTATACCTTCTTAGGTTTCACTTCACTATGTGGAGAAGAATCAGAAACCAGATTCTTTTGAAAACTATGCATAGGGATAAGTGATGGTTAATACCTAATGTCATTGCCTTGTTTTGGAGCTCTTGTGACAACGTCCCAGCTTTAGAATGTTCTTGTGTTAACAACGTTCGCATTTGCAAGATACTAATATAGTATCTTATAACATAACACTTCTGTACTCTTATATAGCTTAATGATGTTTCATGTTGTCCATTATAAGTGGTAAATATGATACACACATTGTTGTCATAATATTTATCTAGGTTGGTTTGCAAAAAAAAGTCATGTAGTTTAGACTGACAATGGTGGTTCAGATTAATCAATTATGGTACAAATGTGTTGCACTGTACTTTGGTAATTATGAAGAGTTAGGAATTAACTTTGAATTGTGCTCCTCATGCAGTAAGGCTGAGCACTTGATGTAAATGCTTATATTGATTTTTCCTAACAGAACCCAGTTGGCTCAAATTCATGAACATATTAGTACATAACTGGTCAGCAATATACAGGTAGGGAGAATTGGTCAGGTGTGAAATAAGGCAGGTGAAGTGGAAGAATACTGAAATAGGGAACATACTAATATCTTGACGAAGGCTTTCATGGCCGGAGTTCATTAGTTGTCGTAGATTTTCCGGGCTGTATGGCTGTGGGCATTGTAGTACCTGATGTTTTGCCAGTAGCTGTGACTGGCATCCTCAGATGGGAAAACTTATGAAAAAACACAACCTACAAACAGTATTCAGACCCACCAGAAAAATACAACAGATGCTACAATTGGCAAAAGACAGAAGAGACCCCCTCACTTCTGCAGGAGTATACTGCATACCCTGCAGTTGTGGACAGGTTTACATTGGGACCACACAGCGTAGCATCCAGACAAGAATAAAAGAACATGAAAGACACTGCAGACTTGGCTAACCTGAAAAATCAGCAGTGGCTGAGCATAACCTAACTCAAATAGGACACAGTATCCCAGTCAGGGTAGGAGCTGCGGTGGCTCAAGTGGTTAAGACGCTGAACTGCAGACTTTGGAAGGTCGGTAGTTCATCAGTTCGAGACCCGAGTGCCGCATGACGGAGTGAGCTCCCGTCTCTAGTTCCAGCTCCTGCCAACCTAGCAGTTCGAAAGCAAGACATTGCAAGTAGATAAATAGGTACCACTTCGGTGGAAAGGTAACAGCGTTCCGTGCGCCTTGGTGTTTAGTCATGCCGACCACATGACCACGGAAATGTCTTCGGACAGCGCTGGCTCTTCGGCTTTGAAACGGAGATGAGCACCGCAACCCTAGAGTCGGATTCGACTGGCTTTCGAGCAAGGGAACCTTTACCTTTACCTTTATCCCAGTCAGACAAGCCTTTATTGGCATATATATGTAGATACAGTAATCTAAATACAAAATCCGTGCAGAGTAAAATTAGAATTGCAGAATAAAACAGAGTAACATCATAATAAAACCTAATTCATTGTATCACTTATCAGGCCGTGTGACCATGGCACTGCAAAGAAACTTTGCTACTGTTTCGGTTATTTCTGTATCTGGATTATTTAGCAAGAAGAAGACCTTAAAATCATCAGGGGTCTCTAAAAGTTGGGCTAATATGGGATATAGAAGATCCCGACGGGACGCCAGATAGAGGGGGCACTGGAGGAGACCATGGGCAACAGTTTCAATACAGTCCTTTATACAAGGACAGCACCTGCTAGGACACAGCAACTTATTCCAAGACACTGAAATGCTGGGCAACACATCCAATTACCATGGCAGATTACACAGGGAAGCCATGAGTCAGTTGCAACTTGATGGCAGTTACCCATATCCAGGGCTTTTTTTGTAGAAAAAGCCCAGCAGGAACGTATTAGCATAATAGGCCACACCCAACAACAGAAACTCATTAGCATATTAGGTCACACCCCTGACAGCACAGCTTATTAGCATATTAGGCCACGCCCCATGCCTTCCCTTGGTTTGACCGGGTGCCCCATGGCCACGGGGAGCCCGGGCAAGCCCCCCGTAAAGGGAAGGCAAGGCAAGGCAGTTTAAACTGCCTTCCCTTGGCTTGCCTGGGCGCCCACCTTGAAGTCATCGGGGGGGGGTGTCGCTCTCCAGGCCTTCCCTTTGTAGCCACGCATGCAGAGGTTTTGACTGTAGTGGGCATGATCAACCCTGAAGCCAGACGGAACTCCGTTCCTGTGTGTTCCTGCCCAAAAATAGCCCTGCCCATACCCATACTGCCTAATGGAAGGACATCAGTGCAAAAGGTCAGTGAACATAATAGAAGGGAGATACTTTTGAGTGAAACTTTTGAGTGAAACTCAAGTCTCATTTTAGTAACTATTCACATAGTATAAAACATACTTTTTCTGGCATATTGATTCTGTTCATTTTCCACTGCAAAATGCACTCATTGATAACTACCTGCTGATGTGGAATCAATCTTGTGTGAAGCACGAAGACAGATTTTTCAGGTAGGGCAAATAACATTGACTCCATCTTTTCAATAAGCAGAGCAGAGGATAACTTAATTATACTCCATTGATTATGTAAACATCATCAGTCATGAAACCATTTGATACTCTTGGGCAAATTCCAGCCCCAAGTTCAGGGTTTTCAAGTTATTCTTTTTTATCTGAAAATAGAAGTATTCATCATGCTTTTTATCGTATTTGGTAGAATTATGTGGCGTTCCGAGCCATGCTACTGATATGCTCCACTCTATTAACCTGCATGTTCATGTGTTCATTGCTGAGTGTTGCAGAGGGCTCTGGTTTGAAGGTTTTCTTCTTCATTTGAGAGACTCACACGCTCTTATGATAGCTACTGGCCTGCTCATTGCTAAGATCCTTGATGTTCAGCCTCAGTTTTTTTATTGCTTCCTAAACTTATCAGTCAGCTGAATTGTGAACGATGTGAAAATTAATAGCGTATCATTTATGTAAAACCTTACATTTATGTAAAACCTTACATAAATATGCACACAAAGATATGTTAAAATACTATACAGTAAAAACAAATAATGAATGCATTAGAAAAGCATAAAGGCATAAATCAGAACTGATTCTTGTCCTCATACTTTTGTTTGTTGGGCTCAGAATACATAAACCATATATTCACCGCAGTTAAGAATTGAAAAGCCAGCTTTGTCTCTTCTGTCCTCTTCCTGTTTTTGGTTGACCAAGTCAGTGTCATATGATCTGGGATAATTTTACAATTACCTGGCAAAAAAAAGATGACTTCCTGAAAACAGGCAACCTATCTATGCACTCTGTTACACACTAAAATTAAGTCTAATTGGAAAACAAAAACAAAAATCTGACTCTCTTCAAACAACAGCTGCAAAATATTGCCCTGAGGATGGAGGTTAACTCAATTGTGAAATAACGGCCAAAGCTCACACTCTTAATAACTGTTTTCTTTAGCCCTTGAGAAAACTCCATAATTTAATGTGAAATGCTTGGCAGAAAGAGCTTCAATTTGGAGACGGTCTCAGCAG
>NW_015168653.1:548011-566571 GCF_001447785.1 Gekko japonicus | reverse complement strand
CAGCAGGAAAGGAAAAGTTAAAAACTCTCATGTTACAAATGTGCTTATATTTGCAACTTTACATAATCCCCCCTTCCAATTACATATTTCTAACATGAACCAAATTCTAACAATTTATGAAAATTTAAAACCTTGAAAGATATGTATCGAGGATTACATGAGAAAGAGCCCATGTTGCGCATCCAAGGTAGTATTTGACAGAAATGTTCCCGTGTGTTGCGTGTGCGTCTCTGAGGTGATCCAGCCATCAAAGCTTCCCCCCCTTCTCTTGTTACTAAGAGTGGTCATATCAGTCTTCAGAGTCACAGGTTAATGTTAAATCATATATTTGAACTGTTATAGTTTATAAAATGTATTTAAAACTTCTATAGCTGCCTTTTCATCCTGTTGGATCCCCAAGGCAGTTTACAGGGAAGCTTAGAATGTAAAACCACAATATGGAAATATTCTAAAACAAAACCAGGGTTAAAACCAGCAGATTCTAGCGGTCATTAAAGACAGCCGTATTCTGGCACTTCAGTCAGCCACAGCTACTCAAAATTTGTGTAATAGATTACAAATTAAGAGCCCTAGGACCATCCTCAACAGCTGGCAGAAAACCCCGAAGAGATGATACCAGGTGGTCTTCCAAAGACATGGAGCCACAGCTGTGAAGCCAGTCTCCCCCCGTGACTACCCCCTGTGCCTCTAGTGGTGGGGAGATCGCAGAGAAGGACCTCCAAAACTGATCTCAGCACTCAGGAATGGAATGAGGTAGTACGGGTTTATGGTGAGTGAAGGATTCAGAGGCATGCTGAAGGATAGTTGTCTCTAGTCCCCATCTTACCCCACTATGAGAATTCAGATCCATATGTTTTCTTTCCATGGATTCAATATAATTGTGCAAATACTTAAGTTTGTGAAGAAATTGGTCAGCTTGGCAGCTTGCTGTCAAATGAGAATCTCCAGAGAAGCTCTATTTTCTTTTTTTAAGAGAATAGTTAAAACTTTTTGTTTGTTTCTAAGCAGATGGTTGTGTTAAATTTTTAACAGTATCTTACAATTCAGATTTTTTAAACTCAGATTTTTAACAAATAAATTTGAATCTGGAAACTGACTTTTTTATTGTTGTGTATCATTGTTGCTTCATCTTTCTTTTTCATATTTTATCTGGTTTAGTGTAAGCCACTCTTGATATTCCACTTGGAATCGGAAAGCAGGATAGTTTTGGGTTTTGGGTTTTTTTAAGAAAAGGGCAGAATGATAACCAAATCCTGCTTTAGTTGAGAGTTGCCACAGTTTTATGTTTATTGTTTTAACATTAGTAGCCCCCATGGATTTCATCTTCTTTGTGTTAATTTTACTTTTAATACAATGTAATTACTTAGTCAAGTCATTTGGAGATACAAAGGAAGACAACAATAGGCACTTTGGAATGGAAAAGACCTCCTTGGGATTTACAGTTCCAGACAGTGAATGTCATGTTCAAATCTTGCTTTTCTTGTGCTCTAGCGTGAGACTCAAGTCTGTCTTCTATACAGTGCAAGATCAACTCTGTTAAAGACTCCCAAAGCATACTTTATGGTGTGCTATTTTATGCATTCTTATGAATTAGATGTGGAAAGACTTGACTCGGAGGTAATACAGGATCTTCGACGTGGTCTCTGTGCTTCACGCCCATGGCATCTAGTGCCACACGCGCTGGATCGATCGGTGCTGTAGCAAGCTCTTTTAATGGATTTTTGCACCCAGTCCCTCGGGCATGCACAGGAACCTCACCGCGCATGCCCAGAGGGGTGGGCGCGGACATCCTGCCAGTTCCTTTCTTACCGCTGCGTTGAGTAGACCTATTTTTCGTCGGTCAGATCGGTTCGCTTTTGGCTTTTGCCTCACAGCTCTTAGGAATTATTTCCTTATTCTAAATTTCCTCTCCTTTCTGTTTTTATTTGTTTGTTCTTCAAAAAAAACCCAACATTTATTTTCTGCTGAGGGGGAGTCTACCGATTACCTCAGGCCTTCGGGCTATTCCCCCCCCCTCAAACGTTCCCTCTTCTTCACTTTCTTTTATGGAGAAGAAGTGGGGGTTTTTCAGTAGGTGCAAGGGTTACGGCAGCAAACTTGCTCCTCCCGACCGTCATACCCTGTGCATTTTTTGTCTCGTAGAGTCTCACCGGCCAGAGCCCTGTCATCATTGTGCTTGTTTTTCTAATCAAACACGGAAAAACAGAGCTGCGTGCCTTAAAGTAGCGCTGCTAGAATCGGCCCTTACTCCTACCTCAGCGATGGAGGAGAGACCATCAACATCGACAGCTCCGGCATCAAGACCTGCCCCGATGCCGACCGCCTGACACCGAAGCTCCCGGCATCGACGGCACAATCTTCCGCTTCCACGCCAATCAAAAAGAAGGCCAAGGCAAGTAAGGATCACAAGTCTGCGAAGAAGGGCACCTCAAAGTCCCTTAAGGCGGCGAAGAAGGGGAAGGAAGTGGTGCCTGCACTGGGTGATGCCCCTAAAGTGCCTCCCGCTCCAATGGCAGTATTGATATCGGAGGCCCAAATTCCTACACCAATACCGACCATCCAACTATTGGATTCCCCCATCCAACAAGTGGAGTGTCCTTACTCTGACATCGAGACGGTAGTGCTCCTAAGTCACCAGATGGGTGCTGAGCCTTCTCCCTCTCCTTCTACTTTGTCGGCATCGATGATATCGAAGGCTCCCGATGTCGAAACATGTCAGTACCAACACACTTTTCACAGCACGCAATGTCATTTTCCGCGTCTCCATGTCCAATCTGTCGATATCGACGACCGAGACTACAGGGATGGTTCTCACAAACAGGCTACTGTTTTGTCTCCCAGATGTCCACGGTCCAGAAGTCGATCCCCGCGAGTCTTCCTGCCCCCTCCACCACCAATATCTTGGGATCAATGACAGTTGAGGTACCTGTATGGGGCTTATCCACCATCCATGCCGTGGTTGACTCCGGCGGGCTATTCTGATTGGGATCGCTGTTCGTCTCACTCTGTTCATAGATCGAGGTCGCCCCACAAGTCGAGACCTTCGGCATTTCTGTCTCGTCCTCCTGCAGACGATTCTTCCCACCACAGTCTGGAATCAAGTCATCCTCCCAACCCTCAGGTCACTCCAAACCCTGTCGTTCCACCAAAACCTATAGCTCGTCAAGAGGACACTTCGGTCCATATACCACACCAAGACTCCTCTGACTCCATGGAAGAAGACTCGGATACAGAAGCATCTGAGGCTCATACTTCTCCTGATCATAAATCTCCCAACCAAGATGTCGCTGAGGACCTACCCATATCCCCATACAACAACCTTACGTCATACACAGATTTAGTCAAAAGAATGGCCCACTCTTTAGGCCTCTCTGTCGTCCAGCAACATCCGCAGGCAACAGATGCCGTTTTTGATATAGTCTAGCTTGATACATCCTCCACCTTGGCATTGCCTATGTCTTCAGTCCTTTTGCAGGCAGCAAAGGCTCCATGGCTAAAACCCTCGTCAGCCCCTGTGTCCACGAGATGACTGGACCACATGTATAGGGTCCAAGAGGCAGATGCTGAATTCCTATTCTCGCACCCTCAGCCAAACTCGATGGTGATAACATCTTCCTCTAAATCCAAGAGGACACACTCCGCACCTTCTGATAAGGAAGGTAAGAAGTTGGATGCCTTTGGCAGATGCTTCTACTCCACAGGAGCATTGGGAGTAAAGGCCACTAACTACCTGGCCTGCATGAATAGGTATCAATATACTCTCTGGGAACGGTTCTCCGAACTTCTGACCCACCTCCCAGAAGACAAACTCCAGGCAGCCAGAGTCATCCAAAAGGAAGGCATGCTGTTGGCAAAACAACACCTCATGCTGTTGGCAAAACAGCATGTCCTCGAGGCATCCTCCTGAACGATGGCCTCTGCAATAGCTCTCAGGAGACATTCCTGGCTCCGCAATACTAATCTGCCCATGGATACTAGATCTTATGTGGAAGACCTTCCATTTGATGGCCTGGGACTTTTCAATGCCACTACTGATTCTACTTTACAAGAATTAGATAAAAGCATAAAAGCTTCTCGAGCTCTAGGAGTGTCATCCTCTGCAAGGTAACCATACCGTCCCTGCACCTGGTCCAGATCCTGGCAGAGGCGTACCCCAATTCATCAGTCTCCGGATGCACAATGGAAACCGCGAACGTCTTCGGGAGGCCAAAAATCCGCCTACCAGAAACCAAGATTCGGTTCTGGGCAACAGTCTTCCCGCACCAAACAGATGAAACCCTCCAAGCAGGGTTTTTGACATCCCAGTCACCGAGTCAGCTCAAACCCATCTGTCACCTTTTCTTCACACTTGGCATCATATCACCTCGGACAAGTGGGTTCTCTCCGTCTTGACCTGAGGCTACCAAATCCAGTTCCACCAGAACCCCAATACTCCTGTTGTCGTCTCCACGCCCCCTTCCCCACCTCTCCTAGAGGAGGTGTCCATCCTTCTGCAGAAGGGAGCCATCAAACATGTACCACCACACCTCCACGGGACGGGGTTTTATTCCTGATACTTCACAGTCCTGAAGCGAGATGGAGGCATTCAACCCATATTAGATCTAAGGGGACTGAACCATTTTGTGACCTACCACCGCTTCCGCATGGTGTCCCTACAACAGATCATGCCATTGCTTCGGACACACGTCTGGATGGCCACCCTTGACCTCCAAGACGCATACTTCCACCTTACTATCCACCCCTCCCACCGCCAATACCTACACTTTGCAATTGGTCAACATCATTACCAGTATACAGCCCTTCCATTTGGCCTGTCCAATGCCCCAAGAGTCTTCACAAAGACTATGATTGTGGTTGCAGCCTTCCTCCATCTCCGGGGTGTCTCCATCTACCCATATATCGACAATTGGCTTCTGGTAGCGCCTTCCAAGAATGCCCTGGTCTCAAACGTCACAGAGACTTTGGCACTATTGGAGAATCTGGGCCTACAAGTCAATCGACAAAAGTCTCAATTGTGTCTGGTCCAGAGAATGCAGTACATCGGCGCTATACTCGATTCCGAGACATGCATGGCTTACCTGCCCCATGTCAGGGCGGCAGATATAATTTCCTTAGCCACCGTCGTTCGTACCCAACCCTCCGTCACTGCCTTCCAAATTCAGAGGCTGCTTGGCCTGATGGCTGCAACTGCGTCAGTTCTCGTCTTTGCCAGACTCAAAATGCGCCCTTTACAGCTCTGGTTTATCCGCAACTACGATCTGTCGAAAAATGCACACATCGTCCTCCTATCCCCTCTTTCCAGCATATGGGACTCATTATTTTGGTGGACTGTCCCTTAGAATATCCTCCAGGGAGCACCCTTCCATCCTCCGTCACCCGAAGTCACCATAACGACAGATGATTCCCTGACAGGATGGGGTGCACACTCCATGAGCCTTTCCGTTGGAGACAAATGGGACGCGCAGATGAGGAAGTGACACATAAACTTCCTCAAACTCCTGGCTATACAACATGCTGTCACCAGCTTCCTACCTTTAATCAAGGGAAAATGTGTCACGGTCCTCATGGACAACACCACGGCCCTTTCTTATGTCAACAGACAGGGAGGCACTGTTTACCTACGCCTCTGCAACCTTGCCATCCAGTTGTGGGAGCTTTGCATCGCCAACAACATTTTCCCTGCAGCCACTCACATTCCCGGACACATGAACATGCAGGCAGACCATCTAAGTCGAGCAGGACTCAGCCTTCACGAGTGGGGGATGAACCCAGCATACCTCCTCCCACTCTTCAACAAGTGGGGAGCTCCCGAAGTCAATGTCTTTGCCACCAAAAACAACAAAAAGTGTCCTTTGCAGTCGAGGAGGCAGGGACCCACAATCTCTGGGAGACGGTCTCCTTTACCCTTGGTCCATGGGACTTCTTTACCTATTCCCTCCCTTACCTCTGCTTCTGAGAGTAGTCCGCAAAATACTCAGAGACGCCGCGGACTGCATCTTAATAACCCCATGGTGGCCGAGAAAACCTTGGTTTTCAACAGTCCTCGAGTTATCAGAAGGGATATTCCATCAATTCCTTCCGGTTCAGGACCTCCTCCTCCTCTCCGACTCCCCCCTCCTACATCACAACATACCACAATTGAAACTGATGGCATGGAGAATAATGTCACCAACTTCTCCACCCACGTAGCAAACATTCTCTTGAACTCCAGGAAACCTACTATGCGGAGGTCCTACAATTATAAATGGCAAAGGTTCTGTTCTTCCCCTTTCCCGCTGCTGTCAGCATCTACATTTTTAATAGGGGTTGATTTGCATCGGTTTGAAGGAAGTGGCGGGATGTCCGCGCCCACCCCTCTGGGCATGCGCGGTGGGGTTCCTGTGCATGCCCGAGGAACTGGGCGCAAAAATCCATTAAAAGAGCTTGCTACAGCACTGATTGATCTAGCGCGTGCACACTAGATCCCATGGGTGTGAATGCACAGATGACCACTCGAAGATCATCAGTTACAGGTAAGCAACCTGTTTTTCCATATACAGTCCTGAACACATATATTAAGCTGCCTCATACAGAGTTATATCACTAGCTCAGTATTATCTACTCTAGTTCTGGCTCTCCAGGGTCTGCAGCAGAGAATGGCCTTTAGTAACACCTGCTGTCTGAGGTTCTTCAACTGGAAATGCTAAGGATTGAGTCTGAGACTTTCTTTATGCCAAGCAGGTTCCCTGTCACTGAGCCACAGCCCCTCCGTGGGTAGGATCTTAAGAACTCTGCAACTAATCTTGTATGTCTGAGAGGACTTTGGACTTTTTCAAATAACAACCTTCAATTCTTCATATGAATCCTCTTTAGAAACTGGTGGAAGCTTCAAAAACAGCTTGGGATAAAGCACAGGAGTCTGCTGTTCACAGATGAAAAATTCCTTGGGTATTGTTGCTTCCCAGTAGTGCTGAGGCCTCCCATTCATATTCTAGGCTCTTTGCTTTGGAAACAGTCTATTATGGCTAAATTTTTAACCATTGATTAACTAGTCTCGCTCTTTTTCTCCTAAGGCCCCAAACTGTCTCATTTTCTTAGGTTGTCTGTGCCTTCAGTTCCTTATGAAGAACTCCTGTTTCATATAGTTAACAGAATATGTATTCTAACTTATGTAGTTCAGTGAGATCCTTCTCACTGCATTCGTGTGAGTTTTGAAAATATTTTTTTTTGCCTACACTTCTCTGATTAGCTTGTGTTGTACTCTTACCCTCATTGACTGGGCATGTTTTCTCTCCTTGAATATAGAGCCATTGCAGAAACTTTCAATCCAAAAGGGAAAAAAGCAGCTTTTTACAGACTAATAAGTTTATTATAGCATAAATGTGAAGTGGACTCTAACCAACGAATGCTTATGGTTCTTTAAATCTGTTAGTCTTTAAAGTGTCACAGGACTCTGTTTTGTATGTGTTACAAAACAGCTACCCTACCCCATTGGAAAGAATAATCCCAAAGGACAAACCTACAGGATTCAAATACAAAGTTGCTTTCTATTATTACTAGTTCTATGATAGGTTGTTCTTCTATGGGAGCTGACCATGAGGTGACTTCCCATTTCTTCATCTGGAGACGACCTATGTCCATCTTCAGTCTTGAATGGTTAGAAAAAGCCGAGCAAGATTGGACCATGCCCAGAAGTAACACCATCCTAAGAAGAGTTTAAAAGATTTCATGCCTGGGGGATACAGAAGAGGGAAATTGTGTGGATTAAAAGGGCATGAGATGAAAGAGGCCTTTTAACCCACTATTCACATTTCTCTCTCTCTGCTTTGTACGTATTTCTACAGGCTGGATTTTTTAATTCATGCATCTGATGGACTCTAAGCCATGAAAATATATGCTTTAGTAAATTTGTTAATGTTTAAGGTACCAGAAGACTCTGGGTTGGATCCAAAATAAATTGCCAATTTTCACCAAATCCCCATTTCTTCTCCAGCCCCCCCATATCATTCTCCAGGGGTCCTGTTCCCCAGGATCAGCGTTTCATGGAGATCATAGGTTGTTCTTCTATGGGAGCTGATTATGAGATGACTTCCCATTTCTTCATCTGCACTGGGCTACACTGGGAGGGTGAGGCAGGAAGGTTGTCTTCTGCCGTTGGAATATTTAGTTTGGATTCAACCCTCAGTTTTGTTTTTGCTGCAATAGGTTAACAGGGCTATCCCACTGGAATTTGTAAACAGAAGGAAAGCACCATGATAATCCTAGGTTGCAATACTATGAGCACTTTCTTGAGAGTAAATCCTACTAACTGAAATACTTTTGAGTAGACCTGCTAGATCCCCCCCCCCGTTATCACCATGTGAATTGGTTACCTCAATCCTACATTTTGTTGACCATCATCTGAGATTTAAATTTAATTTTTACACTAGCTATGAAAAGTTCATTAATTATTGCTTGTTCGTTAGTTTAGTTTACATTTTAGTTAAAAATAATTGTCCATTTTCCTAACTTTCTCTGTGGCCAATCTGTAGCAATTTATTGTTCATGCATTAGTCATCTAAAACATATGATCCTATAGGCTAAAACCAGCAGGAAAACTAAAATTTAGGAACTGTTTGAAATAACATGTTTGACCTTAGTGATTCAGACAGGGATTTTTTTTTCTTCTAACCAAGATAAAAAATGGTAGAGAGGACTTAACCCATGCAAGTTTGAATCCATTTAGTTAGCAACTAGGGGTGAGCATGAACTGGAAAAATGGAGGTTTGTGGAGGTTTGTGCTCGGTTTTTTTCCACAAACCCTGAACCACAAACTTCCATGAACTTCTCCATTGCATGAACTGGTTTGTGCTTCGGATGTTTGTGGGGGGGCCCCACCTGTAATTGAGCTCTAAAGGCATTTAGATGCCCTTGAAGCCCACCATGTCCAACCCAAGTGAGCTCTGAAGGCATTTAAATGCCTTCAGGGCCTACTTCCGGGTCGGCCCACTTGACCAGAAGTGAGACCTGAAGGCATTTAAATGCTGTCTGAGCCCACCACCCCAACCCGAGTAAGCTCCAAAGACATTTAATTGCCTTCTGAGCCCACCTCCGGGTTGGGCCAGCCCAACTGAGCTCCGAGAGTGAGGTCCGAAGGCCTTTAAAGGCCTTTGGAGCCCAGTCGAGTTAGACATCTCAACTCGACTGAGCTCAGAGTGAGTTCTCAAGGCTTTTATTGTCCTTTGGAGCCTACTTCCAGATGGGGCCAGGGCCGGCCCGAGGTTGGCCTGCGCTCTAGGCGAGCGCAGATGCCAACCTCCCGGCGGGGCCTGGACACGTGGGCAGTGTGCGTGTGGGTGGTCTGGGCATCCCCGGCCCTCCTCCCCCCCCTCCACCGCCACCGGGCAGGAGAGGCCGAGGAAGAAGAAGAAGAAGAAGGCAGCGGGGGGGGAAAGGAAAGCGCCGCGCCGGAGAAGGGCCACTCCTCCTGCCCCCCCGCCCCGGTCGGCCTCCCTTCCCCAGCGGCGCTGGGCGGTGTGTGCGTGTGTGGGGAGGTCTGGGCATCCCCGGCCCTCCCCCCTGCCGCCGCTGCCGCCGCCGGGCGGGAGCGAGGAAAGGGAGAGGAGCGGGGCACGCGCAGAGGATGCCCGGCCGGCACCGGTGGCTGCGGGGCATTCTGCAGGGAAGGCGGTTCTGGTGCCTTCCTGAGCACTAGTCTCTCCCTTCCCGGCTTCCCAGCACAGCCACCGCCGCCGCAGCCCACCGCCCGGAGCGGAGCAGCTGGCCGGCGCCCTCCTTTACCCAGCAAGGCCGCCCCGAGCCGGGCCCCGGCCATGGCTGCCCCCGACGCCGCGCCGGTTCCTGGCCCACTGCAGCGCACAGTCCCCTCCGCCGGCTCCCAGCGTCCTCGCTCTAATGACACTTCGCCTTCCCTTTTCCCTATGGGGGGGGGGGCTGGGTCCAGAAATATGTTTCTGCGTTTACTGCTGAAGATGATGCCTCCCTGCGTGCGTTGCCGGATTGTGTCCGCAGCCCAGATGGTCTGATTTATTCTGGGGACAAACTGTATGTGCCTATTTCAATGAGGAGGGAGGTGATGGATTCTGCTCATGGTTCCAAACTGGCAGGACATTGGAGCTTTGTTAAGTCACTGCAACTCATCCGCAGACAGTTTTGGTGGCCACACATGCGCAAAGATCTATTAACTTTTGTTCAGTCTCCCGAACCCCTGGTTCATGCTTCACGAACCAGTCTGGTTTGTGCCAAATTGGGGTTCATAAATCAGTTTGTGCCCATACCTATTAGCAACTAACTGGAGTGTTACCAAAGGGTTACAGAATTATGCCACTAACTTGCCCAATGACACAATTGGGTATGTCTTTTTATGCTACTTCAAGAGTAATTTTGGGGACGTTGTGTATGGACAGTCTGGTTGTCTTTGTGTTCTTGTGTTTCTAACCATATAATGACTTTTAAACAAAGCCTGCTAGTTCATTGAACAATTTTTAAGCCTTTAATTAAATGAAGTAATGTCAGCAGCAAGCTGTCTGTTGCCCTAACAGATGTCATGTTCTTTTTCCTTAAGAGAAGATCTTTTAAAGCATAGTGTTTCCTTGAAAGCCACACTTCACTGCCACCCACGCTTCTGGTCAAACCCACGTTCTCTCTGTGAGCTTTGTGTGCTTGACTGCCAGTTAGCAATGCTGCAAATGATGCTTATCTGTATACAAATGTACTTAATTTTGTTGTATTTATGTTTACTTGGTATTTATATCCCACTTTTCTCCCATTTGGAGACCCAAGGCAGTGTATCATATAGTTCTCACCTGCTCTACTCTAGAGTGGCAGTGCTCTCCTAGAATTCTTGATGTTAGGGTTTTTTGGCCTGGATGGGGTTCAGAGGTTTAGAACTCTCTTGTGGTTCTGTTCATGTCTAGTTAGATAACTTCTGTCAGTGAAACTGTTGCTCAGACTCACTGGATCTGTGCCATAGGATTCGATCTTCTCTCAGAATGTTTACATGAAGCCACTTTGGGGGAGAGGATAACCAGGAATGTAGAACAAAGTGTCATCAGTATATGTAAGACACTATTTTTTCCTTTCTGTCTGCTCCAGAGAGTGGGTGCACTGAATCCTGAGATAAATAAGGGCTAATAAACTGAAACTCACTCCAGAAAAGGTACTTGTACCGTTGGCAGAAACTGTAGTTGATTACTGAGATTCTGTTCTGTCTTTTCTGAGTGGACGGTGGTCCCTCCCCTTAAAGATGAAGTCTAAAAAGTGGGAGTGTATCCAGCTCAAACTTTGCTCTTGGTGATGACTTGTGATCCTTTAATTGACCTTGTATTGATTTTATATTTCTTTATGTATGGTGACCTTGAACTTTTAAAAATGTTTTACAAAGGAGGGGTATATATTTTCAAAGTAATAGAAATTGTTACTGATTACATTAGTAAAGTTATTGTGGTAATTATCCTCATTGACTTTTTGTTGTTGTTCAGTAAGAGACAGACAATCAAGTGGGGCTCCTCCCCCCACAAACTAATGGATAGTCTCCTTACATGGGCCCAGAAGCGATTAAAGTGATGGATTGTGTCAGCATAACATATTGACACTATCAATTGGATGTTATCAAACAGCTTAAGCTAATGGAATGATTTACTTCATGTTTAACTGCCTTTTTCAATTAAAGGTAGCAAATGCTGTGGGACCTGAGCCTAAGCGAACAAACCATATATTTTCTCCTGTTAACACCAGCATTGCTGACATGCAAGTGATGGGAGTATTACCCTTTTGCTGCAGGCTGTAATGGGTGAGTTTAAATGATCATGGGGGGGAAAAGTGATTAATGATTAGGAACAGGGCTGTTACACGGCTTCGCAGCTCTTTTTCCTTTGTGCATTTTCATTCACCTCAGCTAGCTGTACGCTTGGGGAGGTGTTATTTCCAAGTAGTCAACATAGCGTATTTCTGCAACCCTTTGTTTCCATTTCATGAGTCCCTTTGGCTGGTCCAAATCTAGCTGGCATTTCTTTGGGAGTCGTCAGCTTTGTTAATGATAAAAGGAGGATTATGTACCAAGTTTTTATTAGCCTACTGACCACAATCTCAACTGCTGAACTTGAGTGTCATTGCAGATACAAGGGAATTATTTTCTTTATTGCACAGCAGCACTGGGGCGGTGTGATACATTTGGGAGGAGCTACTGAAATTACTTAAGTGTTAACCTGTCGTCTTGTAATAACAGTGATCATTGCTGTGCATCAAGAATTTGCATAGACAGCACGCCCAGTAATACACATTAGTGCCCTTTTGTTACTAAACTTCGTATCTCTGTTCACTGATGGACTGGCTCATTCGGCCTTTTAGAGTTCTTGAGAGTACCAAGACACATATAGACAGAGGTGGTACAGTAGACATTATATACTTCATCCCACCTCCCCCAAAAAACTTCCAGCTAAGCCCTTTATCTGACTAACATTTGGAAGTGACAGCATAAAGATGGGTCTCTTATGAATTAGTTAAAGAACAGACGTAGGAGTAAGCAGGTTTCACAATGGAAAGTAAGCAATAGGGTCTTTCATTGATCTGTAGTGGGCCCAATACTATTTATTCATAAGGTTTCTGAGGTCAGGGAGAGTTGTGAGGTAGCAGAGCTTGACAGCAAAGATGGTAAAAACCCAAACAGAAGATGAAATGCTCCAAACCAGGTGAATGGGCAACAGAATGGTAAGTGAGATTGAGTTTAAGTGTAACGTGGTGCATGGTTGGTACCTCCCGCCAAATCCCAACTATATGTGTTCATTCATATCCTGCTGTCCTTCCCAATACAAAAATAAAGTACAAAAATACAATATAAATAGACAGTACAATATAAACAGACAAAACATGCAAAGGAGGCAGGAACTGCTCTCCCCCATCAGCAGATCCTCCTGTCAACTCTAGGCTATGGGCCTAAGATCAAGAGACCTGATGAGACTGCAATTTGCTATGACTTTACAAGAGAGATACCAGAGTTCATGAGGGATATGAGCATATGAGTTCAATATATAGCAGTGAAAATGGCAATTTCATTGTCAATCATATGTGCAGTCCCACATGGGAACTGTGCATGAGCAGGCCGGCTGTGGAGCGGTTTTTCTAGCTAAAAGCCTCCAGTGGGTGCTGCATGCCAGAGCCAGACCCAGACCATTACCGCCCAAATGGTCACCTGCTTCTTCTGCAAGTCTTTTTTCTTCCATTGTTGTGAGTGATTTTCAAATGAAGCTTTTACCTTCTTCCATGCTTGTCTCTACCCCCACCTTGTGTAGTGGGCAGCTAGCGATCCATCGATGCCTGATATGGCCCAGAGGGCTTTGTTCAAGAAACGCACCCATTGTGGTGTGAAAATGATGCAGACAGATGAGCATGAACTCTGCTTGTTCTGCTTGGGAGAAAGGCACAATGTGGCTGCTTGTAAAACTTGCTAACACTTCATGCCTAAGGCCTAAGAATAGGGCATCAACACTACACTTTAGGGGAAAGCCTTTAGTCCACCGATGCCCCATTGAACCCGACCTCAGCCAGCCTGAACATCGGATCCAGTGCCTGAGCCCCAAGAAATTTTGGCTTCTCCAAAGACTTCATTACCTGGACGTGACTCACTACCAGTATCAATCACTAAAGGGGAGATTGAAATGGAACCAGTGTCCATCTTGGCTTCAGGTGTGCTCGAAACCGAATCCAACCTACTGGTTCCATGGTCGCAACCTCCTACCTGTATCCCCTGGCCTCTACACTGATGCCATATTTTATGTCCCCAGCATGTCTGGCTGAGAGTAAGGGGATTATTACGCTTTGGGAGCCAAAATGGATCTGAGTCGAAGTTGACTGCCTCAGCACAAACTTTCTCGCCATCTGCTACAGTTTCAAGTAGACCACTTTCCCCCATTCTGGTCTCCAATTCTGTTATTGGTGACTGGGGGGATGTATTAATATAAACTCTACTCTGAACGATTTAAAGAGTTCACTAGAAAATTTACGGACTATGGCAGGCTTTTTAAATCAATTCACAGATAGAGCCTCTCCAGCAAATGAGGAAAATATCCAGTCTCAAGCTCAAGATGTTTCTATATCTAACATTGGCTCTGGCCAAGATCAAAGAGCTGCAGATTCTAAAGGTGTTTATAGTCTAGAAATCCTAGATCAACAGCTGAATCCCGAAAGCCCCGCCAAAGGGGAGTATGGGAGCAAACCAGAGGTTAAGAGAGTGGTGCAGATCCTGATGGGGGTCTTGGAGAAGTGGCAGGAGAAGTTGCAGCAGGATTTATTGTATGTATCAAAGCCCTTCTGAGGAAACACTGTAAGAACTAGAATCTGAGGAGGGCTGATTTGAACTCATTAATGATTAAGGAAAAGCAGACATGGCCCAGGGAATATAAAGATATAGAAGTATATAATAATAGCCTGGCCTAAGATGAGAGGTTCTCCCAGTATGTGACTGAGTCAGATTTTAAATAATGTCAAAAAATAACCTAGTAAATTCCTGTAGATGTGTATATATATTTCTAACAACCATTACACTGAGATGTGTTGTTTTAAAATGTGTGTGAGATAGCTTTTTTTCTTTCTAAAAATTTATTTACTTTTTTCTCTCATCTACCAGTTTCACTTTGGCCCTTTTTATTTAGGTTTATATTATGAAGATGGAATAAGTATCTCCCTTTGCCTCACTCTAAGGTTATATTGCTAACATGCTTATTAACCCATTCATTTACAAGGCGTTACTTCAAGACTGAGTGATTTATTGTACCTAAATTTATTAATCTGTCAACATTTTATTCATCTTTGGATATTATTACAGTCCTATTATGTTATCCATGACAAAAATATGGAAGATGTTATCTAATTATCGTATGGGCATCAAGAGACAAGCCCTGCAAAGAGATTGAGGTGGCAACAAGTGATCAATCACAAGCCTAAAGATAAGGTTTTGGGCCACCTGTACTCAGAGCTGGCTGGCATTATCGCCTTTCCCATGCTGGAAGGTTTGAATGACCTGATATATGAATTGTGGCAGAAACCAGCATCCCTTCAAGCCACACCTTGGAGAATAAAACACTTCAACAAAATCAAGCAGGACTCTGTCAGCTATTTGATTACTGTGACGACCCCTTAACTGGGGAGGTCTGGGTTTACTTTAAGATGTTCCTTCTGTTTTGTTTTACTCTATATATCCGGCTGCCACCAGGAAATTTTAAAAGGATTTCCAAACCTTTATGCTTTCTCTATTGTTGAGGGTTTTAGGCGTTCACGAGGGTCTATATGTTTCCTGGGAAGAATTTCTTTTATAACTGGTATCTTAAATAAAAGTAGATTTATTTGATATTTCACACACTTTTCCCTCTTACTGACAGGGATCTGGGCATGTCGCTTTGTAACAATATTTTCCTTAGGCCATATATGGTTACTGTTTCTTTATGCTTCAGCTTTTCATAACACACACAAGACTTCTCTCTCTCAGACCTTAAAACGAACAAACTGCTTAACTCTTTTACTACACAGAACCAAATTATCCCACACAGGGATGAGTCTCCTTCCACTCATACATAGCTTAACTGACTTAACAACTGTCATCTCACTAACTGTCTTAACTGTAACTCTTGACTGACATATCTGCTCATCCACACAGAATCATTTCCAAAACCCCTCCCCCTCTCTGTCACTCACCAATCACACCACTTGCTTGTTTCCACTACTCTAGACTTTCATACAGCCATGCATCCAAACTTTTAAAGACACACACACAGAGTTAAACATGAAATCGTTACAATTACCCATCCACCCCCTTCCTCTCTTATAACAGAGGAAATGCAGCTGAGGGGGCACCAGTCTTATCATGCCCCACGGACTGATAGGGAAGGTTGAAAGTTAGATGCCCTGGGGCATTCGGTATTCTCCTTTTGGGCCTTGGGTCTCAGAATCTCAAACTACCAGGCCATCATGACTGGCTATCAACTCTTTCTATGGGAAAGGATTCTGCCTTTTCTCAAATGGCTGCCTGAGGAGAAAAGACCTCTCCACTAAGCTGTTTCAGACTGAGGCAATCAAGCTGTCCAAGCAGCAGATTAATGCTAACGTGTAACGACCATAAAGCTGACTCAGCTGCAAGAGCAATGGCCATCTCTATTATGTTGCAGTGTCATGCCTGGCTTAGGTTGACTGCACTACCTGTGGAGAAAAGACAAAAAGCGGAGGACCTGCCCTTTGAGGGTGCAACTTTGTTTTCAGAAAAAAACTGATGAGACTCTCTCACAGATTAAAAAGAATAAACAGACTGCAAGATCCTTGGGCATTACACACTCAAGCCTCCTCTCAGCTTAAGCAGCAGCCCTTCTATCGTCAGCTTTGGCAGCTTTACCAGAGAGACTATCATTATTTTAGTCCCTCAAGGTCACAGTATCCTGCCAACAAACCCTTTATAATTCAACAGGGTTACTCAAAAAGGAAAAGCACTCCTGGACCTAGACAGGGACACCAGTCCCAGTCAGCCAAAGACTTTCAACAACTTCAGAAGGCTGCATTCTGACTAGCCTTACCTCCGACAACGGTTAATTTGGAGGCAGGTTTTCGCAATCTATTAGTGAGTGGGAGGCCATCATTTCAGATGTGTAGGTCCTTCCTATAATCCAACAAGGTTCTAGATTGGAGTTTTGTGACATCATACCTGGTCTTACGGTGCAAGTGGTGGTGAACAACTCCTTGCCTGAGTTGGAGGCCTCGTTGCAAGCCCTATTGGATAAGGGAGTGATTGAGAGGGTCCCAGATGCCCAGATGCTTTTTAGTGGCTATCACCTTGGCCAGGAGGGTCAGTGACCTTGTTGCCCTGAGGATAGACCCGCCTTTCCTTAAAGTGTTTCAAGACCGGCTGGCCCTGCAACCTAGTATCCAGTTTTTACCCACGGTTGTCTGAAGATTCCATCCATCCCAAGAGATCATACTACCAATGTCCTTTCCATCACCAGCTACTGAGAATGAAAGAACCTTACACACTTTAGACCTAAGGAGAACTTGATTTCTTTACTTTAAAAGGACCCTTGATTTCAGGAGAGATAAAGCTCTTTTCATGTGCTATGTGGGTCCCAGCAGGGGTAAGAGGGCTTCTTCCGAGATCCTGTTGAGGTGGATAATGTCAATGATTAGGATGTGTTACTCACAGGCCAAGCTTCCATGTCCGTTGGGAGTGTGTGCTCATTCCACCAGATCAATGGCTTCCTCTGCTGCCTTTTTGGATGAAGTTCCCTTTCTTTAGCCCTGCTGATATGAAAATCATCTCTCCAGAAGCTTGGATGACAAGCTTGATTACTGATTTGTGTTCTACATAGGATTACTGTTAAAGACTGTTTGGAAACTTCAGCTGCAGAAGAACATGGCTGACATATTATTAACCAAAACTGGTCAAAGGCAACATATGCTCACAGACATGACTTTAAAAGGGGATTAGATAGTGTTGGGTGATAGTGAGATATTGAAAAATGGTATTTAGCAGAGATAAGATAGACCAGCAGAGCCAAAGTAAAATAATTCAGACTCAGAATCCATGTGTGATTAAAATATAAAGTTTTTACTAAATTCTAGCATAGGAAGGGTAACTGGGATGAAAATAACAACAGAGCATAATCGGCTACATCCTTACTCTACAAAGAAAAACTAGAAGAGAGAGATTACGGCTACTCTTCTTCTTCTTCAGAACACTAAACAAAGACGGGAAGAGAAGCCATAAAATGGTAATACACCTTGACACTTTAGTCCCAATCAAATTCCTAGATCAGGGAGAAAATTCCCGGGCTTTCTACAGCTAAAGAACATTGGTTACATGAAAAATATGTGACTTCCTGTGAGTAACATAAACAAACATTTAACCCCAGATATACTGAGTGTTTTCAACTTGTAATACCCAACAGATAGATTCATGGAGGATAGGATTATCAGTGGCTACTAGCTATAGTAACTAAAGGGAACCTGAATGTTCAGAGGCAATCAACCGCTGAATCCCAGGAGGTAACAGCAGGGGAAGGCCTCAGCCTCTATACACTGTTGCTGGCCCTCCAGAGGAACTAGTTGGCCACTTTGTGAGTCAGGATGCGGGACTAGATAGACCAGGGCTCATCTTATGCTCTTATGTCTCCCTACCCCCATTTTAAAGGAATGTTGTTTTTATTTGTTTCCTGGCACAGTTCAGACTTCTGGTATTGACCTGTATCAGCCTAAATCATCTGGGACCACAATGATCTGTATCATATGGTTTGAAGTGCCTTCACCTTAAAAAGTTAGAGAGAAGGGCTACTAGAGGGTGGTACCCCAGCTGTGGAACTCCCTCGCTAGTCAAATTTGCCTGCCGCTTAACTTTAACATGTGTTATTTACTCACAGTTTTAATCACATATCAATCAAGGGAAACAGCTCTTTTTAAAAAGTAACTATTGATGGTTTTAATTGCTGAATTTATTTTAATTGGTATTGGTGTGTTTATTTTTATTGGGTTTTTTCCCCAGGCGGTGTTAGCTGCTTTGACTGCGTTGTATGGCAGCAAGGCAAGACAAAATTCTTTAATCAAATGAATAA
>NW_015168653.1:513681-547947 GCF_001447785.1 Gekko japonicus | reverse complement strand
AAAGTGGAATAAGATGGTTGCCTGTGTGTCCTGCTTGTAGGCTTCCCAAAAGCATCTGATTTGGAAACAGTTTAGCTATCATTTTCTGGTGGAGGGACTGTGGTTCAGTATTAGAACATCTGCTTGGCATATAGAAGTTCTGGCATCTTCAATTTTGTTTTGTTTTTAAACACATGCAAATCAGGTAGGAGATGATATAAAGACCGCTGCCTGAGATCCTGGAGAGCCACTACCAATCAGAGTAGGCAGTATTGACTTTGACAGACCAGCGGTCTGACTAAGGGTGAGGCAACTTCATGTATTCATGTGAAACAAGGTGCTGGACTAGATGCTTTGTGTAGGAACTTTCCAACAATTTCACTGTTTCAGTGTTCATATGAAACAGAGGGAGGAGTACAGTGGAGATATGATGTAATGAATCTTTCAAAGGAAGGGTGTTACTGCCTAACACAACATATTCCCTTTCCTTTTTAAAGCATGCTGAAATCCTATGCTGGAGGCCGCTAGGGTTAGAAAATATGCCTGGCAGATGATTGTAACACTACTATTGAATCTGCTGTTTATAAGTGTTCTGTAGCAATATTGTTCAGAGTGACGTTTAAATGGTTTTCCCAGTATGCTTTCCTTATGGTTGTGGTCAAAAAACATTTGTATTCAGTGTGATGTGAAATGTGGTACAAGCAGAGCTGGCTTTAGGGGGAAACTGTGTAGAGTTGAGCGATGAGGGCCTCTAAATCAGGGGATGATTTAGTGTCTTTTCTGTGAGAACAATCAAATGGTGTTGTCATTTCTCACAGTCAGATATTTGACTGGTAGATGGTGTTCTGCAATTCGAAATCTAGCCAAGTTCTTGGGAATTGCAGATGTATCATTGCAGGATTCTTGCAGTTCCAAACAGCACTGTCTTCTGGAGCAGAGCTGGTGTTATTTGCTCAATGCCCAGAATGTCCAGGTGTTTCTTAAGACTTCTAGATACTGCTCCAAGGGCTCCATTGACAACTGGCACAATTATAACCTTCTCCTAGAGGTACTCTAACTCTATTCTTAGGTCTTGGTATTTCTTGATCTTCTCCTGTTCTTTCTTTTCTATTTTGCTGTCTCCTGGGATTGCAATGTCAATTATCCAAACCCTGTTTCTCATTTTTTTCTACAATTGTAATATCAGGGGTTGTCATTATTATTATTTTGTATGTGGCTGCCTTAAGCTGACAAAAGAGGACTCATCATGTCATAACATGGACCTGGATGCAAGTATTTCCCTGCCATCATCCCAGTGTATAGATTGGGTAGGCAAATGCCTGTCACATTTTTCTTTCACCTTTCCTCTAAGCAGCTTAGGGATACAGGGATCTCCCTTCCTGTATTTTGCCCTCACAACACCCCTGTGATATAGGTTATGCTGAGAGATGCTGGTTGGCCCCGGGTTACTTAGTGAGCTTCATGGCAGAGTTGGAATTTGAACCTTGGTCTTCCATCTCCAGGTCTAACACTCCAACCACTACATCAACTGGAATGTGTGTGGCTGGAAATATGCTACATTTATGTATTATAATAATTGTACATTCTCCAATAGAGAGATTACTTCCATGAAGGAAAAATATAATGCATGAAGCCCTTTCACTGTTAAGACCAGTGAGCTAGACGGCTGATTATAGGAAACTTGATTGACAACCTTTAGGTAGCAGGTCTTTCTGGTGGGGTATGCCAAAGTTCTGGTGTGATGGACTGCACTTTTAAAAGCTTAGAAGTGTTGTACTAACAGCTAAAGGAATGTGAAGGGTTAATTCTTCACAGAGCCGGAGAGCCTTGAGTGACAGGCTGTTCCAAGAGATCTGATTGGTTAGCAGCAGCTGAACAGAGAAAGACTTCTGAACTGGATGCTGAAGAGAATTCAGTCTGCTTTCAGCCCTAGCTGAGAAGAGTCAAGTACTGACAGTTTCAGAATTCAACCCTGACTGAGAGCAGTTTAACACAGACAGGAGAACTGGGAGAGAGTTGGCAAGGATGAGTGGCTAGTTAGAGGGAGACTCCCATTCAGGCCAAAGAAAGGGGTTAGATCTTCTGGTGAGAGGAGAATTTCCTTATCCAGTCAAACAGGGTGTTAGCTCTGAAGAGTGCAGAGATCCCTGGTCTGGTGTGGTTTGAAACTGCCTTAAGAGTCAGTTAAAAACGCAAGTATCAGCTTTCTGGAAACCAAAAGAGTCAGAGAATACTCAAAGAAAGTATACTGGAGTGTTTGAGGAAAACACTAGAACAAAAGCCTCTCAACATAAAAATTTAAATCACTGTTGAAAAGCTTAAGAAGCTGTCATGAGCCTGAAACATAAAGTCTGTGCATGTACCGATTTTACCTCAGAGTTATCTATACTGAGTTACCTCAGAAATTTTGCCCCTGATTTCACCTGACTTTTCCCCTCTATGTTGAATTAAATATTTTGTTAATTTGGAATATTTATTTATTGGATTTCTAGACTGCTGTCCCCCAATATAAAAGTGCCATTTAAGTCATATAAGTTAAAGGGGGCTCCCATTCCTTCTCTCAGGTTCCTAGGCTGAACAAACAGCCAAAATATTATACTGTGACAGGGTGGGACAGCCAGAATTCTTCAGGAAAGAAGAAAACAGATAACTAGGGTGGTTCAGTCACAGAAGGGAAAGAAAAACATTGTGAAAATCTTGCCTTTGAGGCAGGGAAGTGGATGGGGCTGTCATACCTGGTATCAGAACTTCTTGTGGAGTCTCTATTAAGCACTTAGAGTATCCTGACTCGTTCTTTACTGAGGAAAGTTCCTAGAATATGTTTACTTTATGGTTTTTATATATAACAATTGTTCAGTCTGGTTTTGCTTATTGGAATTTGTATTTCTATTCATAAACTTTTTAAAAAACTTTGTGAATACAACTTAGAAGTTATGTTGAACCCTTCCCTTTCCTAACCCAAACTCAATTTTGCCCATTATACCTTGCCAGTCTGTGTCTTGCATAATTTCTCAGACATGTATTCACTGAATATACAATACAGAGTCCTGAGGCATCTTAAAGACTAACAATTTTTTTGTGTGCCATATGCTAACAGAGCCCACTTTGTCAGAATCATGAAGTGCGTTCTAATCCACAAAAGCTTATACTACAATAAAATCATTAAAAGTGCCACTGGGGCTCTTTGTTGTGTTTGCTACAACATGGCTACCCCTCTGGAATTCATTTAACACATTTTTTTAATTTGGTTTTTTACTGAAGCGTTCTACCCAATCCCTCTTTTGAAGAGATTGCTCCTATGCCATGAGGTAAACTCTTTCTCAACACATCAGTGTGGCACTTTTTTTTTTGGTGGTTTTTCAAGAAGTCTTCAGCTCATGAGCAGGTTTCAAAGGAACCTCATCTCCATATGGTTTTACTGGATAATCCTTTATCCGCCATCTTTCGGCTCTCATTCCCTTGCTTTCTTGCCTGTGGCTACGTTTCTATCTCTGCATCAATTAGCCCAGTGATTTATACAACAAGCTAGCAGTTTAGAGGTAAATGGTACACAATTAACATCTCATTCCACCATAAAGGGTATGCTAAATACCCCAGTCACTGCTTTCTCTGCCTGGAATTGAAATAAGTGTTTGTCCTAATTCATATGCTATCTTGATGTGAAGTGGGCCTGCTTTGTGCTGCACTACACCATTAATCTAATTATAGATAGCTGCAAATGAAGTGCTGTCTGAGCACAGAGGCTGAAGAAAAATAGCGCTTTTGTCATTTAGCATGACTCTGTGAAGCAAGATCACACTTTGCATGGCGGGGCTGGCAAAAATGGGGATCCGAATAATATTGCTGCCTGTTGCATGCTTTCTAATTACGGGAGCCTTGTAAACAGAAGTAGGCGCCGGGTGTAAATAGAGCTGTAGTTGTGCTGTCATGTGGCTTATAAGGAGGAAAATCCTCCGAGTGCTGTTGTATTAAATGATGCATCCTGATTGACAGCTACCTTGAGACTGTGCTGATGGAGTTGTCAAAGCAGAATGCTAACAGGGCTGCTCCAGTGACTGCAGATTGTACAGAGCTTTGCTATTCAGACAGCTTTCTCACTGCTATCTGTTCACTTTACCTTGTCCGGCTGTGTTGTAACTCCACGCACGAAGGACAGCTACAAGCTTTATTTCTGCATGCTTTTGACTCTGACTGCTCAGCCTTAACCTAAAGTTGGAAGGATTCTGTTTTGTGAGGTTTTAATCCTGGTTTGGGGAGGGGTGTGTGCGTCCCTCCAGACTGTATTACGTGGTGGTTTTAGAGGTGGAAAAGGTGAGCAAAACTAATTGCTATTTTAATTAAGTTTTTGTTGCTGAGACTGGTGCTATATAGTAGTAGTGTAATTCTCCTTACGGTCCCCATTAAACAGTGGCCTAATTTTTAGTAGCTCCTTTTATACCATGTAATTCTTTATTGCGTGAGGGGTAAACTAAGGATTCCCTGTGGGATAATTAAACTACCATATTTTGGACAGAAATTTGCTCCAAAGGTTCCCTGCAGATGTCTCTGAGACTTGAGAAACCACTTGTGCAGTCAGTTTTTCTTCACATGGTATTCCCCAAGGATACATTGATGCAGAGAATGTCTCATATGAATTAGACTCTCCGGGGATAAAACTGGTGTCTTTCTATGTTGCACTTTCTGGGCATGGCTGCCCATTTTTCAGCTGCCATGATCGCAGGGATCTCTCCCTTGAGAATGAGTGGATGTGCCCGTTAAGAGAATGTGAAGAGCCTGGAGATGTGGGAAGACAATGTGATATTAGGCAACCCATAATGAATCACATAAATATGTTATTTTACCTATGGGGCTATGCCTACTAAGCATATGTACAATCAGGACTGAAAGGTAAAGAGAATGATTTTCTGAGAATTTAATGTACTACTTGCAGTACCTAGTTGGTCTGGGACTTCATTATGTACCAGAATGTTCTGGGCAAACAACAAGTGCTCCTCTGACCACTCTAAAACTTACCTTGTAACTTAAAAAAAAATGTTAAAGAGGGGAGTATCTTAGTCCGAAGTAAAGAAACATGGGAATGATCACCTTCTTTCCTGAAAGCGGGTGGACATGTCTTGATAAATACGTTGCAAGACATCCATGTGAAAAATTCACATCTAGTGAAAACTGCCCAGAGAGCCCTGAAGTTGCAGGTATTCTCAGACACTAACTCTGAGAAGATTTTGTTGTCTCCAGGCTCAGGAGTTAGCCAGATCACCTTTGAAAACCTAGCTAAGTGGCCCCAGAATTCTGTACCTTTTCCCCCACTAGGACAACATGTGTTGTGTGGTATCTTCAGCTTCCATTTAGACGTGTGCTTGAGATCTTTTAACTGTAGGGAGTGTACAGTTCTTTTTCTTCAACTCTAATCCTTTTCCATCGTACACTTCTGTCGATTGCACATGATCTAAGCACTACTTTGAAAACATGCTTTCAGTGTGCAATTCAATCCATAGCTCTTTCAGTTTTTTCTTGTATTTTTCTCTCCCCCCTCCAGTTTGCTATTGTTCTTAGATCTCTTTTTGTTGGCAAAGAGGAAAATGTAGTCATTGGAGGAGTTTCTGGATTCTGTACAGTGTAGGTCTGTTAATAAACTATACATACTGGAAACAAGATTTTAGCAGTACAGTCTAAGCAGAGTTTCACTCTTCAAAGCCTGTAGAAGTTAAAGGGCTTAGGAGGGTGTAACTCTGCTTAGGATGTAGTTCTTGATGTTATAAGAATGCAGAGTGGAGAAATTTATATTCCGCTCAATACCACTGACAGCTAAAGCATCAACACGCTTCCTTATTCTATACATAACCAAGGCTTCATCTCACAGTGGCATGATCACAGAGCGGAATGGCAGTATGGCACCCTGTAAACAGCGTTCATCTTCCAACAGTGTTATGCACATTTCAACCCATTGATTTCAGTGCACTTAACAGTATGGAAGTTTGTGCTGGATTTTGACAATTGACTGCTTCAGAATCAGAGATTAAACAGCCTTGTATTTGACCAAGAGATCTTGGCTGCTTCATGTTTTTTCCCTAGATACAGCCTATGTGTCCAGCTACATTTTATATTCGATGTAGCCCAAACTTCACTGTTGCTTAACCCATAACACCCTGCATTTATTACATTCCGGCCATCTCCTTAACTTGACTTTTTCTGTCAGAGTTGACCTCTGCAAAAATGTCGGCTGGAAGAGACATGAGTGGGAGACCTACCCAAGGTGCCTGGGGGAGATTTCATGATGGCAAACACTGCTACTTCTTCCTCTCTACCATAATTCTACTCATGATTGCTACAGGTTTTCCCTTGTATTCAGTTTATACCTCCTGTTTCATTTTTAACACAGGCCCCCCAACAGACAACACTTGCAGTGGATCTCTTTGCTTTCTCTTTTAACACACCTACTTACTTAACACAAAGTTTTAAAAAAAGTTAATAAATTCTATCATAAGCTCTTTATGACCTTACCTTTCAGAGAAAGTAAAGGTGCATTTGGTGATATTTGTGAGATTTTGGCTATCTTTGACTGAGTTCAGACTGGCAGTTCGAAGTGGGAGGGAGTCGTGGCAAAAAAGACCCGGGACAAACTGTTCCAGGTTTTCCCGGTCACACTGCACCGACTGATGTGGGAGCATACCGGGGAGGAGGCGCAAGGGAGCCTTCACACTGTTGGCCCAGAGGCGTGGCTGTAATCAGCTTTTTCTGGTAATCTGGTTATGTGTGCTCATGCACTCATGCGCATAAGCGCATCCCTACCAGATCGTGGCTTTTCATGTTCACACTTCCGGGAAGCGGGATGGATGCGGGATAATTGCGCTTTCCAGGGTTTGATACCACTTTCACCTGGTATCTTTTAAACTTGGGAGGGAAGCGTTACAAGACGGGTTGAGTACGGCTGGGGAACGCCTGACAGATGTGCTTGTGTGAACGGCCCCTTTAATCAGTTTGTGAAACGTTTCTGCCTCATGCCTATTTTGGGGCAAACTGCCAGTCTGAACTCGGCCTTTGTTTCTGAATCAGGTATTTTTTCAATTGTTTTGGGCTTTTAAACTCCTTTATGCTCCTCTTGGAACCAGTCCGCATGCTAACATCCTCAGAGGCACCCTTTGGTCAGGCTGCTTCTGAATGCTGAGAAAATATTTTACAGAGGAATGTTTTTTTTTTTTTATGGAGGCTTATTTACAGGGATTCAGCTGACTGTAGAAAGGCATTGGACAGAGCTTTAAAAAGGGGAAACCTGCTCTATGGTTTTTCGGCCACCCTACATTCACAAAAGTCATTTGTCCCCAACTGTGCCTCCAAAAGGCCTTTTCCTTAGAAGTCTTCTGGACTTGGGGGTGGGAGGGCTTTTTGATTACAATAGCTAATTTCCCTCCTCTGGAAAAAAAAAAACAGACTGCAGAACAATAAACAAATACAAAAGGAAAAGGGAACAGCTCATCAATAACAAAGGCTTGCATTTGAAAGCTTTTGGCTTACTGACTCTAACATCTCATTCCAAGCCAAGCAGGAGCCCTGCCGAGAAAGGAATCCAGAAGATAGGGAAATATTAAAATAGTAAAAGCGGAATGCTCAGTAGGATTTGGGATGGAGAGAAGCAATGTTTTTGCAGCACAACAATTGGGAACCATTTCCTTGTCAGTAAACCTCAACCCCAACCCTGTTCGCTTTACCAGGTTGTAGGCTAGTCTGGGAAAACTTGAACTATTTTACACCTAGTATAGGTGACTTGATCATTGAAGGGAGAAGCAAGCTATATCACTGTGCATCTGATGTTCTCAGTTTTAAAAGTGAGCCGGCGTAAAAGAGTTTGTCTTGCAAGTCAACATGGGTTTTGTTGTTGTTGTTTTCCTGCCATGATACCCGTTTTTATTTATTTATTTTTAAATTATTTTCAAAGTAGGAGTAAAAGGCAGACATTTTACCATGGATACTGAAACTGTGCAATTTGGTGTAATTATATTCCCCCCCATAGGTTTAATGAATGACTTTTAACTACAATTTATCTTTTGATAAGTAGTCCCTCTGCACAGAATGTTTATTAGATTGACAGCAGAATGTACTCTGCAAGCTTTTTTTTTTTGCCTTCCCATATGACTCTGACAAATTTTAATAGGAACAAAAAGCTTTTCGTTTGATCTGTAATTTCACTTAAAGATCATATCCTTCAAAAGCTGGCAGACACTAGTACATCGTGATTGCAAAACACACAGACAAGAGCAAAGAAACAAGCAGAAGATGTTGTTATTTGGCCTGTCACAGAGTATGAGCAATTCTGCTGGCAACTGGTGCTAACTAATCTCCTGAAACACCCCATCCTCCTGATTCCAAGCATGCCCCCATAGGATGGTGTTCCTTCTAGGCCATCTTTGCCATGGAGATTTAAAAAACTTTTCTTCTTCTTCTTCTTCTTCTTCTTCTTCTTCTTCTTCTTCTTCTTCTTCTTCTTCTTCTTCTTCTTCTTCTTCTTCTTCTTCTTCTTCTTCTTCTTCTTCTTAAAAAAGTGTGAAATATTTCACTGATAAAAAGATGCATGTTGGGAGTTTGAAGATGACGACTGATAAAAATCAAAATGGTGGGTTAGAGCTGGCTTTCCAGAATTTTCTTGACTGTTTGGAGCATACATTCTGTGCTGTGTCTTTGGCCAGCTCGTTGTACGTCTGCCTCAGCCCTTACGTCTGCCTCACGTGCCCTGAAAAGGTTTCTGCATCGCCTCTTGGGGAAATCTTGGTATGCAGCTTGTGCCAAAACAATCCTGTCTTGGGAAATGGACATTGGATCACTTTCATTTAAGGTGGGGGAGGGGGTGTCCCAAGATGTTTTCCCTCAGAAGTCAGTGAATTGAATTGACGCACATACTTCAGCAGTGCCCTTCACTTTCCCTGAGCAGGTGTGATCCTGACTGTACATAAGGCAAATTCATATTGGGACTTAACTTTGGGCTATTATGTAGCTTTGCAAAAGGTTATTATGGCACATGATAGCTATTTGGAAGGCTGTATTTGACTTGGCTCGTCTCTTTGGTCTCTCTCGGCGTGTTTCAGCCACCTGGTTGCCCTGTTCAATGAACTCAGGTGTCATTTCTGTGCATTGGAAATATACAGCTTTGTTTGGTTTTTGACTTGGAAAGCTTTCTAGTGTGTGTGTGCATGTGTTTTCAGTAAGACATTGTGCATCGTGTTACTGGCTGAGTTGTGAACCCTTGTGGATGTGGGTGTTTAGTTTTAGAACTAGTATACAGAAATGCACAACGATCATGATCAGATTAATAAGGCAACATATAGTTGATTTTTGAAGGTTATCAAAGGCTCACTAAAATGAATGGACATTTCATAGGGATGTTACAATATATTCATCCATCTACCGTTCTTTCCAGTGGGGGTGGTGTTGCTCCAAATGGTTAAGACAGTCAATCAGGCTTCATATAATTTGTTTGCCCTTTTATTGGATGCTTTCTTCACCAAGCATCACAGGACGAATGGGGTGTTTGTGATCCCATTGGATTGGGGAACGAAAAATAATTTAGTCCGATAGTTGCATTATCTTCATAAGCCTGTTTGTATGGATTGTGGGGTTTTTTGGGAACTGTTCAGGGGCTCTACAATGAGAAGATGGAACATGGTGGAGAAGCTGCCTAAAAAGCAGCTCATCAGTAATTCCCTTGCAATGTGCAACTGCTACACAGACGGTGGCAGAGGTTTTTGGTGCCCTCTTGATTTGCACAGTTAGGCTTCATCAACCTCCACACAAATCTAATGTTTTACATTGCATCATGGTACTCATAGTGGGGGTAATGGGTATGTCTCTCTCCAGGTACAAAAGGTTTTAGAACTAGCCCCAAGAGTGCACTCTAAAACTTACCCTTGAATCCTCTGCAATGTGTAGGGATTCCATAGCAGAGGGATCTATTTGGAAACTTCCCTGTGGATGGGAAATTTGAACTTCACAGCCATAGGTCATTGAATCTAGTGATGAGGCATTAACCGCATTAGCATCAGGGGCTGGAAATATGATCAGAGATTGCATTTTTCCAAACCCCCGAAAGCTGAGATGTTGAAGCCGGTTGCTTATTGCAAATTGGATTATTAAGTGCAGATCTAGCTGCAACATTTTTTAAAAAAACTTTTTATTTATAATTTAAATATAAAACATAACATAATAAATTTATCATAAAACATTTCAACATTAAGATAAACCAATAATAATACACAACAATTTCTATAGCTGCAACATTTATTATCAACACTGTTGATTAAACTAGTGATGAAAACAGTTTTGTTCTTTTTGTCCATTGATGGCCAAAGACTGAAATGTTTCTCACAGAGACCTACTGCCATCTACTGGATTTCTGAATGCACTGTCTCTTTTTCTAGGTAGATTGGGGGTGGGATACAATTTAAAAAAACAGCAGAGAAACCTGAAGCTCAAGTGAAGCTACAGCACTTTTTTGATAAGTATTTTAATGACAGAAGCAGTAAGGGTATTGTTATTGGTGTGTCCTCTTTTGACAAATTTAGAATTTTTTGCTGGTGCCATTCTAGGAATTGAGTGAGCACAAGGGCCTTAAACAAAGTGAAGACCTTTGTATAGTGCAGAGAACTACACTCGGAGATTGACCTTTCACTTATTCCAGGTTGCTTCTGCCTTTTCATATTTTTGGGTATATCCTGTACATAACTGCTGAAAAAGGAAGGAGTATTGTAGGTGATTTGTTGTTGTTGTTGTTGTTGTTCCTACTTATGAACACTGGGTTGGTTACAAAAGATCAAACTTAAAATTCCTTGCATTTTTTTTAAATAAGCTAAAGCAAAAATTTTTATCTGGAGCTACAGTTTGATGTGCTTATTTACCATGTTTAAATTTTGGATTGATTCCATCAGTTGTTCTACATTTACACCAGTATAATTTCAACTGGCAACAGGTGGAGATATTCTCTGTAAAATGCTTTTCCAAAAGTCAACCATGGTGTATAATTACAGTCATTTGTGTGGCATACTGGGAAAGGGAAAAAGGATGGAGAAATGACAAAATAATTCCAAATTGTTGAACATTCGCAAAAGGCTAGGTTCGGTCTAGTTTGCTATACTCTCTGTGTTTAATCAAATCTTTAAAACAATGTACACTTTAAGGTCTAATTTTTTTTTAAAAAAAGAAAACCACAGTTTACCTTTTTATTAACTTTTTTTGTAAAAAAATAGTCTTATTTTGCATATTTCCATCACACCTGGAGAGCTTTTAAATTAACAAACCAGTTCTTCCAAATATGCCCATCTTTCTCCCAACATTTTTAAATGGTAGTTTTCATGTCATGTATAGATCAGATTCTAGATATAAATGGTTCCGTACAAAGGTTTTTGGGGTGTGAACATCATTTCTCTTTTATTATTTCATTGCTTGCTTTTGCAGTGTTAGTGCCTGTTCTCTTCTCCCTTGCCTCCTTAGTACAAGTTGCGTATCCTGACCAAGCTTGCTGCAGAGCTGAGCAAATACATGCCTGAGAAAGTGGTGGAGGACAGTAGTAGCATCCTGAGGTCACCCATGCCTGGAGCCGTGGTGGCAGTTTCCGTAAAACCCGGAGATATGGTAAGATGCTTCCTTCTCTTCTTTGTGGAGAGTATTCCTCCCTGGAGTACCAGGACCATTTTAAGTATGTATTAGGTATATGCTAAAGAATGCCTGTAGTGTACACCTGAACATGTATCCTGCTGCATATGGCAGGCTCATGTTGGTAACTATGAGGGTAATGTGGTACATTCATTACCAAGTGCCAACTGACTGTGATTTCCTGTCACATGACTACTTAATGACAAGCCTGGGTTGGTTGGCTGTAATGTAGTGTCTGAAAGGTTTCTCTTGAGAGCACAAGTATTCCATCCTCAGGCTGTTTCCTTTCATGGCACTGCTATATTTAGGAACGTTCACACAACCCATTTTCAGAAAAATCACAGTTGAAACTATTGTAGCATTCTGTCACCGGCCATTTATGTATTTGATTTGTAGACCCCCAAGGGCTCAGGTAGAAGACAAATTTATTCCAGTTGTATATTGTTATGTAGCAAAGAGCTAGGCAAGAAGAAAGTTTCTGTTCATAATGAAGAACACTTAAGTCTGTGCCTCCCTCCCAAAAAATCACTGAGCCTTTCTCTACCAAAACAAAATAAAGTCCCGTCCTCTGTCTTGGTATCTTAAGTGTTAACTACCCATATTTACTGGAAGGGAAGACTTGGCTTTTTCTCACATGTGCCACTAAGAAAAAAAGAGGCTGCCTTAAAATTTCATAAGTTACAGTTATAATAAAAATTATGTATAACCTGGGAGTCGGAACATCTTACATTCAGCATTGTCTTCCTTTCAAGTCAATACAGCATTACTTTATAATTGTGTGTTAGTATTAAAAATGCCAGTTTAATTTTTTTAAATTCCATTTAATAGACTTATGGTAGAACCAAAACAGACTAAGAGCATGCAAGGGGGCAATTAGCCCTCAGATGCACTGATTAAAACAGACATTTTATCACTAATATGTAATCCAACAAATGAACTGGTGAAACTGATGAAAGCTCAAAGAACTAGTAGTTACATCTGGGTAAATAAAGACTGGCATACAGGGTATTAGAAGCCATAGGTCTGAATAGCGCTTCTCAGGTGTTGAGGTATGCCTGAACCTCAGTGTCCCTTTTTCAACTGAAGAGACTTCATTACAAGATAAAACAGAGAGACCGTTGATTTTACAGTCTAATTCGAAACTAGACATACTTTCAATGCAACATTCAATATTCCGCTTTCCTATTTCTTGTTGTATGTGCTGTGTCTTTAAAATGTGTATCTCTGTGTTGTTGTTTTTAAAAAATATGCATGCACAGGTTTTTTTCCTAGCTCTTTTAAAAAGAAGACCTTTAGTTAGTGGTATTTATTTATATGCCTAATACTGAGATGTTTCCAAACCTGCAGCAAAACAGCTCATCTTCATCTGTCCTGTACTGTACTTTACATTCCTAGAAAGAACTAGCTGTTTGCACCCTTTCCTTGTACGCATATATGTGTTAAAAAGTTTCCTCTTGGATCCCATTTGAGCAATTTCATATATATATTTAAGGACAGTTTGTATTTACTTTTTAAAAAAACACCCTACTTGTCGCCATTCCGCTAAAGAAAGGTTGGTTCAGTTAAAATCCCAAGTGGCATTGTTATGTATGAGAGGAACTAACTGGAACTGGTGGGGGAGGGTATAGATCTTGTTATTCCTGATTTTAGTTGGTCAAGGAGTCTGTGTGAAACAGTGTGTCTGTAGGAATCATCAGGTGTTCTTTCACAATGCATGAAGAAGGGTGTTCAAGAAGAGGCACACCAAATACACAGAGAGAGGGGGAGAGGGGGGGGGAATAGTCAGGATTTAACAATCAATTATTTTCTGAAAGGCTGTTAGAAAGCTGAACTGCTTTTCTCTCCTTGCTATGTGAGTACGGATCTCAGTATTTCCCTCGTGGGCAGAAGCAGTACAAGAACGCAAGGCATTAAGACGTGAGGCGCATACATCCCTGTGCAAGAGTTAAAATAGTCTCAGGCTCCCCTGCATTGTTATTAGACGTGTTTTATGAATTATAAAAATGAAGTGCCTCTTTTTTTAAAAAAAAATGGGATGCTACGAAGTGTCATTATTTTTATGTACGTGTCTGGAGCATATTTTGTATACATGAAGAAGCAGAACCATGAGAGGATGGGGCCTCCAGCCAGGAAATTAAAATGGGGAAAACATTCTTCCCATACAATCAAACATTCCAAAAGAAGGTGCAGTGCAATACCAAACAAGTTGTTAAATAATGAGGGGGAGATTTCTTTATTTCATTCTCCCCCCCTCTTCTTTCCACCCCCCCCACACCGCCTGTGGGTTTTTTGCTGGAGGCACTGAGAGGCAGGCGCATTTGAACAGCACGGGCTTATGTTCTGCCGACTTGGGCTTGTCAATGGTAATTGTGCAGCTTTAATTGCGAAAACACGTTTGCGGCATTGAAAAGGGGAGTTTAGCGTAAATCCTTCCTTTCCAGGACTGGTGTCAAAAAGTTTTTTTGAAAGGAGATGAGGTTGTATCAGCTATCAGACTGAATAAGCGGCGAGATGGCGCAATTCAGCTTACATGTTTTGGCTGTCCATCAGGACAAGGATCATTCATTGTAGCTTTTCAAAGCTGTGAAGTACAAGGGACGGGAACTCTTACACACTAGTTTTTTTGTCCCACTGTTTGAATGTGTTCTGATTTCGTGTCCCCCCCCCTACTTTTCAGACAGCCTAAGGAGTACTTAAGTACCCTTTTTATTTTCCTGAAGTATTTACCAGTTAATAATATAATGAGGTGTGAAACAATATTAAAGGGAAATGGCAAAAAAATGTTTTCATTTGAGGCTTCTACTAATACTACCATGAGCAGCACTTCAACAAAGTTCCTCTATGTGAACTCTGCTAAATATGACTGCCTGACGATATTTTGGGGCAAAGTCATTGCTACATAGTGTCTCACAAAGAGACATCTGTATTTTCAGAACACACAGTAATGGGACCCAAACTTTGCCAATAAAGTATATTTGTTATTGAAAATTAAATTCAGAAAGACTGCCTCAGAAGAGTGTGAGGAAGGATGAGTAGCTATCTTTGTTTGCCGGGTGCCCTGTTGAAGCTATAGAGAGACTGCCTTTATTTTTGAATGTCTGAAATTGACTGTTTAATCATATTCCTTTTTGGTGCTTGTCTGGTCTGTGCAAAGGACTGTTGTTTGCTTGGACATTCTCTATATGCTTTTAGTTTTTTTAAACTCCCATTTTGTGCAAATATTGCCTGCTTAGAAGCAATGGGGGGAGAAATAACTTTTGGGACTGATTAACTTGACAATTCAACGTTGCTTTCCAGTTCCTTGGTGTTTCTCTAAGGTCAGAAATATTGGCTACCCTCCGAAACCTACATGAAAAATATGTGTATCCTGGAGAGAGGATTAATCCTGCCCCTAGTTACTCACTGATAAGTCTCACTAAAATCAAAGGGATTTACATGTGCATAATGTACATAATAATACATGTGGGATCTACAGAGCTCTTTAGATGTTCCCGGAAGAGTATTTGACTTTCTTTGAAAATAGCTGTTCAGAGTTGCTTGGTGTGTTGCAAACTGTTTTTGAACCTCCCCTGAGTTTCAAAAGCAGTATGCCATGCAACGGGAAGGGGGGGTAGCTGTTTTGAGAATAACTCAAGGTCCCCTTCGGTGCCTAGGTCCATTTGTGGATCCTGACCAATGTGTTCAGCGTTAAGGTGCTAGAGGGCTGAACTTAATCCTTGCTATTGAATGTGCTTAATTAGCAAAATTCAGTGTTCGCTATTTTCAAAATCTGGAGAACAGAAGCTATGCACTGATGCAGAATAGGAAGTTTCAATACATGAAAATATGTGCATGTTCATCTAGGCTGAATTGAACTAGCTGGATACACCTTTGGACAGGGATGTGCCGTTATTGAGCCGTTAGTAATTGCAGAGTACTAACAGCACAAAACTAGAACTGGAACACACTCTAGGAATGCAGATAACCTGTAGGTATAAAACTGTAATGGTAGACAACTGTTCCATATATGACTCGATAACCTCATTTTGTGTTTTACCTGGCATTTTTATGCGCCAGTGTCACGTGTAATTGTACAGAGACCACCTAGCTAATCCTGTGTACCAAGACCATTTCTTCAAGGTAATGTTTAGTTCTTAGCAACCCTAATATTCCTTTTAAAAAATTAGCATTTATGGCAGTGGGCCAAATGTTCCCTATTTACAGTGAAATTCAATTTTAACAGAAATTTCATTTGTGTCAAAGGGTATAGGTCCTATGATATCTGAGGAAGATTACACAGAATTAAATAACCATTTGCGTCAAGGGTAGTTTGTTGAAGATTGTTGTGATTCTCAACTGAGAAGTTAAAAGGATTGTGACTGTTGAGATACAATGAAGTTGGGCCCATTATGCCGATTCTTCTGACAGGGAAACCCTACACACACACACCCCGGCCTCAATACATTGCTGGAAGCCTTGAAAACAAACTTGAGTTTAAAAAGCTTCTTTGCAATCTGACATGGTAGTGGAGAGAAGGAGAAGGAAGCTGAACGTAGCTTAAATTTCTTATCAGGGCTGCCTCTCCTGGGGGTGGGGCAGGCTCAAAGAGAAGGATGGAAGGTGCCACTCTGGCCTCTTCTGTACAGCACCATACTGTGTTACTTAAGTTGGTCAAGTTGTGTGCTTGCCAGGTAGACTCTCTAGTTTGGGAGCACAGAACTGAACTCCAGCAGCATGGATCATGTAAGGGGGGTGTCTTCATCCACTTCATATGCAATCCACACTGTTCAGCTTAATGCATGGGTCTACTGGGTTCTTGCTTTCACATTATCTTGAGGGGTTTCTGAACATTTGAGTGGACTGGCCAGAGCAGTATAGTTTTTTGGGAAGGGTGTGTGTGTTGAAAATCGATAATGTAAATAGCAAAACATTTCTGTGTCTGTTGCATCTATTTACATATTGCTATATAAATAATAAAAACCTAAAGCTACTCATGGATCCAATCTGGAAATAAAGTTTACATTTCTGTACAAGGTGGTTAGATCAACTTAGCTGAGTTGTTTCACCCAACTGCTTTGACTTGCAAAGTGAAGTTGTGATTTACATTTGAAAATGCTCTCTCTAGAGTGCAGACTGATTTGTTTAAAAGAATGCCTGAATACTCTTCAGCATCATAAAAGGCATGTTTTTAATCCCCCCCCCAAATAAAACACTATTGTGCAGATATATTTTACCAAAATCAATTCTGAATTGAGAGTTTTACTAAAGACACCCTAAAAGGCATGTGACAATATATCCCCCATGACAAAGCAACACATGGAAATTTGTTCTGTGATATGTTGAAGGAGTAGTGAAACACTTTCCTAGTCAAATGGTAAATGCATGGTTTCAGACTTATTTAATTTTAGAGCAGTGCTATTCTGCTCCATAAAACTCAATTTAAAAAGCCTAAGAAAAAATATGTCTTGCTGAGATTATAGACGATGTCCAGCCCTCATTCTGTCTTTCAAAATGTCCAAATGCAACAAACTGGAAAACACCTTACAATCTCCGCTCTTTCCCTCACTTCACTAAGCATAGCCCAGGAGATTCTGAATTTCTTGTAAAATGTAAGGTTGTATATTTTTTTAAATATACCACTTGTTGCTTGTAACCGCTTCCCTGTTTCTTTTAACGCCTTGCTTGCTGTAGAGCTCTTAAAGTCTGAAATAAATTCTTTTGGCCTTGGGTAATTAGCGGTGCTTTGTACACCAAGGCAAAACAATGATGGCTGTGGAAGGCCTAGGAATAGGATGGTTAATTAAGCTGCCACTTTAAATAATACCTTTTACATAGCTTTGTGATATAATTTAATGGGCACCAAATATTGATTAGCTGCCCTTGTCCCTCCAGTGCAAGGAGGCCGGTGCTTTCTCATTTACTTTACTGTAGTTCTTTGTTCAGAAAGGGCCAGCATTTCCAAAGAGATGCATTGGTGTTAACTTTAGGCAATGTCATACCAAACAACTTGGCCACCCTGACACTTTAAAATGTGATGCTGGTGCCTAGAAATTGGAAAAGGGTCTTCGGTTCTGGGTAGTGCTGCCTTCTGTACCAGAATATGGGAACAGGAAGTGCTTTTTTCCCAGCCATGATCTTATGCAATACATAAAATTGACCAGAGAGAGAGAGAGAGAGAGTGTGTCAGTCAGTCAGTCCGTCCGTCCGTCCACTGGTGTAGCTGAAGGACCAAAAGAGACGCTTTAAAGGTTTGCACATATTAGTTTCAAAAGTCAGATCTCAATGTATGTGGCAGGGAAATATGGTAATGATGATAATGACAGTAAATTAATATAACCTCTTTCCAAAGGGACAACATTTCTCCCTTTTAGTACAGATAGGTTTTTATCCTAACTTTCTTCATACTCGTAAATATTTTTCAACACTCAAGATATCTCTTCAGGAAGAACTGTTCTGACTGTCAAGCTATAGGGAGATGTGGGCATTTCTAGAACCTTTGGGAGCACTTGTGATTTAGGTAAGTGGGGGTACCATGATTGGTGCTTATTGCTGTCAGGGGAACATCACTGACCTTAGGTTAATCAAGGGTCAGGAAATCTGGGATGCGCTCTGCTGAAATTCATTCTTTAAGGGAGAGTGGCGTAAAAAGTTTAATAATCATCTGTCAAGCACTGTTAATTGCTGCTAATTATTGTTTCAACTCGGTAGCTCCTGTTTCAAAATTAATTTGGAGGGAAGGAGGGAAATGGCATTAATTATTTTACACAGATTTGGACAATGTCATAGAATTCAGTCAGAGATTGCCTAGTTTATACTGATTTTTTTCCCCCTGCATTGGCATCTAATGCCAGTCACAGAAATAGGAAGGACCTCAAGGAACAGCGTTAGCCCAAGGAGATAATGCCAAAAAGCACTGGGTAGGATTCTTTTTAAAAATCACAGACTTTAATTTCATACCTGTTCTATTGCAGTTGCCCTGCTCAGGTTATGCACAGTGCAGGCATTTTCCATGTGGTATACAATGAACTTGCAATCCATGTTTGCATTCTTCTTCTATTTGACAAATTCTTTTAGCCTGCTTGCGGGATGGGCGGGGTACAAATATAATAAATAAATAAATATAAGCAGGTGGGTTCTGGCAATCTATCCTCACTCTGCCTGGCGTAGCTAAATACCGGGATATGTGGGTATCACAGACTTTTCTTTCAACTGAACTCGCCTTCTAGCTCAGAAAGAAGGTGGCATTAAAATACGATTCTAACTGTGCTTTTGAGCTGCTCAGAGATGTTGGGTTGGTGGTTTTTTTTAATCCCCTCCCATTTGTTATGTTTTGTGTTTTGCTTAAGGGTTGAGTGTGAGACCTCCCCCCCACCCCTCCCCAATGTGCTTTTCAAATGTATGCTATTCAAGCACCTGTGCTCTAAAATATAAAGGTCTAAAAAATGTAATTGAAGGGTTTTCACTTTTGCAGACGAGTCAGCAGGGCTGATATTGATCCATCTTTTTAGGGAGCCCCAGTGCACCAGAAGGTGGTACAGGAGAAGGCCCCGCAAGTCCTCCGAGCCTTCTGTCTAATTTGGCAGAAAAACACAATGCAGGGCAACAAAAGAACTATCCCATACCGTACAAAATTCCCATCTCCACCCTCTTCCTCTTCTCTCTCTCTCCCCTCAAACCCCCCAAAACGGAAGCTTAATTTTTTTCAGCTGCACACAATGATTTGATGCTCACTCTTGCATTGAAACAGTTGCTGTCAGAACAGGCAGGAAACAGTTTTCTTTTAATTGCTGAAATCATTCGGAAGTGCTTCGTGCGCTGCTTCTGTGCAGCAGATGCTGTGCATTAATTGGCCTGTGTAGGACTGACCCAGGGTTCCTTGCAGCAGGCCCAATGTTAGGCACAGGGTTTTAAGAGCTTATTTATTATTTTGGATAAGCTGGCAAACATGGTATGTTTCTTGCATGTGCTGTATTTCATGGTCTGCCGTTCCAATGTCATGTGGGTTTCCAGCCTTGGTAATGTATTAGCAGCAGGTAAGCTCTAAATAACATCCATCAGGAGCTATTTTTTTTTTCTTTTTACCCAGATACGCCAATGACTGATGAACCTGTCTTTTGTATGAATGTTTAGCACAGTAGAAAGCCATATGCCACTGGCACAGTTTCCCGTGCATTCTTTGCAGTGGCTAGAGAGTTAGAGGGAAGGAAAAAATTCTCTTGCATTTGCATCCTGTCATTTATGAACACTTTGCACTTTCTAAAATACCGCTAGGTTTTGCATGTGATTGTGTGTGCTGAGCAACAAAATACGGGGTTTCAAGTTTCTTAAAGGCAATCTGACTATTGCTCTTGTGTTCTTTATCCAGGGATATTAGAGCTCATCCTTAATAGTGAGCTTTGTTTTGTAACTCTCCGTCTGTTCAAAACAGACCTTACCCCATTAGAAGGTCCTCCCTTGTGTGGGAGGACCACAGCTGTTACCGTAAATCTCATCCAGTAACTGTATAACCCCCATTTTGTGGTTCTGAAGGATGAAATTGAGAAATGGAATACGGTGCACTCATCCTTTACCTCTCCAATTTTAGACCCTTGCACATCATTTTCATGCTTTTATTCCAAATCAAACGACATTAGTGAGCAACACCACCCTCTGCTAAATGTCTAGCATCATAGCCACTTTTTTTTTTTTAACAATGCTAACATTTTATTTCTTATGAGTGGGGGATTTCTTCAAGGTTATTGTTGTTGGTTGTATGTGTAGGGGGTGGATACTGACCTTCCCCTATCTGGTTTAAAAAGCAAGCTAGATGCATTTTTTGAAACTAAGAGTTTTCACAAAGCAAACAGGCCCCCAACTTAGCTTGCAAAAAAGAGGGTTCTGTTGCTTTAAATCTTATGGTGGGATATTGGGAGGTTTAATAGAAAATAAGAAGTGATTGAAATCATCAGTGCAACAAAGCAAACTATAAGCTTGAAGATAAAAGTCCCCAGGGAAAGCGTCCTCTGGAAATAAATGGGAGTTGATAGATTTCCATATCATTTATAACTTCCCTTAATTACACTTGGAAGACTTGCCAGTAAAACTGGAAAATTGGCAGCCTATATCCATTATAGTAATTTTGCCGACCCTGGCAAGCAGCTGGCTTTACTGGATTTTATTTCCCATCACTCACAATTAATCATCAGCTGGAGATGTCTGAAACTCTTCAGAACGTAGCAATACTGTGTGACATTTGGGCCTCCTTAAAATGCTAAAATCTGCTGAGTAAATGGGCCGAGCTTTCCTTCAAGCTAACTCGTTCTGGTGCAAAGCAGGCCACTGCTTAATGAATGCCACTTTGATAATCGGATGCGAATGTGAACCTTGACCCGGTGTCAAAGGAGAGGACGCAGCAAGCTGGGTGAAAGATATGAGATTCAGATCTGCAAACTTTACACCAATTAGAAAGAGTGGAGAAATACATCAGTGCCGATTGGGTTTATCAAAAAGACTGGCGGGGCTTGTGACTGTTTTGTAAGCCTAACATTGAAGACATCCTGTCACAATCATTAAGTCTTTATCAGATGATTCACAAAACGTCTTAGGGGAGTGAGCTGGACTCACAAAGATCTCTTCAGCGAGAGCCTTCTTCATTGTACCTCTGAATGTAAAAAAGGAGGACAATTAACACTCCCGCTATTGGCTTGCATGTAGTAAAAACAGATTAAGAAAGTGACTTCACCACATTGCTCTTGTATTTTCCAGGATTTAATTTGTTAAACAAGCGAAGCCTTGACGACACTTCCTTTAGCACCTTGTAACCTTAAAGACCGTATCCTGAGTCCTAAAGTCAGTTATATAAGCCACCAGTTACTGAATCCATAACCCCAAATTTAATTTCCCTGTAATTTTTCCTCTGTGTGGGTTTTTAATTAAATGGAAATCTAGAGACTTTGATGGCTTTGATGCACAGAATATTTTTGTGAGGAAATGCAGTTCATAGTTAGTGAACAATGAAATTATATATTTTTAATTATCATTTTAATCCCAGCAGTTTCAGTTTTGTTTCTTTTGAAGAGTAAACCTGTTTAGATGAATACATCATTTGTTTTGTGTTTTCAGTAAGCCTTTTCTAGAAGCCAGGAGAAAGTAAGGATGAAATCCATTACAATGGCCTCATATGAAGAAGAATTCTGAGGGTTTGATTTTTGACTTTTATTTTACCATTTTAGGTCACCACTAAAGTCACAATTAAAATGTAAAAAGAATTTTTAATCGGAATGGGATTTCATTGTTGCAAACCGCACTATAGAGTGTGACTTTTGTGCTTTTACTTCTGATCAATATCTTTTAAAAAACGTGTAGAAAAGTTATTGAATTTTAAAAAGCCTAACTTAATCCTTAAATGAGGAAAGGGGATATTTTAGAGGTCTCTAAGATATTCATTTTCCGGCTTAAATAATACTAGCAGGCAAAAAGACACAAACAATTATACAGTGAAAGAAACTGAACAAAGCCCAAGAGAATGAATGAAAGAAGAAAGGGAGATATTGGGGGCTAATTTTAGGATTTGCTGCTTTGCAACACAGTGGGGAAAGAGAGCTACAAAGGATTGACATAAAGAACAATTATTAAATGTGAGTGCTTAAGTGACACTTTCCACTAGAGCCGTTTTAAACAAATTGACTATTATTAGAAGTAATGCCACAGTATTTAAACACTGAGTATCTATGGAAATACAAGTTTCCTCCTAACTAGGCTACTTTTTCTGCAGAGGTCCACTGGGTAATTTCTCTCTGAAGAATAAAATTTCAAATTACTTGTGTAAAATAACATATGAGTGCAGACCGGTGACATTGAAGGGGATGCATAAAGAAATCAGATGGGGCCCCTGCGGTTCACGGGGGACCATCTCACAGCATAGGATTTTTAAAAAAGCATTGTGGGATCATGTACAGTGCCCAGGGAATCACTGACAACTATGGGGGAACGTAGAAATTTTGAAGAAAACTATGCTGGCGTTTGTGAAATCGTGTGTTTCCTACAAGCGTGATGCAAGTTAATGGAGAAAAATGTTGATACATTTGATGTAACAAAATTAGAGAAGTCCCCAGTTTCCAGAATTTTAGGGCAGAATATTGGAAACAAACTTCCTTAGCTTGGAAAACTTGTGTCAGCTTGGCTTGTGATGACTTTGCCTTGATTCCAGTCTTATGTGCTGTCAGTTTCTCTTCTCAATTTAAGGATAGAAAGGGCTTTTCTAGGTTTAGTCTTTCATAGTTTTTAGCAATAACATGAGCTTTGGCAATGTCATGACAGCACCATCAACACAGTGACATCACTTTTGCCTCAACCTGGATGTGACATCATTGTGTAGGAGTGATGTACTAGAGTGTAGAGTGTTGGCACAATGCCCCCCACCATTGTTCCAGCATTTCCCCCATGCTGCCCAGCTAGGTGCAGGATGCAGAGCTGGCCATGGACAGGAGGTCTCCAACTGAAAAGGGAAACCTGGTGCCCCTAATTAAATCTATTAACCGAAAATCTTTTGTACTGTGTACAGAGATGACAGTCCAAAGCAGGGTTCAGCATGCTTAAACCTATTCCTTTCAGTGGGGCCAGGGTATGCCAGTTCAGCACGCAAGATCCATTGAACCTGCTCACTTGGTTGCACCATTCATACACAACCCCCAACCACATGGGATTTTCTCAAAGAAAACACCAGCTGTGTTTCACTGGGAGATGGCTACACTTGGGATGCTTTCATATTTATCCTGGGCTCTGGGCTGAGATAAACTGCTGTTCTATAAGGGTATATTTTTCATGTAGGAAACGGTGTATTCACAATGACATCAGATGAATACTAGTGTGTCTGCTTCGTTTCCTGTAAGTACAATAGGAATTTCTGGTGGCTTTTGATGTCACATATGTCCAGTACTTGTTCATTGCAGTGTAGACACGAGATATATACAGTTTTCTGCATAGAATTAGTATCTGTTTAGCACTGTTATAGGAACACCAGTGTACGTGGCTCTTTACAAAGTAGCATAAGCAAAAAAGACAGACCTCTGCCCCACTTTCTAAAGAGGAGAAGATACAGGAAGGGGATATGTGAGCAGATATGGTTGCATATGATTAGGCTTTGTTTTATTTGAGGACGAGGTCTAAGAGATTCAGCATAAAGCTTAGGGGAAAAGTAACCTTTCCCCACTGTAATATGAAAACATTTTATATCATGTTCCTAAAATAATCATTGGACTAAGATCCACTGGAACTATACTTACTGTACTGAGAGAAGACCTGTCAAAAGTTAGAACTTGAACAAAGTTATTTCCCAGTATTTTGTTTTGGGGGATCAAACAGAAAATCCCTTGACCACCATTACTGTCTGTGTTTCAGGGGTATGTTTAAGAGGCAAATTTCAGGTTAAGCATCCCTGGTGATTCCTAAAGGAGTGCCCAAAACTTTTATTCATGTTCATTTTAGTTTTTAGTCTCTTTTCTTTTTAAAAAATATCATTAGCACACATGTCCATTTTCTCAATTATAGGTTTGGGTTTTTTTAATACCACTGATGCCAGCGGTGAAACACAGTTGAACACATGAAGCTTCTTTATATTGAATCAGAGATTTTGGTCCATCATTATCAGGATTGTCTACTCAGACAAGCAGCAGCTCCCCAGGGTCTCAGGTGAAATTTGGTGCTTAAAGAATTTGTTTCCCATCCCAGCTTTGATATTGGAAGTGAGCCTGGCTGGGTGGAAATGCTAGAAGAAACTGAATACAGTTGTTTGTTTTGCAAGAGACACACACACTCACTTTTTCTTACATGTGAACAGTGTATACAAGGATCATGCATCACAGCTAGCTCAGCCCTTCATTTAATTAATTAAAAGTGATTGGTCTTTTCCCTATGGTGGCTAACAACTAGGGTTGTCAGGTCTCTCTGGGCAGCCAGCGGCGGATGCGGAGGTGGGCTTACCAGGAGCTTCATTCCATGTTTCAGCAACACACCCACGTGACTTCCAACATGACCCAGAAGTGACATAGGCATGTCAGGGATGTTGGGGCAATGCTCTGGCTTTTGGGCAAAACCTCTATGGTAGAATTAGCTTCTACCATAGAGTTTTTGCCAAAAAAAAACAGTGTGGCCCTGATGTGCCTTTGTCACATTGGAGTCATGTAGGCATGTTGCTGAAATATCAGCTGTTCCTCCTTTTTTGGGGGTAAGTCCCCCCACTGTTCAGCTCATTGGCAGCGTGAAGGTGGGTCCTGGCCGCAGGGGAACCCCACCCCCACCAGCGGGTCTGGCATCCCTACTAACAACACTGGGGGTGGGATGGTGTGAGCCAGTTTGGTGTAGTAGTTAAGTGCATGAACTCTAATCTGGGAAAACTGGGTTTGATTTCCCACTCTTCCACTTGCAGCTGCTGGATGACCTTGGGCAAGCCATAGTTCTGTCAGAGCTGTTCTCTCAAGGACAGTTCTGGAAAGAGCTCTCTCAGCCCTGCCTACCTCACAGGGTGTCTGTTGTGGGGAGGGGAAGGGAAAGGAGTTTGTAAGCCGCTCTGAGACTCCGAGTGAAGGGTGGGGTATAAATCCAATCTCTTCTTCTTCTGAATCAGTGTAGAATTCTACCACCTCACTCTGAGTAATATGTAGAATTGCTGTAACACCAAAAGACTTTATCACCACGCCTGAGAGCTAGAATCATGTTGTGATTAGAGTAGGATCTGGGAGCCTCGGACTCAAATCTCCACGCCGGCGTGGAAGCTCATTGGGTTACGCTGGACCATTCACACTCAGACTCACAGGTTGTTTGTTTGTGAGGGTAAAATGGAGTCTGCAAGAGTGGTCTTATAAGCTGCTTTGGGTGCCCGTAAGGGAGAAAAGCAGGATATAATAAACTAAATGTATCAAGGCCCAAGGCTGAATGTTGCTGCTTCTTCTGGATTTACAGCTCCACTATACCTACAATGATTCCACCACCACCCCCCATGGGCCACAGAATCTGGCTACTTTCCACATAATTAATTTTTTTTTGTACACACCGAGTCACGTACCTCCATTGTATAGAGAGATGTGAAGAAAAAGAGAAGGTGAATTTGAATAGTGTTCACAACTTGGTATCGGATGCACCAAGGTGCCAAGAAAGGATGAAAGAAGTGAGGAACAGTTGGTGGGACAACAAAGAATAGGTGTACGAAGACTCCAACTTAGTGCTGCTGGATAGAGGCAGCAGGTGTGCCAGGGGGGAGACAAAAGTCCGGTGGTGATGGGAATTAGTGTAACAAATACATTTATTCATGCAATAGATCCGTTCTGCCATTGTCATTTAATATTGTGCTTCCAGTGACAAAATTGCATAAGTGGGTGGTATAATCTTGAAGATAGAATTTCACAGTTACAATTATACATATCTATTATTTAGTTCCTGTACCCAATACATATCAGACCACTTATAGGAAGAATCTCATATTGCTACCGTTTCTGGAATAGTATAAAGTCTCCAAAGGAAGAGGGGCATGTCTGTGTGTTTTTCTCTTTTGTCTATCCTCGTGGTCTTGTGTTTCCTGCATGGGGTGGCATGCTTTGTATCCCCTCTTTCAAAATGAACAGTTGATTTCAGATCTGATATGTGGAGAAATAATGTACACCACCTGTAAACTCTGATGTTTGGCTTTGTTGGGAAAATGATTTTCTCCGTAAGGAAACAGAATTGCCCGTCTTCCTGGAAAGCTGTGTGTCCTATCAGGTAGAAATATCTTGTCAGCACAAGATGGACCCATGCCTACCCTACACCATCTGGTTCTAGAGGAATTTTATTGGAAATCCATGGAGCTTCCCATTAGGTTGCTGGCTACCTTGAGCTTGTGTACATCTGTTAGTAGAGTTCAAACAGTCAGAAACAGGAAGCAAGAATGTGACTCTGAAAGAGTACAGAGATGGGGTGTTTGTTGTTCTGGCAGCATAGGACTTTCCTAATAGGCACAAATTGGTGTCTTCCTCTAAACCTGAGAGATACTGTGGGCTGATGTCACAGCTATGTGTGTTGTCTTTGTGCTCTGCACCAAAACAGAACTAAAAAAGAAGCTAAATTTTGCACCAAGAGAAACTGAATTCTGTGGCCTCTCTGAAGGATGCCAATATTTAATTTGTGTCATTCAGCTTTAATTTAATGACTTGCTGTTTTCTTACCCGCTATCCTTTGTTGCTCAAAGTAGTTTACAGGGAAATCAAGCAGTTTAAAAACCACATGACCAATGAAAACAATAGCCAAAGCACCCCCAGTTGGAACAATTACAGCCAAGTCAGGCTAAATCTTGCCTAACGAATGGGGTAAGAGAGAAGGCAGTCTTCGTTTCAACTGGCAGCGCATTGTGCAGGGCAGTGGCTGCCACAGGAAACGCCCTTGCCCTGGCAGCCACAGATCCCCCTCATTTAAGGAGTAGAGAAACAAAGAGCAGGCTTCATAGTTAAGGACCATCTGAGCTTATGTGGCGGGGGGGGGGGGAGGACCCCTTCAAGTATGCTTGATCCAGATGACAAAGGAGAACCATGAAGCTATGGAGCACTGAAACATCGCACCCTGATGACTGGCAGCCTTAAGTTCTTCTCTGGCTTGAGAGATGTAACAAGAACTAGAACTAGATGCTGAATTGTGTACCAAAATATGCTAGCCCAATCTTCTCAGATCTTGGGGACTAAGCAGGGTAAGCCCTGGCTAGTATTTGGATGGGAGTCCTCCAAGGAATACCAGGGTCATGCTGCAGAGGCAGGCAATGGCTAACCACCTCTGAACGTCTCTTGCCTTGAAAACCCCATTGGGTTGCCATAAGTCAGCTGTGAATTGATCGCACTTTGCAACAGAACTGTCAAATGTGCATAGCCCCGATGGTAACCATATTCTGCATATGGTGTAAACTGGATGCTATTAAGGCCCCTAACAGTGCCATCCTAATCAAGAGTTATAGCCTTAGAGTTTGATAGACTAAGAAGGTTTGTGACTCTTTTTAGGATCACCCTTGCCTAAAGGCAAGTATCCAGAACATAAAATCATATCCTAAATATCTGTGGAATCTATTTATAGCTTCACCAAAGTTGAATGCATCACGTTTTGATGTGGTGTTTGAACTCTGAATACAGAAGATAAAGTGTCCTGCATGTGAGATAGGATATACCTTTTGAAATATCAAATCCATTGTTGCAATAATTTGTATATTTCATTACACTTTTATATTTTCTTCCATGTGGCTTAATGTGGTGCCTTCCATGAAGATAGATTCAGGTGCATAGCTGTATTGGTCTTTTTAAGACCAACAAAGTTTTATTCAAGGTATAAGCTTTCGTGCGCACGCACACCAGATACTGATTGGTCTTAAAGGTGCCATTGGACTCAAACTTTGTTCTGCTGCTTCCGACCAACACAGCTACCCACCTGAATTTATATTTTCTTCGTTTAGGAAAGGAATATGCTGCCTCTCTAGAGATCTGGTTGAGGAAGTTCACAAAGTAAAATCCTACAAACCACCACCATAAAATCATCAATTTTGTCTGGTTTGGTCTTCACTAGCAGCCCATCCCCCTGAATTTTAGGCAATACTTGATAGCATTTTAACCACTTTTCTGTTTTTAACCAGGTTGTCGAGGGGCAGGAGATCTGTGTGATTGAAGCTATGAAAATGCAGAACAGTTTGGCTGCTGCTAAAACTGGCAAGGTATGCTTCATTATATGATTGGAAGCTTTGGGGGCGCTTGCCGTGTTGAAGATGGGTTGCAGTTTTGAGGAGGGGGGGAAGGAGGATAAAAATAGATGTAATTATTCTACAGAAATCTTTTTAACATTGGCATCAGTCTTGAACTGCATGATATCATTCTGGAACTGTGGTGGCACACCAGGCTTTGGATTTAGAAATGTTTATCAGTTGTTCAAAATGAATTAGTCTTGGCTGCAACCTGTCTTTTCAGATTTGGGCCTAGGCCACAATCCAACATATGAGTTAAGATCATTTGAGCACACTTAACTTCAAGTTGGACTGTGGCCCTAGGAAACTGTAATTCGTGCCTTTTCCTCATTTCAAAAAATTGACTACAGTTCAGCTGTTTTCGTTTATATACTAGAAACTCCCAAAATGTGCCATGCACAATTGGACCTATTACCCACAATACAGAGCACATGGCCAAAGGCTTGTGTGCAACCAGCCATTCTCCTGAATTCTTTTCCCCAGAGAACAGCAGCTTGCTGCTCCCTCTTGTGCCAAGTTTAAAAGTGGTTTATTGTTTGGATCAGGAGTTGTTCATTCGCATGTGTGTGTTATGTCCCTCTCCGGACTTTATGTACCTTGAAATCAGCAAGTGGTGAGGGGGAGTGAGCATGAGCATGCTGGCTTCCCTCCCTGCATACATGTGGTCACCAGCCTGAGCACAGAGTCTGCACACCTGAGCTCCATCCCCATGATTTGGAGCACCACATTTTAGAGCACTCCCAGCCACAGAGGCAGAGCCTACACATGGCTGGTAGTTGCATGTAGGCAGTGGGGCAGGACCACTGTGCTTAACACCCTCTCTACATGCATTGGTTTCAGTGTACCTATGATAGGGTTCCCAAATCCCCCCAGGGGGCGGAATTCCCCCCGGTTTCGAGCCCCGATTCCCGGGGGAAAACCCCACCCCCACCCGGAAGTGACGTAGCACGCTGGGGGCGGGGCGACGCCATTTGAGGGGAAAACAAAGACTCTTTGTTTTCCCCTCAAATGGCGTGGCCCTGCCCCAGCGTGTGACGTCACTTCCGGTGATGCTCCGGAAGCGCGTGCGTGCTTCGCGCGCGCGCGCACACACACATCCCCGGCCAGCTCCCGGAGCTACAGGATGCTCCCCCGCCGGTAAGCTTTTTCGATTTGGCAACCCTAACCTATGATGTCATCTGTTGAGGCTTGTGTGTTAGGAGCAGGGCCAAACCAGGTAGGCAAAGCTACCTATAAGGTTCTTTAGACGATAGCTCTAATACACGTGTTGGCTGCTGCCTGCTTATTGCATCTTCATCCTGCTTTTCGCCCAAGGGGCTCAGGACAGCATACATAGCTCTACCCTCTCCCATTTTATTCTTAACAATAACCCTGTGAGGTAGGTTAGGCTGAGAAAGAGGGTGATGGGCCCCAAGGACAGCTACAGAGTTTCATGGCTGAGTGGGGCTTTGAACCCAAGACGGCCTCACTCCTGGTCTGCAATTAGGGTTGCCAGCCTCCAGGTAGTGGCTGGAGATCTCCTGGGATTCCAATTGATCTCCACGCAACAGAGATCACTTCACCTGGAGAACACGGCTACTTAGGAAGGTGGAGTCTATGGCATTTTACCCTTTTGAAGTCCCTCCCCTCCCCAAACCCTGCTGTCCTCAGGCTCCACCTTCAAAATCTCCAGGTTTTTCCCAACGCGGAGCTGGCAGCCCTATCCGCAATTCTGAACACTGGCTCTCAGTAATCAGAATTTTATTGACGACTCATAATAATTTTGTGATGATATTGTTATCAGGGGAATGAAACTTTGTTAGCTGTTTGTTTTCCCAAGATTACGGTCTTTGTGAAAAACGTTTGTATGATGCAAAACAGGGCAAAGTAGGCAGTTGCTTTTCTTTTCTACAAAGAGAGTGTGTGGATTACCATTGTGTATATTTGAATTTGGAACTTCAGTGCCCGGTACTTCAAGAGTGTCTGCATGGGCTTAAGAGCTTGGTGGGGCTCCTCTCTCATACAAGTAAGCTCTGGTGCAGCACCCCAGATTCTCCTGGGGTGGTACAAACATCTCGGCGCAGGTCCTTTCTCCAGTACTGTGCTAACTGTTCCAAGAAGAGTCAGGCTCTAGGCATGATTTCAGAGGAAATTGTTTTTATCCCACTTTTTCTTCCTAAGTGTACAGTTTCTCCATGCAAGACACCACACCAAGGCAATTTGCATTTCTCTCTCTGCTGCTTTAAAGCATCTGCGGCAAAGAAAACCAAGAAACGTAACCAGCATTGCAACTCTTAAGACTCCAAATCTAAATTAGCACATTGTGTAACTGCTCTGGGGCTTGGGGGGAAGGGTGTGTTAAAAGAAGCTGCTCTTCAGTGTTTGGATAGGAATGGAAGGACAGTACAAAGACATGAACAATACGCTTGATTACCTTCCAGAAGTTGCTTTTGAATTTGAGTTCATGCATTCACAGGGATCTTATAAATGGGACGCCATCATTTATTCTTTTTGTATTGTAAAACCAACAGCATCTCTCCCCCCCCCCAAAAAAAAAGCTTGCCTGGCCCTGTTTTCAGAACAAGGTTTAATTATTTCTTCCTTTATGCTGCAGGTGAAAGCTGTGCACTGCAAGGCTGGCGAAACTGTTGGGGAAGGAGATGATCTGGTGGAACTAGAATAAAACCATTTCTTTCATGTCACATCACAATAGGACTTTGCGGCTGCATTTAGAGAACACAACAAACTCTATTTAAACAGAGGTTTGGCGGCATCGGGCTGATCACAGCTTGTTTGCTGTGCTCACACTTCCCTCGCTGTTCCTTCTTTGTCTTATAGGCGGAGCACGATTGAACACTTCCCAGTTTGATCAAACTCAAATTCTAAGTTAGGATTTAACCAAACTATAGAATCCTGGCTTCTGGGTGGGAACAAGGTCCATTTGCGGAGGAGCCTGTGTTTGGATGTGATGATGGATTGGAGTGGAATGCAGCCAAGTATCTCCACTCACAAAATCAAGTGAGTTTCAACATAACTAGAGAACTGTGATTCAATCAGTACTATGAGATGTGTTCTTCGCAATCTGTATTGCACCAGGAGCTCAGGGCCACACATTAAATTTTCCCCTGGTTCTCTGACTCCACTCCTTTTACAGACATCTGTACATATGAGATTTGTAATTCTCTTTCCACAGTTCTACTGATGTCAAATAATCAATAAAACAAAGCATTTGACTATAAACACTGTACGTGTCATCCAACTTACTTTGCAACACTGATACTTTAACCTTAAGGCAGGATGTAGATATGAAGTGGAATGAGAAGTCAAATGAGCTTCAGACTTGCAGGCGTGGGACAGTTTTTGAATTGTCCCCCTAACTAAAAAAAATCCTGTAAGCAAAGGACTAGCACAGTAGGAGAAAAGACAGACTACATCCTCTCGCTTGTGTGCTAGTCTTCTACTTGTGAGGTAGAGCGTTTAAGAAAACTGTATTCCTCACCTGCAGTCTGAAGTGGTGTCTGTACCACATCTGTATCCCTGGCACAAGGGACACATTTTTGATCTTTATTGACTTAGGGTTGAAGCCAGACTAAATTTCCCAATGGCAAAATGCTGTTCCTGGGAGATAGGGGACCTGGAGGAATGATATGGGGGGGGGGGGAGCTGCAGCAGGAAGGAGTATCAGTGGAAATTGCCAGCCCTTAAGTATACAGTGCGCTTTAGAACTGATCGGGTTTTGTGTCTTGTAATCTATGTTCCAAGTCTCTTGATGTCTGAATACAACTAGACCTAAGAATGCCTTAGGCTTCCTACAGAATCTGTTGCTGTTGAAACTGTTGTTTTAATGTGAGCCAAAGCTCTTACAAATGGCCTGCCTCAACCTAAAGGCTTCCTTTCCTTGTAAGACGGAATAGTCTGCAGACCAGGATGGCCAAGGCCCAGCAGTATCTCTTGTCTTCCTTGAATATCCAGTCTGAGGAAGACTTCAGTGTAACTTAGAAGTAAACATCAGTTGACCCATAAAAGTATTATGCTTCAATGTCTTTTTTTAAGGCACAAGGTGTTTTTTTTTAAGAATGGAACTTTGACTTTTGCTTTATGAACTATGCTACTTTTCATGATGTGAAATGGGAGAAGCCCTTCCTTTTGTCCTTTTTTTGCAATTCGAAGTGAACAATAACAATGTGGTGAGGATTTGGGGACAGTAGGGATGGGCATGGACCAGGAAAAGGTGGTTTGGTTCAGGGTCTGTGGCGGCCCATGGACCAAACCCCAAACTGAACTGGTTTGTTTGGTTCATGACCCTGGAAACCCCATTGAAAGGGACTGCAGTCCCTTTAAACGGGGTTTGCAGAAAGCCGAAAAAACAGCTGAGTGGTGGCGAGCAGCTTGCTCCCCACGGCTCAGCTGTTTCGGGCTGTCTTGTGCAGTCCCTTTAAAGTTTAAAGGGACTGCACAAGACAGCCCCAAAAAACAGCTGTGAGGTGGGAAGGCACTCCCCACCATGCAGCTGTTTTGCACTGTCTTCTGCGGTCCCTTTAAAAGGACTTCAGAAGACAGCCTGAAAAACAGCGGCCAGCAGAAAGAAGGGGAGAATCTCCTGGGAAGGGACTTCCCTCCCAGCTTTCTGCTGGCCATGGCAAGCCCTGGCCAGCAGAAAGGGGGCAGAGGTGTTCCAGGAAGGAAGATCTTCCTCTTCCTTTCTGCTGGGCACTGCCAGCAGAATGGAGGGAGGGAAGATCTCCCAGAAAGGGACTTCACCCCTTTTATTTAAACCCTGCTTTCTTCTCCCTGTAGCTTTTCGCAGGGAGCAGACAGCAGGGCCATTTAAACCCCTGTTTTCTACTCCCTGTGGAAAGCCACAGGGAGCACAAAGCAATGATGGTTTAAATTTCGCCCCAAATCTGTGGTAGTTCATCCTAGTTCTTCAAGTTCAAGAACTTCAGTTTGCGAACCCTCAACAGACAAAAATTTGTAACGAACTTTAGTTCCTCAGCTGGTTCGTGCCCATCCCTACTGAACTACTTGGGCTTGCAGGAAGAGGCACACATGTGAAGATTTGACACAGGCTCAATAAATGCAGTCTAACCTCAACTGTATGGCCACTTTCCTATTTCCATCACTAGCTGATGCTTCTGACCCTCCACCACTTCTGTGCCAGTGAGATCAAAACCCAGTGATAACACCCACTTCATGTGTTAGCAAATTCTTTTAAGGCCTTAAGAATACTGTATTGAAGTTGTCCAGGGCTAGCCTTCCCTAAAGTGGCAGCTTCAAGGAGAAAGGTGCCATTTTCCTGTCTTCCTGCCTGTGTATAATTTTTTACAAAAGAGAACAGATGACACATTCAAGCAAAGGCTGCTTAGAGACTTTAATTGAATATTTGTTGGTGCATAACATTGTCATACTCCTGATTAATCTCTTGAAGTGTAGCAGCCAACTAGATTTAAACAAATCCCTGAGTGTAGAACTGATTAAAACAACTCCATAAGTTTCAGTACAGGCTACCATGACACATTAGTAAAGTGATCTCTTTTGTAATTTTGTAAGTTGACAATTAAAAAAAAATTATGGTATAAATTTTATCATTTTACAAATAGATTATTAACTCTTCAGCTAGTATAAAGGAATCCTTAGAGCCAGCTCAGCGTTAATAAATTTTGGATTTTAGCACGTATCGCTACCAAAATACAATTAATACAAACTACAATAAAATACTCCTTGTGCAAAAGCGTGGACATTTAAGTACAGAGTAGAGGGAGAAGAGCAAAGATGAAAAGAATGGTAAAACAGACCAGTGACAAAGCAACTGCATGTGTACAAATATGTATAATTTATCCAATTCATAAAAATAGTGCCATGTCACAAAGAGAAGTGGTTCCATGTATTCAATATGAACTATGGCTCCTTTTGTACTCGATGGGTTCTGTAAGGGATCATTTGAAGCCTGCATTTTTAAAAACACACAG
>NW_015168653.1:510954-513618 GCF_001447785.1 Gekko japonicus | reverse complement strand
TCTACTTTCTCACCCAATGTGTATGTTCAGAACTCCTGAGCTCTAAGACAAATGAGGATACTGAGCCATGTGGCTGATTCAAAATCAGCAATCCCAATCAGCAGTCAATAATAATAATAATAATAATAAATGTAGATTTTACAAAGTAATGCAATGTAATCTACAGTTACTCATGCAGATGAAGCACAGTTATTAGGTAGCATAAAGTGCATAATGGTAAAGAAACCCTATCTGGCCCAGAAGAAACCTTATCTGGCCCAGGAATGAGCCAGTGAAGAAAGTAGTAAGATGGCCCCATGATAGCAGAAACACCGCTTGAGTAACAGGCATGTGAGCAGGCTTTCCTTCTCTCTCTACCCATTTCTCTGTTGTTGCTGTAGCATCTGTGGTGATGGAATTCCTTGGCAGCACATCAAGCCTATTTGCATTTTTGGAGCAATGCTCATCACTCCACACCAGAACAATGCCATGGCATGAAAGGCTGGTCCATGGGTAATGTTGCCCAGCCTCCTGGCTCACTGTCAGGTACTGAAACCCAGAGGCTTGGACTTCAGGAGCTTACTGAACACATCTTTGTTGGTGGCTCAGTTTCTTTCATAAACTCATTCATGTCTCAGCACTTGATTAAAGGGCTTCTTCCAAGGACTGTTTTATGGCTTATGTGAATGTCACACGGTAATGAAAAAAGTTCTCCCCCACCAGTGAACTACCAAATACTACAGAATTTCTTTTCTTCTGTGCAGAAAAAAGAAAAATCTTGATGTAGTTACCTTAACTGCAGTTCTTCGTTTACATCTCATCTATTTTTTTATCCTACTTGATTAAGGAAGGAAAAATTTGCAAGCTTCAATATACTTATTTGAAACCAACCATTTCCTGGGTCCAAATGGTTGCCTCTGCCAGCTTACATTGGCATTACCCTTGGCAGAGAGGTTTCTACTGGTTTCCCCTCTCCCAGTGCAGACCCCACTGTGCCCCTCACACTGTTTGTGAGGGTCCCTTGACCCCTCCCCCCATGAGCAGGATTTGGTGGGGGGCTCAGTGGGCTGCAATAGAACTGGGGAGGCAAGAAGGTACCCCTCCACCAGCTTCTGTCTGATGATGGAAGTTTGCATCCCACCCGTTAGTGCTTTCTTTCACTATAATTAGTGCTACATATTGTATTCCCTTTCTGATCAATATAAGCAGTTTATCTTGTGCTATAAAATTAGACTAAAATTAGACTATTCCAGGATGAGCTACCTCTAAGCTATAACGTATCTTAATTAAAACTATGTTTTAGATAGTTTTTCCCTCAGAAAGCATTTTATCAAAAAACACTTTTAAAAATCATTGATTTTTATCTACCCTGCCTTCCCGTAGTACGTACAGAAGTCCGTGTTTCCCAAAGGAATCGTAGTTATCACAGTAAGGGAGATTTATCCATTCAGGCTGGTAAGTTGTAGTGCTGTATGCATAGCATTCCAGAATGCTGTTAACAGCTGGCCTCTCTTCAGGTGCACTGCTTGTATCTTCCCACTCAACTATTTCAATTCTCATTGGAGTACGCTGATACATGTTCGGGCAGTCTTCAAATTCATCAAGGAATTGCAACATCTGGTCATCGACAAAATAAATCTCTCCTGCGATACGGTGCCCCCTTCCTGGGGCGTTCAGCAAAAAAGGAATGTTGTATTTCCCTGCGATCACCAGGGGGTATTTCTCCACTGTGAGTCCTCTGCCCTGGAACTTGGCTGTCCCATGAGTCCTGTCTGTCATGTTATGGTAGTTCGGCTGCCCTTTCTTAAGGGTTCCATAGACAAAGACACGGGCCATTCTTCCGACCGAAGAAACTTAAAAATACAAAATAACTGTGATTAAATTATTACAATTTTTTTTGCCAAAAGCTGTCTTTTTTTAGTACAAAAACACAACACTGAGACTGTAGCACTGTGTAAAGAAATACAAATGGATCTGTAAAGTCCTAAAGATAGTCTTACACATTCATACAATTTCAGTATGGTCCACACAGGACTCCTTAGATAAATTCCAACTTTCAATACATTAGAATACAGCTAAGCTCTTTTCCTGTACAGTCAAAGTCCTCTCTAGAGTGGTCGGTGGCGACGAATGCCTCGGTTCTCTTCGTTTCAGTTTTCCTTTCTTCAAGCCACTTTCCAGAAGAACTTGCCAAGTTCACAAAACCTCCTATTGACTGATGCATAGCAGTCTACAAAACTTCTAGCTGACTTGAAATGCAGGCAGAGCAAAATTTGCAAATATACTTGTCTAAAAAGGAGCTAGACAGTCTCAAGCCGCTTCCTAATCCACTGTGAACAACTAAAAGATATTACCATGGTCAGGAGTCGTTTCGTAGAAAAAGAGCTAGGGGAACTCATTAGCATAACTCATTAGCATATGCCACACCCCCTGACATCACCGGAAGTGTGTCATAAGGCCACACACCCCGCCCCCAACGGTCCTGGCCGGCGGGAGTGCAAGGAAGCCCCGCAAAGGCCCTCCCTGGCCCCAGGCAGGCAGGGGTCCCTGACATCACCGGAAGTGTGTCATAAGGCCACACACCCCTGACATCACCGGAAGTGTGTCATAAGGCCACACACCCCGCCCCCAACGGTCCCGGCTGCCGCCGCCGACCTTGCAGTTCCACTGCCGAGCCCCATGAGG
>NW_015168653.1:390812-509563 GCF_001447785.1 Gekko japonicus | reverse complement strand
CGACACTGAGGCTAACTCTGGAGGCCCGACTTCCCATCAATCGGTGTGCACAGCCATGGTTCACCATTCTTGGGGTGGCCCCCCATTGACAATGGGATCCGATATGAGGGAACAATCGACCGGTGGAAACTTTCCACAAGAAGCTACCTTGCAGCAGTCTCTCGCATTCATAGATGATGCCGAGCGGAGGTTCCGTCATCTGCAGAATCCGACTTTGCTCCCTGTAAATGGCTGCATTCTCTGTGATTCGGGAGTGGAGGAGATAACAAGCCTCCCTTCAAATCCAACCTCTGTATCAGACCAAGTAGAGAGAACCGGGGCCAAATCTAAGACAGATTGACAATTCAGTACTCAGAAGCTTCAGATTCTCTCTTGGAATGTGAATGGGTGGAAGGCAAAGAGACACGATTGTTCTATTGTTGAGTTATTTCTGAAATACCACATTGTTATGTTACAGGAAACCTGGTCCACTGGGGCTCTAAACGTGGCTGGTTTTCAGGCCTTTTCTTCCTCTGCAATTAAGGGTTCCGGCCCTGGACGTCCCAGGGCCGGTGTGGCGTGCTTGATCTCCAACAACTTGCCACTGACTATGTGTTCTCTTCTGATGTCTTCACCTTATCGGATGGTGATTATTTTGAAATTGACTTCCTCTGATCATACCATACTTCTGGTGAACAATTATATCCCCCCGCTTTTACTAGAGGAAGAGATTGAAAAGCACTGGAGTGAGTTGGAAGGAACGGTTGAGAAGCTTCAGCAGACTTATCCCGCCGCTATGATACTCGTGGGAGGGGACTTGAATGCTAGGATTGGTGCCTCTGATGCCCAATTGTTGTCCTTGGTGGGTGACCTGGACGACTTAGTTTTGCCCCCTCCTTGGTTTTCTCGTGTCTCCAAGGACCTGAAGGTCAATCTAGCTGGCAAATGGCTAGCTATGATGGCGTTAATGCAGAATCTGGTTTTCCTAAATGGTGTAGTTTTTCCGGATATACCAGGTGATTTTACGTGTTATACCCCAAAGGGTTCTAGTGTTATTGATTTTCTTTTAATATCTCAAGAATTTTTCCCCTTGGTGCAAGAGTTTGTCGTTGGAGACTACCTAGGGGGTGATCATCTTCCACTGTCTCTTTCTCTAAACATTCCCACTGGTCACTTAGGGGAGGCAGTTGTGATAAAGTCCAGCGGAGATGCTATACAGTGGATTAGATGTGCTCGGAGGAACCCACCAGTGGATGCTTTGCAGGTGGCTGAGATTCAAGATCGCCTGGACTCTGGTAATTTCCCTGAGTTTCCCTCTCTGATAAATCCCTCCCAGCTGCAATCTATACTTTACCTTGACCTTCTTAACTTTTTTGTGGATAGTTGTTCCTCAGTTAAGCGGGTTTCTGAGGACCAGCGGAGGATGCCAGAAAGTCATCCAAATCACTGGTTTGATGCCGAATGTAGGTTGGCCAAGAAGGCCATTCGAGTAAAATTGCGGCGTTTTAGACTTACTAGGAGACCTGAGGACTTGATTGGATTTTTTTCTCTCAAAAAAGTTTTTAAGGACCTAATTCGAGTGAAAAAGGAAGCCATGGCCACTCAAGACTGGGAATCTCTTGCTACCATCTTGGAGTCCAGGGATGTGAAGGCCTTTTGGAGGCTTGTTAGACCAGGACGTCAGGCTGACATCGTGACAACAATTTCCCCAGCCAGATGGAGGGTGCATTTTGCAGCTTTGTACCAATCCTCAGAATGCCCTGTCGATGAGAAGGAAATTGATGAGGTGTTGATCTCTGCTCCGGACTGGGAGCGGGTCTCTCCAGAGTCAGTACTTGAACGTTTTAATCAGATGAAGCGTGGCAAAGCGGTGGGCCCGGATTTTATACCTCTAGAACTATTTTTGGTGAATCCCGAATGGTGGGCTCATCGCTTGGCCCACCTGTTTTCGGATATCAACAAGTCAGCTAATATCCCCGATATTTGGAAGACAGCTACTGTGGTACCTATCCACAAAGGTGGGGATACCAACGACCCAGGGAATTATAGACCGATTAGCCTTATTGCTACCCCTGGGAAGATCTACTCTGCACTCCTTCAGGAGAGACTCCAGAAATGGCTTGATGAAGAGAGGTTCCTTTTTCCTGAACAGTGTGGCTTTCGACAGGGTGTCGCTACTACAGACCATTGTCTGACGCTTCTCCATCTTGCCAGCAAGTATTCCTTGCGTCCAAGAGGTTGTCTCTATGCGGCCTTCATGGATTTGAGGGCTGCCTTCGACTCCATCTCTCGTCGCAGATTGTGGGAGAAGTTATTGAACACCAATATTGACCGCAGACTACTGGGATTGATTATGGCTCTCTATTCTAAAACATCTGCCTCGGTTCGAGTGAATTCTTCAGGAGTCAGGACAGACTCCTTTCCAGTGCAGAAGGGAGTTAGACAGGGATGTTTGTTGGCCCCCTGCCTGTTTAACATCTATATTAATGATTTGGTGCCGTTTCTTAAAATGAGAGCCAGACATCCTCCGTATTTAGCTGGTCTTCCTATACCACTTTTACTTTATGCTGACGATGCTGTTTTGCTGGCAACATCTGAAGTTGGACTGAGGTCTACTGTCAATGCCTTTTTGGACTATTGCAAACAAGAAGAGCTTATCGTGAATTATGCAAAGTCCAAGGTTCTTCGCTTCTCTGTCAAGAGAAGAAGAGGTCCTCTGTATTTTAAAGTTGGGAATGGCCAACTAGAATGGGTTTCCTCCTTCCGATACCTAGGTATTGTTTTTAGTTACAATCTATCCTGGTCCGCTCATCTGACATACGTTAAGAAGTCATCCAGACTCGCCACGGCACTGGTTGAGAAATTCTTCCGTACAAAGGGGGCTAAGCGGATTCCCCCGGCCATCGAGGTGTACAATGCGAAGGTGGTCTCCCAAATTTTATACGGTGTAGAAATCTGGATTGCTGGCGTGGATGAGAAATTGGATTCCCAGCTAAACTCCTTCCTTAGGAGAATTACTGGAACGCCACGGTGTGTTGCTGGGACTGTCCTTCGTATGGAACTGGTTCAATCTTCGCTTGAAGCACGTGCTTGGAAGAGGGCATTCAAGTTGAGATTTAAGTTATCTGACCCAAGTCATCACCCCCAGGCCGGCTTTCTTCGTTCCATCTTAAAGGACACGACATCCAACCCTTGGTTGTCCCTTCTTGCTGGTAAACTCAGGACATTGGGAGTGCCGATGTCCTCACCTAACGAAGAGCTGATGCCCTCTCAGCTTGAGGAAACCTTGAAGAAACTTAAACAGTTGGATTGGGCCAGCACCGTGGCCAGGGCAAGACGCACCTGCTCTCCGTTGGCTTTGGGGTTGTCCCCTCCAGAGAGATTTCCTGACTTTTATTCAACGTTATCAATTCCATCTCACCGCCGCGCCTTTATGCTGGCCCGCTTAAATGTATTTCCAACAATGGTAACTCTGGGAAGATTTGGAGGCCTTTCTTACTCAGATCGCCTTTGTCTGTGCAATTCTGGCGAAATTGAAACCTTAGATCACCTGATATTTCGCTGTCCCCACTGGACTCAAGTTAGAGGCACTTATATCTCTCCTATTCTCACGAAGATGAATCTTCCCGCGCAACCTTGGGTGCTCTCAGTACTGTTATCTGACTCAAATGCCGATGGACTGATAACAGCTAACGTGGCGCGGTTCTTGGCTAAGGTGGCTGCTCTCAAGAAGCATTGAAAAGTCCAGCACTTCTGAAAACTTCGACACCGATTTTTAATCTTCGGATGATTTTAGTTAGTTGGCTCCGCCCCAAGTGTAGTTAGGTAATTTTTAATCTCTGGGCTCAGCCTGGGTTTTATGTGACTGTTATTATGTACCTTGACATATTTATGTCTATTTTATGTACCTATTTTACCCCCCTTTGGTATCCTCTTGGTCAAGACTTCGGTCATAAAGACCTGTAATAAATAACTGCGATCCCCCGCAACCCCCCCCGAAAAGACCTCTGACCATGGTAAATATAAATATTTTATGCATCTTGTCCGACATTATGCTGCCTCATTTTGCTATGTAGTTACTACCTCTGTAGTTACCAGGGAAGGAATAATACCTTCAAATCCATCAGTGCAGTTGTGGGCCTGGGCACTGTGACTGCAAAGAAGTTAGTATGAAGTAGGTTGCCAATTCAGTTGCAAAATTCCTGGAGACTTGGGGGTGGAGCCTGGGGAGGACAGGATTTGGGGAGCAGCCTCAGCAGGGTATAATGCCATAGAGCGCACTCTCCAAAGCAGCCATTTTCTCCAGGGGAACTTATCTCTGTAGTCTGGAGATCAGTTGTTATTCTGGGAGATCTCCAGGCCCCACCTGGAGACTGGCAACCCTAAGCCATGCAGCAGGCCATGCTGTTAAAGTGCTGCACTCAATTTGCCAGCAAATTTGGAAAACGCAACAGTGGCCACAGGATTGGAAAAGGTCAGTATACATTCCAATCCCAAAAAAGGGCAATGCCAAGGAATGTTCAAACTATCGCACAATTGCACTCATATCACACGCTAGCAAGGTCATGCTCAAGATCCTACAAGCTAGGCTTCAACAGTACGTGGATAGAGAACTACCAGAAGTACAAGCTGGGTTTCGAAGAGGTAGAGGAACTAGAGATCAAATTGCCAACATTCGCTGGATTATGGAGAAAGCAAGAGAGTACCAGAAAAATATCTACTTCTGCTTCATTGACTATGCTAAAGCCTTTGACTGTGTGGATCACAACAAACTATGGCAGGTCCTTAAAGAGATGGGAGTACCAGACCACCTCACATGTCTCTTGAGAAACCTGTATAAGGGCCAAGAAGCGACAGTTAGAACCGGATATGGAACAACTGATTGGTTCAGCATAGGAAAAGGAGTACGACAAGGATGTATATTGTCACCTTGCTTATTTAATATATATGCAGAGTACATCATGCGAAATGCTGGCCTGGATGAATCACAAGCGGGAATTAAGATTGCTGGGGAAAAGATCAACAACCTCAGATATGCAGACGATACCACTCTAATGGCAGAAAGTGAAGAGGACCTAAAGAGCCTCTTGCTCAGGGTAAAAGAGGAGAGCGCAAAAGTGGGCTTGAAGCTCAACATCAAAAAAACTAAGATCATGGCATCCGGCCCCATCACTCCTTGGCAAATAGAAGGGGAAGTCGTGGAAGTGGTGACAGACTTCACGTTCCTGGGATCCCAGATCACCGCAGACTGTGACAGCAGTCATGAAATTAAAAGACGCCTGCTCCTTGGGAGGAAAGCGATGGCGAACCTAAACAGCATGATAAAAAGTAGAGACATCACCCTGCCAACAAAAGTCCGCATGGTCAAAGCAATGGTATTCCCAGTAGTCATGTATGGCTGTGAGAGTTGGACTATAAGGAAGGCCGAGCGCCGAAGAATAGATTCTTTTGAACTATGGTGCTGGAGGAGACTCTTGAGAGTCCCTTGGACTGCAAGAAGAACAAATCAGTCAATCCTCAAAGAAATCAACCCTGACTGTTCCCTGGAAGGCCAGATAATGAAACTGAAGCTCAAATACTTTGGCCACCAAATGAGAAGGGAGCACTCACTGGAGAAGACCCTGATGCTGGGAAAGATTGAAGGTCAAAGAAGACGGGGACGGCAAAGGATGAGATGGTTAGACAGTGTCATAGATGCAACGAACATGAAATTGAGCAAACTTCAGAGGACAGCGGAAGTCAGGAGGGCCTGGCGGGAGCTGGTCCATGGGGTCGCAAAGAGTCGGACTCGACTGTGCGACTGAACAACAACAAAAACTATAATACAGCCATTTTCATGACCACACAGGGTTGCTAACCTTCAGGTAGGGCCTAAAGTTTTCCCAAAGTTACAAACCATCGCCAGTCTAAAAAGATGAGTTCCCCTGGAGGAAATAGGAGCTTCGGAGGACTGATTCTATGGCATTATACTCCACTGAGGTTGCTCACCTCCCCAAACCCTGTCCTCCACCCTGAAATCCCCAGGATTTTACCAGTGCAGAGCTGGAAACCCTACAGATCACAGTTGTACTTTTTCCCAGTAGCTATGATCATGGCAAGTTCTGCCTGGTTCATTCTCAGTTCAGTTGTGAACATACGTAATATAGTTATGTGGCAAATGACAATATTTAAAACATGTATTACTATTTTGCCTCATGAAGTGATTGACAAGATAAAGACAAAAGACACCCTGGTGGATGTCCTCCTTGCACCCACCTGTGATGAAACACTGAGCAGGACCTCATAGATCTTTAAGGAATATCTGCATCTGTTCTTTAAGTACTCTGAGGCCTTTAAAAGGGTTAGAGCTACCATCTTGCCCAAAATTTTAGACAGCTAATGAAGTGTTTACAGCACCAGTGTAATGCAATTTCTTCTGAAGCTCAGGAGCCACAGTAATGTAGTTTTCAGACAATTTAAGGGCACCCCCACATTAAAGCACACTGCAAAAATTTAATCTGGAATAGGGTTTTTTGGGGGAGGGGGGATTTTTAATTACATTCTCCAGGGTAATAAATTGTTGGGAATTGCAGTGAACAAATGAAAGTCCTCCTGCCTGGCAGTCTGGTTCAGAGCACAGCGCAGAAATCACAGGGAGGGGAAAGTGACAGGAAAGACCAGACATTAAACCTATACTGAAGGGCAGTGTTTTATGAAGGTCTGCAGATGAGTAACTACCTGGGTATGTCCTTGCCCTTGACAACTGAATAGTCATGTATCCCAGAAGCAGTATGTATAATGTAAAAATTAAGCCCATCTAGCACTGACAATTTCAGTGAATATATAGTATAGTGCTGTACACAAAAAGTTGTACTGGAAACTCTTCCTTGGAAGTCCCAAGGGCCAAAATAGAACTTAATTCTCAATAAAATACAGAAGACTGAGCTGAGAAACCTACGGGCCGGAAAAAAGGGATAGAATTAATAACCTTGAAACACAATCTAATATTTCTTATGATGAGCATCTGGGAAACAAGGTTTAATATTCTGATGATGCTACCTTCTTGGGCCCATCAGGTGTACTGTTAAAGCATATTTAGAGAAGGCTATTACAGCAAATGGACATGTTTAGACAATCAGCAAAATGCTGTCATTGGTGAAGCAGAAACCGTCAAAGGATTCTTCATGTATGAACTCCACCACCCTCTTTGAACACAGAGGAAATGACACAAAGTTAGAGTTGCTTAATTGTTGTTAGCAAAAAGAACACGGCATGGGGCTGTTCCGTGTAATGTACTCAAGGGCCTTTGTAATACCAGCTTCCTGAATCCATATTTATAAATGCTAATACTAACCTGGCAAACTGCAAGAACTGGAAGCCGAAGGGGGAAGCACACACTTGCAAATTCTGCTCCTGTTGCTAAAGGGAGAGTAGGGTGGATTCCCATGGTCAGTTTTTCCTGATGTGTGGCAGCTTTGCAAGCCGCCATGCAACAGCAGCTCCATAGAATTTGGTCTTGTATTTAAAGATGGTTTTATACCCACCATGATTGACTGGGGGCAAGTCACCTCCATATCTGTTGCAGTAAATTCTTGGATGGCTTTTATGATAGAAATGAATTTTACATTATACTGCAAGACTTTCCCCAGGGCAACTATTCACTCCTTATTTATTCCTGAAGATGACGCCCCAAACCTACCATGTTTGTCTACATTGATTCTCAGCATCCCTAGTTTTTAAAGCAGAGGCTGATTTCCAGTTTTCCTGAACCTTAGCATTGCTTGCACTGTTGGTTCTCCCCTTCCTGCTGAATGTCTGGTCCACATTCCATCACATCATTTCTAATACAGCCAATGTTCCTCTTCAGAGAGGTCTGTCACAAACTGGGATTCTAGCTTTTGTCTTAAATGGGGATTGGTTTCTGCAATGCAGCTTGCTCTTTCTTTTGATGTTCCATTTTAAGGAACAGCCTTCTCAAAGCAGGGCAAGAGAGGGTTCTGCTTACTGAAAAAAATGAATAAAGATTCTGGTTTCCTCCTTGGCTCCTATTCAAAAGTATTCTGCTTCCCAGCTGCACCTGCCCAGAGCATCTGATGCTTTCCCAAATTTTGCTATCAGTCACCAAACTTCTAGGAAAGGTAGTCTCCGGTTTTTCCCCCCAGCACAGCAGTTTGGTCTATAATTGCCAGATGTAAAGAGTCTTCACAAAGTGGGTAGAGCACCTGGCCCTTATTTGAAGCTGAGGGTCATTAAAGGGCATTAAAGTAACAGTAAATGCAATAGGCGCCTCCCTTGCTTTAATTTTTCATTTACTTTGAAATAATAATAATAACAATAACAATAATAATATACTTTATTGTCATTGTACATAGTACAACGAAATTAAAGGTGCAATCATTTCAGTGATCTACAGCCATACTCTACTACAGATACTACAGCCAAGAATTACCCAGCCTCAAAGGAACTTAAGCTGTGCTTCCAAGTGAGGCATTGATCTAATATATTTAATATATCTTCCTGGCTGGAAAGCCCAGAGCAGTGACTCATGCAGGGCTGCAACTGATGTAGCAGAGATCCATCAGTGGCTATTAGCCACAAAGTATAGATAGGAACTCTGGGGCAAGTGATGCTCTGTATTCTTGGTGCTTTGGGGGTGGGCAGTGAAGTGGCTAAATTTGCAGATGACATGAAGTTGTTCAGGGTAGTGAGAACCAGGGAGGATTGTGAGGCACTCCAAAGGGATCTGTCAAGAATGGGCGAATGGGCATCAATGTGGCAAATGGGGTTCAATGTGGCCAAGTGCAAAGTGATGCACATTGGAGCCCAAAATCCTAAATATAAATACACATTGATGGGGTCCGAACTGGCAGAGACTGACCAGAAGAGAGATCTTGGAGTCGTAGTAGAGAACTCAATGAAAATGTCTAGACAGGCCTACACTATGTTGGGGATTATTAGGAACGGAAATGAAAACAAATCAGCCAGTATCATAATGCCCCTGTATAAATCGATGGTGCGACCTCATTTGGAGTACTATGTAAGTTCTGGTCACCACACCTCAAAAAGGATATTATAGCATTGGGAAAAGTACAGAAAAGGGCAACTAGAATGATAAAAGGGTTGGAACACTTTCCCTGTGAAGAAAGGTTAAAACGCTTGGGGCTCTTTAGCTTGGAGAAACGACGGCTGAAGGGTGACATGATTGAGGTTTATAAGATTATGCATGGGATAGAGCAGGTAGAGAAAGAAGTACTTTTCTCCCTTTCTCACAATACAAGAACTTGTGGGCACTCAATGAAATTGCTGAGCGGTTGGGTTAGAATGGATAAAAGGAAGTACTTCTTCACCCAAAGAGTGATTAACACAAGGAATTCACTGCTGCAGGAGGTTGTGGCGGGTACAAGCATGGACAGCTTCAAGAGGGAATTAGATAAGCATATGGAGCAGAAGTCCATCAGTGGCTATTAGCCACAAGGTATAGATAGGAACTCTCAGGTGATGATCTGTATTCTTGGTGCTTGGGGGGGGGGCAACAGTGGGAGGGCTTCTAGCGTCCTGGCCCCACTGCTGGATCTCCTGATGGCACCTGGTATTTTTGGCCACTGTGTGACAGAGTGTTGGACTGGATGGGCCATTGGCCTGATCCAACATTGGCTTCTCTTATGTTCTTATCCTCCAAGGCTATGTACTTCTGTTGTCTCTCTGAAGCAGGAGTAACAGAATGACCTAACCATGCCATTTACAAAGATTGGAAGAACGCAGAGCTGCAGTGGGTAAGGGTCCTCTTGTGTGTATGTTTGGAGGGGAAGGGAATTATGGGCTCATACAAGCCTTTTCATTTTTTTTCCCTTTGGCCACACTAGCAGTTATCTCACAGAACAGAATTTGGACATTACTAGCACAGCAGCAGCTAAAAGCACAAGCTCCTTGGCTCCTAGTTCAAATCCTGCCTCAGTCAAGTACTCACTAGGTAGCCCACACACGAGTCTCTGTTTCAACCTCCTCCAGTCAGCAATGTGGTATGCCTGACAGGGATGTTGTTCGGATTACTGAGGAATATCTATGAAGCACTTCCCACACTGAAAAAGCACTAGTAAACTCCCACAGAGAAGAAACCTTATGAGTCAGAAGAATAGTCTGCCTTTTTGAAAACTATATTGCCACTGACCAAAGCATGGGTTATTTACCTCACAACAGAAGAGCTGAATGCTATTTTCCCCAATGCGCAGAAAATTCCCCTCAAACCCATATGTTCTGTTTTCACATGGCACTGTCTCTTCAGAACACAAGGATTTGTCCTGTTGTTCTGTCAACTGTTAGCTTTGTATGTTTACCCTTTATGACATCAGATGGGTTTGAGGCTATGGCTTGTTTGCCCGACAAGGAAGGAACATTAATATTCGGTTGCTCGGGTCCCCCTTTTAGAAGAAAAAAAAATCATTACCTTTCAGATTGTGTTTTGAATAACAAACACATCCTTCAGGAAGAAACTCGTCCCAGTGGGGATTGAGAAAGGATCAGACTTAAGCACCGAAACATGCAATTAATTCCCATTAGGGGATTAGGGCACTTGTGTTCACTTTGAATCAGAAAAAAGTGAATTGTGACTTAAATTGTTCACAACCAAGAGGTTACTTGTCAGAGTTAATAAGTTAAAATATAAAAAGGGAAATGAAAAATGCACATTAAAATCTCCAGCACCAACTAGCACATCTGTCTGCAAGAGATATGCCTCATTTACATGAAAGCAATTTCTTGACTGTGTATATTGAGTGACACTTTTTTTGGAGAGAAAAAAGAGTTTGAGGGAAAATTCTTCACAAAACTCAAATCAGAACATTCCTCCTCAAAGCTTCATCTGGCCAAGAGAACTAAGGTTTAGGGCATTGATAGTGAAGTTGTTACTGGGGGGGGGGGGCCTTCAAGGCAATGTAAGTCCCCTGCTCAACATTTAGGAATATGGTTTCCATTACGAGTCCTAGTTGCTGACATGCTGTTTAATAGAAAGAAAAAAACAATGAGGAAATTGAAGCTTAAATCAAGACTGGCGGCTGTGACTGCTGCCATAAGCACACCCGTGAATAAAACCTGGCAAGTTAGAACTTGTAAATGCATGAAAGTTTGTGACCTATCTGTCAGCCACAGGACAATCACATTTTCGGGGACAGCGGAATATGTGAAAAGACACTCTTGAACATAAGAAGCCTCCTCTCAAAAAAATATGCACTGCTTTTCTAAATCCAAATCACATAAGTTTGCATGCTTGTGCACCAAATGATGAATGTAAAAATACTGATCGAGCTATTGGCTGGAAACTTTCTTTTCCTAAAATCCTGCACATAAAATAAAACCTTTTGCCTGTTTTCAAAGGTCATTTAGCCACTTTGCAGCAAAAGTAAAAAGAAGCATTTGATGTTTAGTTTCCTACAACAAGCTGTCAAATAGCAACACCAGCCCATTTAAGTAAAATATCAGAGAGGGAATGAAAATTTATTTTTCCTTCCAATCAAGGAAACAAACTTGATGCACCATTCTTCTCCAGCCTTGCCTAGGCAGAAATCAGGCCTTATAATGTATAATATCCTCCAGGACAAAACAACCCTATTCAAAAAGATACTTTCATGAAATATTCATACTGTAGTCATTAAAGTTTAATATCCTGGGAAAATGAGTGAAATCTGTATGTCATCTCTTCAAGCGATTTCTTTTAACTACGACTGACAGCCTATCCAATTGTTGGTGCAGCTTATTTGCTTAGGACTGTATTTCAGAAGGGGAAAACAAAAATGACAGAAAATAAAAAGCAGATTGTGAGGCAGCAGAAGAAGGCTGCTGAGAACCCAGTCGGCTGGGAACAGAAGAAGCTCCCACCAGAACGAGCTATGATCACATTTCAATACTGTGCACTGATTTCAAGCTACTAATTCAATAATTACTGACTGTATCTGAAGAAGTGTGCATGCACACAAAAGCTTATACCTTGAATAAAACTTCATTGGTCTTAAAAGTGCCACTGGACTCAAACTTTGTTCTACTGGCTAAATGGAGATTTGTTTGGGTGGGCGCAAGGTATTTTTTGGAACTAGCATAGCACAATGGCTAAAAGTGTGAACTGTGGAAGTTCCCAATTTCACTTCTGCCATGAACTTGCTAGGGGGGCTTCTATAAGTCAAAAGTGCCACTGCAGCTCTCTCTCTCTCTCTCTCACACACACACACACACACACACATACACACCGGTCAAACACACAGGTACTGTAACAACATGTAAGTACCTCACAGACAGGTAGTTGTAAGGATTACAAAGATAAATATGAGCATTCAAAGGCTGTGATCCGATGAATATTACTAGAGAGGAAGCCCTGCTGAATCCAGCATGACTACACTGGGGGTAAGATACTAGACAATAAGCATTATTAAACTAATAAAATACCTGTCATCATAATGGGCTGAAGGAAAGGAAGGTTTTTTTTAATATCATAGCAACTGTCTCCCTCAGGAGGGACAATTAAAGAACATGGTATGAGTATGACATCCATTAACATACATGGACAGGGGTGCCAACTTTGGGTTGGATAATTTCCAGAGATTTGCCTTAGACTGAGTCAGACCACTGATCCATCAAGCTCTGTACTGATTGCTTTGACTGGTAGCAGCTCTCCAGGGTTTCAGTTGGAGGCATTTCACATCACTACTTCAGGATCCTGTTCTGTACTGGAGATGCCAGGGATTGAACCAGAGACCTTCTGCATGCAAAGCAGAAGCTCTACCACTGAGCCACATTCCTTCCTCTCCTACAGTAAACAAGGGCTAAATTCTGCCTCCAAACAGAAAATTTCTGACAAGCCCCTCTGGTTTCATAATTATTACACTGGATCCTACATGCACTATTTAGGCAGCAGTAGAGATGCCGGCATTGAAAAGTTTCACCGTAACGCAATATAGTTCCCTTGTTCTATACAGTAACATTATTTTCCCATGAGGGAAAAAAAATACCCAGTTGGCTCAGTGACCAGATATAGTTACACATTAATTCTTCAGAAGTTTCAGAAAACTGTAGGAAACAGGTGAAAAAACAAAATGCCTTGAACTTTAAACCTGAGCTCAGTCTGTTTGCATAAAGTGAGTTTTAAGGTCACACTTCACTCAGTGCTCACTTTCAAGAAGGACCAACATGCCAGAACAGACTCCAGGGACCGCATCCTGTTGGCTCTTTGATGCTTTCATTTTGTAACTTGCTATTTTCTTTACGGGGCAGACACAGGCTTCCTGCTTGGGCCGACCCCTCTCCAACCTCACCAAATACCTCAAAACTCTTTATGGCAAAACACCTTTCTTACATTAGCCAGCAAGGCACCATTGGAAGCCACGGCCCCCTTTGAAAATCAAGAGGTTATGGTCTCCTCTCAGCGGTTGTCCGCTCCGAAACGATCAAGTCCTGGTTTGTGAAAACAAACAGCATCAGAACTATTGGTATGATACCACTGGACAATACCTGCGAAGCTGCCCCAAGCTTCACAGACTGTTTATTCCTCCCCCCGCCCCCAGTTCCAACTCTGGTCAATCCAACATTAAAGGGCGTACTTGATGTGTTACGCATGGGGGAAAGATTGCTTCTTGGAAAGACAGCTGTAGCTTAAGATACAACAACCTGAAAAAAGTAAAGGGGTAGGTGGGAAGGACTTTCCCCAACACAAAAATTGGAAATAACTGAGGGGAAAGGCTTTAAAATATTTTAAAAAATTATTAAAAGGGTTTAAAATATTGCTTTGGTTGCCATTTGCACTCTCAAAATACTTTCTACCAGCTACACAACAAACTATAGTATCAGGAAATTATAATTCCTATATACTGCATATATTATAACTCTTTAATCCTTTTGCTGGGATAGGTTTTTTGCCTAGGTCTAATCCATACACATTTTAAGTGTTTTGAAGTCCATTAAGGTGAAAATAAAAGTTTAGAACTTAAAGCTATTGATTTTTAAAATACAGATTCTGATTAGAGAAAAACCTGAGTTAATATCTTGAAGAACATATTGCTGTTTAAGTGATATATGATATCGGTTTCGCATGGCTACTCATGGCCATAGTTAGTAGACTACTTTCTGTGAGTGATGGTGATAAATTACTTAAGGGGAAAATGTTACTACAACATTTAACTCAATATCCAGATTTACTGATAGTCCTTACTGTTATTGCTTAGGCTAGAAGCATATGACATTTTTGTCCCAGAGAGCTGGATACACTTTGAACGAGGATTCATTACCACAGTCCCCGCTCATAAGGAAGGTTTTAAAACTAGTGTTTTGTATCATTTCCAGATAGTTTATTTCAATTACATTCCATGAGGCATTCAAAAGAGGCACTGGCCTGACCCAGATCTACTTAACTTCAGCCAGAGCACACACTACATTAGGGGTCCCCAAACTTGTTGATCTTGTGGGAATTTTGATAGTAGGCACCACTATAAAATGGCAGTAAAGAGGAAAGCAGAAGTACAGCCTTAATAACAAGACAATCCAGTCACCTCTCCTGTAGGGATGCCAGCCTCCAGGTGGGATTTGGGGATTCCCCCAGAATTACAGCTCATCTCCAGATTACAGAGATCAGTTCCCCTGGAGAAAATAGATGCTTTGGAGGGTGGACTCTATGGCACTGTATCCTACTGAGGTCCCTGTCCTCTCCGGGCACCACCCTCAAATCTCTAGGTGTTTCCCAAGCAAGAAAACTTGGATTCTGTGCCCCATATAAGTATGCAAATTGATAGAATGGCGTAATTGTATACTTTATCTCATATTGCATACTTCCACATGATTTATTATTTTGCATAATTTATTCTGGTTTGGCTAGTCTTGGGAGAGGAAAGAGCACTGAGGTCCTCCTCCATCCCCTGCTGGTGGCTGGGGGGGGGGGGACCTGGCAACCCTACATTCTCTCTGTCCTGAAATGCCTGGAAAATAAAAACAAAATAAAAACACTGCTGGATCTGCCAAAACAGTTTGCCTTCCATTAAAGGCCCCATGAATATGTACCTTCCTGAACACAGAAAGTAAAGGTGGCCTTTGTACCCACTCTGGTAGGACAGTCAAAGGATTGGACTTACCACAGAAAAAGACTTGTGACCCAACTATTGCCAAACAGGCAGTCCCGAAAGAGTGCACCACAAGGGGAAAGCTGTCCAATGAATGCAGCTGCTGCCTGAGCTTGATAAGTATGAGCTGCCCCCTCCCCAGGCCACAAAAAGCTATAAAGATAATAACCTACACTTTGAACTGAGCTCAGAAACATACAGGCAATCACTGCAATTCACCTAGCACTGGAGCTGTATGCTCTGAAAGGCTGACCCCAGACAGGAGACCCTTTTCAAACTGCCTTTGTATTCTGTTTTGGTAACTGGTTGTTAATGGATTTTTTTCTGTCATTTCAGACAGACCCATTTAGTAACTGGCTGCTAGCAGAATTTATTTACCTGTTCATACATATCCACTTGTATTGGGTTAGCAAAGCATAGCTGAGCTGCTTTTGAGGGAAACTGCTTTTTCCTATTTTCAACCCCTTCACTGCAGTTCTGCACTGCTGTGGTCTGCTTTTTAAAAAGTCCATAGTGTTTCCTACAATGCCACTTTCCCCCCATCCTTTTCTGCCACACAATCTTCCTAGGCACCATTGAGATGCATTGACTCCACTGAGTCAATGCATCTCAATGGTGCTGCTAGTGCTATAGCAGCTTAGCGCTATGGTGCTCACTTTAGAACGTTAAAAAAAGTCCAAGGAAGATCGTGCAGTGAAAAGGGGCAGGAAAAAAGTGGCAATGTTTGAAATTACCATACAACTTCAGAGACGGCTCATTGGCAGAAGGAAATTCGCTGTATGAAACCCCCATCCCTATATCACTTTACTCAAAATGAGGCCAACAACGAATAACATCCGGTTTACAATGGTAATGTGAAACAGGCCAGGAGTCTTGCTGCTGCATTCTGTACCAAGTGAAGCTTCCATGACGTATTCAAAGGCAGCCCACATAAGGAAGAGAAGAAGAAGAGGAGATTGGATTTATACCCTGCCCTTCACTTAAGAGTCTCAGAGCGGCTCACAAAGCTCTGAGAGAACTGCTCTTTCAAGAACAGCTCTGACAAAACTATGGCTTGCCCAAGGTCATCCAGCAGCTGCAAGTGGAGGAGTGGGGAATCAAATCCTGCTCGCCTAGATTAGAGTCCATGCACTTAACCACTACACCAAACTGGTCTGTTAAAGTAACCCAGTCTGGAAGAAACGGTGGTATGAATCAGCAAGGCTAAGTCAGCAGAGTCTAAATAAGGGACCAGTTTACAAGCCAGAGGTAACCAAAAGGTGTTCCTAGCAATGGCACTGACCTTGCTTCTCCATCAACAAGACTGGGGTCCAATAGCACTCTTCACCTGATCTGCCACAGAGAGCTTAACTTCATCTAAGGCCTAACCTCATCAATACCAGTCAAACACTTTGCCTTCCCAAACTACATAGCCTCCATCTTCCCTGGATTATGCTTCACTTTGTTCGTTCTCATACACTGAAGTCACGCTATGTAAAACAACAACAAAAAATTAGCTCAAAGGTGGCATCCAGACTTCGCCAAAAGCAAAAGGTTCAGAAGCTGTTTTGTTTCATCTATCAAATGGGAACACACAGTACCTGCACAACTGTGTTTAGTTATGTATTACTGGCATCTTACTGTAGCTCAAAGCCATGCCTCATTGTTCTTCAGCTGTAAAAGGTAGATTCAGGTGGGTATCTGTGTTGGTTTGAAGCAGCAGAACGAAGTTTGAGTCCAGTGGCATCTTTTAAGACCCCACACAAAAGCTTATACCCAGAATAAAACTTCGTTGGTCTTAAGGTGCCACTGAACTCAAACTTTGTTCTAAAAGTTCAACATGGTACATACAGGAGTATTATGCATATTTAATTTCTCTCACTGCTTTTGTCAGTGGGAATGATCTCGCATGTAGATTTAGTTCCTGCTTTCTGCAGGTGGCACTTTGACTTTGTCTTGTGTAGTTTCAGTATCCAGATCTGGCTGTTCTGCTACATCCAGGGGCTGGGTTGCTATTTTATTTTGGCTTTAACTGAAAGTGTTTTTAACTATTATTGTAAGCTGCCTTGAACCATGGGGAAAGGCAGGATATAAATGTTTTAATAAATAAATAAACAACTGCTGCACACAAGTGTCCTTGTATTTCCTCCAGAAAGAACTACTAACAAGGGAAACTGAACCTAGTCTGCTTTCAATGGGATGTAAAAGGGCGTTTTAAAAACATCTTCCTTTCTGGCATTGTCAACTTGATCCTCCTCTTCCTCTAGCTTTTTGCCCACTCCCATTCTGTATCTTTGTTTTTGTAAATTAAGCTTGAGGGCTTGTTCGTATTTTCACTTGTGTACACACACACGCTCCACCAACATCATTTGTGTATTCCATTTTAATCTGTATCAGCTACTTTGGAAGACAATGTTTGTTAGAACAACAGGACAATTACATCAGATATACTGGTCCTGGTTTACTCAATTAAAAACACATTCTTGGTTAGATTCAGGTGGGTAGCAGTGTTGGTCTGAAGCAACAGAACAAAGTTTGAGTCCAGTGGCACCTTTAAGGCCAACAAAGTTTAATTCTACGTATAAGCTTATACCCAGAATTAAACCTTGTTGGTCTTAAAGGTGCTACTGGATTCAAACTTTGTCCTATTCTTGGCTAGGTTATCTTGAAATATTGTTCCAGCTAGCCAGTCAGGAGAACAAAGTATTCCTAAAATCAAAATGGAGTGTCCAGTACAATAGCTAGGGCTTCTTTTATGATAACTTGTAAACACAGGCCCTGTCCATATGAAATTTTATTATATCTCGAATAAGTGACCATAGAGGTTAGGGTCTGGAGCTGAAGACCTATATAAGCTCTCAACAAATTTCTGCTTGTCAGACCATAAAACGTCATAAAAGTGACTTTCTATCGTGTTACTCAACTAATGGGCCAGTCTCATTATATAGGCTTTCTATTACTTAACTGCAACAAAGGAAAGATAGATCCCTGTGACCAAATAATAGTCATAACATCAGAGAATTTCTCCCCCACAACCTTCACTGCTGATTATTATTTTTGCGATACTGTAAAACTAGTTTTATTAAATTCCATTAAACTCGGGAGTCTAGTTATCTGAGCTTCTAGCTCTAACAGAAAGGTAACATGAGTTTATTATTTTAGAGACCCTACCAAGGGGGCGGGCATAGATTGAGCTGACATGGGTATGTACGCTGGTGAAAAGGTTATTTTGAGCTATTCAAGAGCCATATTGAAAGGGCAAGTATAAAAGGCGTTTGCAGTGGCTGCATCACCTGCCTGTTACAACATCAGCAGATCCGCTTTGTATAACCAGTCTGCTGGCTATGCTAAAACAGTGGAATCCAGTTAGAGCTGCCAGTCTTGGGGCAGGAGGGAGAACTGGATATCTCCAGGAATGACAACTGGTCTCCAGACTGCAGGGATCAATTCACCTGGAGAAAATGGCAGCCTGGGAGGACAGACCCTATGGCATTATACGCTGCTAAAGTCTCTCCCCTCCACAGGCTCCAACCCCAAGTCTTCAGGAATTTCCCAACCCAGAGCTAACAACCCTAACCACAGGTAACTAAAGTTTTTGTCGGCCCATTTGCATTGTCTGCTCACCTAAATACTATTATCCTTCCCTCTGGATAGCTTTCCATTTAATCTCTGGAACATCTTTCAGATGAAGAACATATTTGTTGTTAATATTCTACTTTGCCCATGGCTTCCCCATTACAAATTTCTAGGTTGCAAGCCTTTGGAACAAGGGTCTTCTTTTCCAGACCATGATAGTAATTAATTTTTTTAAATGGTGCCTTATACTTTTCCAACCAGCAGCATGCTACCTTTTTCTGTTAAGAGGAAAACTTTAGTAAGAATTCATTCATTCCAGACTTTCCAAAGGTGACCTTTTTCTTAAGTCGTAAATATTCAACTTTGTTTTTAACAGTGTATTTTATTTTATTCTTATTTATTTATAGCACTTCTTATTTCTGTCATTCAGATTACCACTTTTATTTTAATTTTATCAGCAACTGCTCATGCTACCACAGAGGTGGATTATGATTAATCCTTTGCTCATGTATCTGCTTATGTAGTTACAACAGTGTAAAAATTAATTTCACTCTCCCTCTCCCTTCTAGAAATATAAGAACTGTTAGATCAAACGAGTACATTGGGAATAAGCATTTCTCCTTCGGTCAATAGCTGGAGTTACCCCATCCTTTGATACTCTTGTGCCTGTGGAGGTTTTTTTGCTGTGGATACTTTAATATTTTTTGCTGCTGATCTTCCTCAGCCATTTGTCATTTCCTCTGTTTTACCTTTTCACTCTTTTTTATTTCTTGTAAGCTATTTTATGAACTTTGGTTAAGGGTGTGAAATAGAAATTCCTTAAGTAAATAATTAACCACGTGTAAAGACAAATATTCCTTTTATCAACAGGTCTGCAATACACCTGTCAACTAATCTTAAGAATAGGAATCTATTAGTATATTTATACATATGAAATTCAAGGAATAACAATGATGATTTAAGCAGAAAATTATTGGGGAGGGGAAGTTGTGGCAGCTTCATACTGTAAATCCACTCAATCCTGTTCCAGCTGTACTTGTGTCAGAAGCAAAATCTTCACTTTAGGTTTAGCTGAAGCCATTTGTCTCCTGAGCTGAACTTGAACAGTTCATATCAAAAGAGTAATAACAACAGCCAGTAACAGTACTGTGTTTAGTGGAAACACCACAACTGCTCCAGTGTCCCTCTTCTGTTTAGTTTCTAAGAAACTAAAATAACTAAAGGCTATGTTTACATTTCCCCCAAAATCTTCCAGGTATAGGTACGATTCAGCTGGAAAAGGATTCTTGCAAAAAATCATTGGGATTCTCTGACTTCTAAGCTACACTTTTACTGTAGTCATAATGGCTAATTAAAATGCACACAAAGCAAACAGGATTTAATGTGTAGAACTGTATCATTCTTGCATTCCAAAAATGTTTATTAAGAGTGAAAATCCTTTGCCAACTGCAGAAAATTGTTATGCCTTTAAGCAGAACATAAGAGCCCTGCTGGATCAGACCAATGGCCCATCAAGTCCAGCATCCTGTCTCACACAGTGGCCAACCACTTCCTCTGGACAGCCAACAACAGGGCATAGAGGCCTTCCCCTGATGTTGCCTCCTGGCTCTGGGATTCAGAGGCTTAGTGCCTCTGAATGTGGAGGTTCCCCTAAGTCACCATGGCTAGTGCCATTGATATACTTATTCTCCATGAATCGATCTAATCCTTTTAAAGCTGTTTATTCCTATAGCCATCACTACATCCTCTGGCAGCGAATTCCACATTTTAATCACTCTCTGTATAAAGTAGTATTTCCTTTTGTCCATCCTGAACCTACTGCCCATCAGTTTCATTGGATGCCCTCAAGTTCTAGTATTTTGAGAGAGAAATTTCTCTTTGTCAACTCTCTTCAGCCCATACATAATTTTATAAACTTTCATCATGCCCCTCCCTCAGTCAAATCTTTTCTAAACTGAAAAGTCCCAAACTCTTCAGCCTTTCCTTATAGAGAAGGTGCTCCACCCCCCCCCCCAGTAATCTTGGTCACCCTCCTGAGAAACATCAAACCCCTTCAATCTATTTCTTAACTGTCTAGAATCATGAACCAGCTGGTAAGGGCCTTCAGTTTTATCCTTTAAGCGTTCTCCATAGTGGAGTTATTAGCACTGGGTTGAGAAATTCCTGGAGATTTGGATGTGGTGCCTAGGGTTGGCAGGGTTTAACACCATAAAGTCCACAGAAGCCATATCCTCCAAGGGAACAGACCTATGTAGTCTTGAGATAAGCTGTCATTTTGGGGGATCTCACTGGTTATAATTGTGAAAATCACACTGGTTATAATTGTGAAAATCAGGCACACCTCAACATCCTTCTCACTGAAATCGATGCAGCTCAAGCGTTTCATTTCAATAGGCTGTGCCCTAAACAAGCGTGGAAGGCGGATTGAGCTCTGCTAATTTAAATTTGTTAACTAGCTTTCTGGAGGAATTTAAAAAACCTTACTATTGTGTTTTTGCTTGGTTTGTGTGTCACAAATTCGAATACGGAATACGACCTACCTTCCCAACCACCAGTTCTCAGAGCCTGACTGCCTCCGTTTTCTACTGGCTTTAGAAAGGTACTTAAGCCCTCAACCAATCAAACTCTTCGCTGCCTCTGACGTGCTACCGCCACTTCAGCACGCGCCACTCATTTAAACGGCAACTCTCGGAAGCAGATGATTGGTGAGAAAAGGGAAGGCGCCGGGCACGCGATGGCTTCTCTCGCCTCGCCCCCTCCTCCCTTTGCCCTATCTCGTGACACCTTGTAAACCAATCACATTCGAAACACGATCGTCCGCTCAACCCCGCCCCCCCATTGCAGTCTGTTAGCGACTGCTTTACCCGGTTAGCAAAACGTACCCGCCAGTTTAACGGTTTGTTAATCTCCCTCCCTGGACTTGCCTGATCGCTGTCAATCAGAATCTCACCACCAGCCACTTCCGCCTTTTGAGTGACTCGGAGGAATGGGCGGAGTTTCTGTGTTTACTATTCCCGCCTTTTCCGGAGAAAATGACCCTCATCTAAACAAATGATAACGTTGGCGGAAGGAGGGAAAAGAGGGAGAAGCCGCTGTCGTCAAGACGACGAGAAGAGTACGCCAGGCATCAACGCGCTTGCGCGGTGGAGTGGGAAGGGCAACCAAAAGGCTATCCTACCCAAAAGGCGGTTTGTGGCGGAGACGCAAAGCTGCTCTCACCATATGTAGTTGCCAACCTCCAGGTGGTGGTTGGAGATCTCCAGGGATGACAACTGATCTCCAGGCGAGTGCCTGTCAACAGGCGAGTGCCTGTCAACCGGCTCCTTGGAAGTCAGTCCCGCAGAATTCAGTGGCACTTACTTTCATGTAAGAATTCGATGGATGGTAGATTTAATCCCGAGTCACGTAAGTGATTCTCTCCGAAATAATCGCATACACGTGGAGTCGTATTTTCAACACCACACCAGCCATGTTCCTTCAGAACCAAGTCCCGCCGAATACAAGGAAGCCCAAATGAGAATACGGAAGCCATGGACGCAAGAATAAAGAGGGAGTCTTTGTGGCGCCTTAAAAGACCTAATACGACTTTATTCCCAGCATAAACTTGCAGGGGCTAGAGCCCATTTGTTAAACCCTTAAATGATCCCGTTTTATTGGTGCAAAAAGCCGTTTGTGAGAAAGGGAGAGGAGACGAGACGCTTTCCAGAGTCTCCCAGGCATCGCCACAGGAGGCAGCAACCGCTGAGTTTTGTCGCGCCTGTGGCAAATCCTACAAGCGCATCTGTTCCCCCTCCTCCTCTCACTGGGCTTGGAAAGGTTTAACGAAGTGGTTATTGAGCTTCACTCCCCTACTGTCTGTAATGTATCCACCATTACCACGTGTGAGACCAGGCCATGCGGTCGTTGCGCACAGTTCCTGAAGAACAATAGCTGAGCGGATCCTAGCCAGCACCAACCAGAGGGCCAGGTCCGCGGCCGAGAGCCTATGGGACTCTCGGCCACTGTAAATAGCCAATAGGATGACTAGTGGGTGTGCTTTGGTGGTGGGTTTCTGGGCATATATACCGGCCTGCGTGCCGGGGGTCCTTGTCTTGTTCTAACCTAATAAAGTACTCCTTGCTGAATCACTCAATGTTGAGTACTTTTCACTGTCCAAGTCCACACCATGTGGGGGAAGCACGGAAGCAACACCAGACAGGATAGCTTTATTGATACAAGACTATTTATAAGACCTGCATTCAAGACTGAGTTCAGTACATTCAGCCAGAGCAGGGGGGAAAGTAAAAACAGGCCTACCTGGATCCTCTAGTGTTTTTTTTAAAACAGAAGTCCCCCAAATCCAGTATCAAATCACATATTAAAGCCAGGACCACAGACGAACCATAAAAAACACGGCTCCAATCCTTTGCAGTGGTGCAAAACACGTAGTCATGAATTCATGATTGAAAAAATAAAACCACCATTCATATAGCAGACCACATCTTAAATCCATAGCTATTTGGTCATCTCAGAGTCACCATCAAATCACTATTATGTCCATGGCCACAGGCTGAACCACAAATGTCACAAACCCATTTTCTTTGTGGCACTGCCACAGTGCAAAAATGTGTTTTCAAAGCAGATTCTCAGAATTTCTACATTTGGTCATCCCAAAGTCACCATAAAATCACATATCATGTCTATAGACTGGGGCTGATTCTGCATTGGCTTTTCCCTCCATTGTTTTACGAAACCCACGTTCCCCTCTGCCTTGCATGCTGGTTTCACTTGGGTTTTATGGTGGCTTCCACATTCCATGCCACTTTCAAGTTCTTTGATCATCGCATTTTATTGAACCTTCTGCATGGATTTATGACCATTCTATGGCTATTCAGGGGTGACTTTGCAGTCAGTACAGCATTGCCCCGAAGTATTTAAAATAGTTGCACTATTTCCTCCCAGTTGAGAAAATGTGGATCAAATGCTAGATGCAGAATCACCCACAAACTGCACCACTAAAATCACAGATCCATTGCTTTGTGGTCCTGCCACAGTGCAAAAATGTGGTTCCCAAAGCATGGATTCTCATGATTTTCAGGATTTATGTGTTGTCACCCCAAACTCACCATCAAATCATGTATTGTGTACATAGCCACAGACTGCACCACAAAAAAACAGGTTCCCAAGCGCACCATACAGTTTGAAGGTGTATGCATCCTGCTAGGAAGAAGTCAGAAACAGTGGCAAAAACTAGCACATCTATTAGTGAAAATAGGTTAGGGGTCTATTAGGAATTAGGGGAGGAACAGAAAAGGAACAATTAGGATATCCCCCAGCCTTCAACCTAATCATCTCCACCAGGCCAATCCTTACATAAAAACATCTAAAATGAGTTTTCATCCTGATTAATGTTAAAGTTTTTATTGTAGCAACCTTCTGCAAAAGCAAGGCAGGAAAGCAGGGAAGGTGGGCTGTCTTAATTTGCACTCTGAATATAATCTACTTTTAATTTGACAGCTTCACTGGATTGAAATGTGGGCCAACTGTCTCACAAATTACTTTCAGGGCTCCCAGTATTGGACATGGTCAATAAACCAATGGTGGATGGGTCCTTTGGATCTCTTGAAAAGGAACCTCGAACTAGATGCTTTAGGCTGGGGATTCAAAAACACAAGATAGCACTGATTTCCATGGGGAAAAGGTAGGAACCTACTTCACTCTAATTGAAATAAATGCCTTTAATGATTTCAAGTGTGGATAAATAATTCCCATTAAAAGACTCAGAACACTGCCATAAAAATGGGTGCAGAGATACAAGAATACATGATTTCCACAAAGAGAGGCTTAAGCGGCAACAGAAGAGGTATTACCTTTTCCTCTTCTCACTGCATTAACATTCTGTGCTTACTGAAACACTACATTTATCAGGATTCTTCAGCAGAATGCTTTTAACTTGTAATTCATTTACAAAGAGGTAAACTGTAGATCAGACTTTATAACAAGTGAACTTTCTTCACATTTTGTATTAATAACAGAAAATGGAATGTGTGGTAGCTGATGTGAAAGACATCCACCTGAGACCCCGAAAAGCTGCTGCCAGTCTGAGTAGACAATACTGACTTTGATGGACCAGAGGTCTGATTCAGTATAAGGCAGCGTCATGCGTGATAATAATTTATTAAAATTCAAAACATTAAAAAAGGACTACTCAGACTACAACAGCAGTTGCAGTTGGTTTAGAAGTCCTCATGCTTTTTATTACAGAAACATACATACACTGTTTGATAAGCCTTGAAAATTTTACATACATTGAATGTATCACCAAACTTTTTACAGTGTGTTCCAAAACTATACAACCGGTTCTCTTGTATAAAGGCCTATATTTGTGTCTGTTTTTTTTTAAAATGCAGATGTTTATGACAACCTTGCATCACATAAATGGAAACATTTGTCAAATTAGACAGTATATAAGAGTTTTGTACAATCAACTGTTTTGTATAAGGCTATAAGAGAAGCCTTTTCAGAAAGCAAAATAGTACTTAAGTCACTAATAAGGACAGGTTTTCAAAAGTTTTTAAGACCAGTTTCCCATCTGGATCAGACATGTGACTGGCCCAATTATAAAACATGCTGTGAAGCCACAATAGTGCTTCTGATGGGATTATGAACAGCACCGTTAGTACAGTATCATAAAGTATTATGATATAGAACTTCAGGGCCAAGGCATCTAGACCTGTAGGGATTTTGATAAAACGAAATACAGACATTATTTAAATAGCGGAGGCAGGGGTGGCGATTTCCTCCCCAGTAACATCTATACATCATTATTTTTTGCACTGTATTAAAGCCATTCAGAAACTGAACTGTTAACAGAATGACAATTATTTCCACATGCAAGTCTATTACAGACATTACATTTTTAGGTGCATGAAAATGTTTTAACTGTAGAGATAAAAATGAAAAGTGTGCATGTAATAAAAATATGTTTGCAAACAGCTTGGTTGCAGCTCCCGTTCAGTGTTCGCTTAGTGGCAAACACAGATTTGCCACTGCATAATATGTTCAGTGACCTGTACATCTCATCCATGTTTCCCATTCAAAACTTTTGCATAGTCAACACATTTAAATAGAACTAAATTCACACTACAGTGCTGGGAAAGGGGACATACAACTTACTTCAAACAAACTGGAACATTAAGTATGGAAAATATTACTCTATTTTACAAATGCGGTAAAAAAACAGAAAATCCAATATTTTTCAGCATATAAAAATAAAAGTAAAATGCTCAGTTTAGATGAACAAATAACTTTAAAGCTTTCCTTTGTACATTTCACATTCTGTGTAAAATGTTGTTCTACTGGGTTAATTCAGAACTAATAGTGCAGGCCAATGGGGACAAATCTTCTACATAAACCACAGACACAAGGATAATGAGTAAGAGAATTAACTACATTAAACATCACAGTATTCAAATAGGAAACGTTTCTCATCTAAAATGGTTTTTTCAAGGAGTCAAGCTAATCTACATTTGAAGTCCCAGTTGAGAAAATTTCAAAGTATTTAACAAAATCCTTTAATACCTCAGAAATCATTTGTATTTCTAGTTTACATAGTTTTGTTTTAAGTGATGTGCTTATGTACAATCTTGTATTTTTATTAAAGTCATTCATATGGTGAGATACATAGGTTGATTTCCTACAAGCATCTTCCTGGGAGCAAACCCCATTGAATAAAATGGGTCTAATTTCTGAGGAGATTTGCTTAGGGCTGCTCTCATAGAATCTTCCATTACAACAGCAGAAATGGTAGTGATTTCAGGAGAATGATGCATTTATAACCCCATGTTGGGGGTGGGAGGGGCTGATCTCAGGCCCTCGGTCCCATAACAGGTGTCTCGTGCTGTCATATATTGTAATAACCTTTTCTTTTTAAAAACTAAATACAGATGTATCTGTTCTCATAAGACAGGACTGTTTAACACTGAGTGGGACACAGCTCCGGCAGCAAAATTTGCCTTTCCACATATACACATCGACACAAAAAGGCAGCTTTTGATTTTGACTTCCACACCAGTAACTTCAGACTGCACCAGGACTAACATGGAATGGAAGAATGGGGGGGGGGGAGAGACTCATATGTTCTCAATGACTTTAGGAAAATTCTGGGTTGAATCCAGCACAGCATTTCTGTGAATTCAAGGGCTTAGCTAGCTCCCCCCTCCCATGGCAACTCAAAATGCCCCCATAGGACAGAATTTCACAGAGTATTTCAGGGTGCTGCAAAAGGGGAAAAGCTAACAAAGCCATGCTCCATGAGCAGAAATCCAACACTGTGCTGGATCCAACCCTCTGTCTTGAGTGGTCTAATAAGCCACTTAATAAAACAGGAAATAAAAGATCAATCTATCTGGAAGTTGTTTACACAGCTAAGGTTTTGAGATGGTTGTATCAGAATTTTATTTGCACCCAACACCTTCTAAAACTTAAAATTCAAGACACATCCCTTCCTATTTTATAGCTGCCCTATTCAGACACTCTAAAACTTTCCATGTGAACCAGCTTTGTGGATATTACTTCCAAACATAGTTGCATCCTCCAGGATGTCCTGGAGGATGCTGTGCCTAAATAGTTTTGGATCACGTGAACCAAGCCTTAGGAACACTGAAGCTGACTCTCTGCTATCATTTATTATCACTATCCATGAGATGAAAAGGAAGATCCCAGAAAACCCGACATGTCATGTGGATTTAGGCCGCTATCCCCTCAAAAGCAGCTGCTCAAAAAACAGAAGCTCAGAAACAGACCAAAAAGCCACAATGATTTAAAAAAAAACAATCTCGGCCCCAGCCGAGGTGCTACAAACTCTGGCTAACCACTGTTAAGATATTTACCAGAGGACAGCAGAAGCTTATTGCTTGGACATCAAGCGCTCCTTTGTAATTCATCCAACTCGCTGCTTTCAAATTGTACCACAACAACTAAAGGTCGACTCTGAACCTATAAAGGATTGGAATGAAAGTTCTCATTTGATGTGGAAAATACCTATTCCACTCTCACTGGTATTCTAGCTCTGTATTGGTGGCACACAGCGTTAAAGAAAAACACCCCAACAAGAAAAAAATGACTTTCATTTTACTGGAGCAAACAATGTCTCTGCATAGATAAACTAACATTTGTTATTGAAGATGGTGCCGCTACGACAAGGCCGCCTATCTTCTCAACAGTGCATCAGAATTCCTATGTCTTTAAATAAGAAGAATGTGTTGGCAAAAGCAATCCTGACTCTTCATTGGTATCCTTTCATGGTCATACTGTGCTGTGTTCACCTATGCCACCAATACGTACATCCTCAATATGTCCCCTCTCAAAGAAAGCCCTCTTCATTTTAATGTGGCCCCCAAGCAGCACTGCTGGCTTTAGTTATCACACTGTAAAATGTTTAACGGCTTTTAAAAACTGGTTTGCAGATTTTAAGGCAGAAACACACTCCTTTTAATCCTCCAACTTGACATATATATTTTTTTAAAAACCCTTGTTCTTTTTGTAAAATAAATTTATTTTGGATGGTTAGCCTCCGTGAAACATTAGAGTATCTCCACTGCTGGTGCTGTAATTATAGGGGCTTTTTGTTTTTTAAATGACAGGGAGTGGTGAAAGCGTCCCTCTGGTGATTAGTAGCCATGTTACCAGTCAATGGTGTGCCGTATGCATTCAAAGCCTGAGAAGAAACCTCAGACATCACCCCTTCTTTTGCAGTTGGTCCAGTTTCCTTTTTAAAAGACTATAGTTTTCCCTGGTCCCAGCTGCTGTGGGGTCAAGCTTCAGAGAGACTTCATAGTGTTTCTTGGCTAAGTCAAGATTTCCCCAGCGATGGTACAGCACAGCTGAAACAGCAAAAAGAGGAGTTTTTGTTAGCAACGTGGTTGGAAGAATAGACAATCTTGCCAATTACTTAGAAAACATTAAAACATTCAGTTGGCTGCCGGCGCTGTGGCAGCCTGTTCCGTTGCCAGCTGGAGGAGACGCGTTTGGGAGCCGAGCGGGCCAAGGAATGACAAGAGCGGATTGTGCTAGAGCTATAAATTGCTGTTTTTATCTGGAGAGCTCATGGCGGTTTGCAAGCACGGCACAAAAGAGCCAATTTGCCACCACTGCCGTGCAGCCACCTCTGGGATGCAACGCACTGCCTGGTTGGTCGATCGCACAATGCAAGTAAGCCTCTGCATTCTTGGAACTCCATTCTCTTGTTGGCAATTTGTTTAGCAAGTCATCAGCATAGAAATCTAGCCGGTGGAAGAATGCCTTTAAAAACAGTAGTTTTTAAAGACAATGGACGTGAAAAGAAGTACAAGCAGTGTGTCTGGTTTTTTTTTTTAAGTTTGCACTAGGGGAACTGTAAAATGTCTTACCCAAATTACCATGGTAACTGGCTGCATTTGGATTGGCTTTAATTGCCTTGTGGAACAAAGCTTCCGATTCCTGAATAATTCAGAAAAAGAGATCAACAGGACCAGCTATTTTTTGTAGTGCACACAATGTCAAGTACAACCAAACACCATCAATTACCTCATGCTCTGTGGTCTATTAACATGATTATGTCACCATATTTTTTTCCCATGTGCATTCACACTTCTACTTTCCTCTAATGGATATACATACAATGTAATTCACAGCCTGATCCAGCTGTCTTCTGGTAGTTGCTGTCAATTAAAGAGTAATTACTCTGGTGCGAGTAAGAACACAAAAACACTTGTGGACAGTATTATAAACTGGCTACTCAGAGAAATTGCCCCTTCCAACCAGCATTCTTGCACTTTAACTGAATTTAGTCCCAAATAAACTGATAAGACTATTTTTGATGCAGTTATAGTAGTTGAAAATTGCAGCCAGAGATTTTAAAAGGGTTTTTTAAAATTATGTCCTGCCTTTTCATAGGTTTGTAGCAGCTATCTACAAAGTTACTCAAAGACACAGTTGTAAAATCCAGTCAGTTAAGACATACAAGAAAGATATTAACCAATGGAATGGATCCCCTTCCTCCACTACTGGAACAGAACTGTGGGCTTTTCCACTTTTTTTTTTAGTCGGTTCTGGCCCCATACTGCTTCAGTTTATCCCGATTTCCGCATGCATTTTTGTTCCTTTAATTTTCACTTTTGTTGGGGTGGGGGGTATGTGTTATTTCTGCCCTCTTTTACCCAGCACTTGAGACCACTTTTACCCTGATGTTTTTTGGGAAGCTGATTTTGAGTCAGCTTTTTCCTAGTGCATAATATTTCTGTCCATTTTCCCACCCAACACCAGCCCACTTTTCAATGATAGGACCGTTGTCATCACTAAACCTCCCACAACTGATTATAATTTTTTTTAAAAGCCCTACAATAGCGATATAACACCGTAGTGTTGCAATGATAGTTTAAGCAGATTATCTGAATTCCCAGTTTTAATGTTTTAAAAAGGAAGTCCCTAGCCCTTTCACTCATGGAGATATAAGGGAAAAGGATATATCCACTAGAGAAAGTGCTAAAGACTTACTTTTTTTAAAAAAAAAATGAAAGCTTGGAATTCAGAGAATTGCTTAAACTGTCACTGTAAAGTTTCACTGCAACACAACAGCATTCTATCGCTATTTTAGGGCCTTTTAAAAAAAATAGAGGGGTTGCTCTGACACCACTGATAACGACCAATGATGACAACACACACCCCCTTGAAAATCCTCATTATTGAAGGCACTTGCAGAAGAACTGTAAAAATGCACAGGATGGAAGATGTGCAGAAGAACCCTGCCTAAACCAATTCCAGTGCTTGTGGATCAACCGACAAGAAAATCAGGAATAACTTGAGCATGTAGAAAAGAACCGTAACTACAGAGAATGGAGATTAGAATGTATTTATTATTTTTAACAAAAGGCCTAAAATTGTTTTTTGGCTGACTGGTCAAAGCTGTATTTAATTTTCACAAAGAAGTATTGAAACTATTGGATATTTTCACAAACAATATCCTTCCCAAACAACATTTATAAACATTGATACAACATATTTGGTCCAGTTTGCCCTATTATTAATTAAAGAAAAATTGTAACTAAATAGATAAGTTATCAACAAAGAAACTGAAGGATTCAGTTTTTACATGTGATCCCATGGAAGGACTGCCCTCTACTGTATTGTCAAGCTCACCAGGTAAGATCCTCTTTTCAAACCCTGCATAGGTGAGGCGGGTGGTAAGAAGAGACAAGGCTTTTTCAGTGGTGGCACTTCACCTTTGGAATACCCTCCCCTTTGAAGCTTGCCTGATGCTTGCCTTTCCTTTAGATTTCAGGTCAAAACCCATGCTTTTAAACTAAGGGTTTTTTAAAAAATCTTTTTTCGTTGTTCCTGGCCTAAGGACTGTTTTATCAATACAATTTTAGGTTGCTCAGTGTTCATTTCGTGTCATGGCTTTCTTCTAAATGATCTTTTTGCTTTGTTGTATTATTTTAGTCATAAACCATCTCAAGCAGGTCTCTAGAGAGGTGGCATGTAAATTTGCTAAACACACAAATATATATTGTTTAAACCTTGACAGCATAGTTTTAGATGTTCTTACGCAAAACCATGGTGAATACTGAAGCAGTATCAAGGACTAATCTTATCTGAGGAATAATATTCATAGAAATATGCCATTGTTTCTCAATGCAGCAATGTAATTGTATCTGCAATGCTGACAACTTATTTTCTGTCTTATTTACTGTGAGGTGTACTCCAAGGTAATTATTAGAAGGGCTTCTGGTACCTTATATTTCTGTGATTTCCCCAGTACATTTGCCAGTGAAAACATGAGAGAATGATCATTAGGTATTAACTCCAGAGCCTCCCGTCCGACAGCTTCAGCTTGTGCCAAGTTACCTAGGAATACAGAGAATGAGAGGGGAAAAGGTGAATAGTAATTTTAACACTGTTAATAGGCTGGCTACTTTGCACATGTGGTATAAAGTTAATAACCCTGAACATACAAGGCCATCAGAGGGCTTGCAAGAGAAGTGAAGTCAGCACATTCAGACACAGAGACCAGTCTATGTTTTCATCATATTTTAAACCTGTGAGAAATGGAAATATTTAACAGCTAATAAACATATTTTAAATTGAAATTAACATGTCCGTATTGACTGTAAACAAGTTCACTTTGATCTGTGATTTCAGTGAGCTCATAAACGATTTTGGAAAATCCAGAATTTGGCCACGTGACCATGGAGATGTCTTCAGACAGCGCTGGCTCTTCAGCTTGGAAATGGAGATGACCCCCTAGAGTCGGATTCGACTGGCTTTCGAGCAAGGGAAACCTTTACCTTTTACCTAAGGAAGAAGTGAGCCCATGCTGAAAGGCAAGGCACCAAACAGTTTTGGATGGTACCCTTGGGTCTCCACCACAGTACAAAAGAGCATGGGTTGAGTGCCAGCAGCCTGAAGTGATGGCTCGTTAGTCAACTGACAGGTACTTGAGCTGCCCTCTGCTGATGATTTGGAAACACAAATTATTTGAAACACAAAGCGAAGCAACAACTACATGTATCATTTTATGAAGATTATGACATTGTACGATGTGTGACTGCATTAAAGTTTCTTCCATATGAATAATTGCTCCAAAATCAAAAGGGCTGTTGTGAGAAGACTTCATCCCTATGGCCTGCTCCAGTTCCTGTCCACTGCACACATTCAATTCCTGCAAACGTGGATACTTTATTGACTTCAGTGTAAAGATAACTATTATAGGCAGGGAAGCTCCTCCATGCCCAGAGCTAATTGCTGGAGTGGGTTGCTCGACCGCAACCATCAATTCATTATTGTCTTTCAAATTCAGTGCTGTTTTTTCAAAATGCCAAAGGCCTATTTTAGGAATGATTCAAACTCTTGCAACTAAATGGGCAGGGGAGTATTTCAACCATATAAACTACAACAACCTCCTTAGAGAAGGGAGAGATAAAAATGTTCTTGATATGAGGTAGCAAGAACTATTTCCTGGAACATAAAGCAACAACTGATCATTGAAAGCCACAGTACAGAAGCTCAACTCCCAGCCCCCCTTGAATAGGTTCAGAGGAGCTTCTATTTGAGAACTAGTTGGTTTTCTGAATTGTGGTCTCCATATAAATGGCATACTAGTATTTCCTCTACAGAACTATTCGGGGAGGGAAAGAACAATAAAACTAGTACGTAAACAAACCATGTGTATGTGTGTGTGTGTACAGTGCCATTAAGCTGTGCCATTAGAGAGACCCCATAGGATTTTCAAGGCAAGTGATTAAGCAGAGGTGGTGTGCCATTGCCTTCCTATGCAGAGCCTTCCTTGATAGTCTCCCATTCAAGTACCAACCCTGCTTAGCTTCCAAAATCTGACAAGATCAGGCTACACTATACCATTCCACATCCAAACAAACCACTTACTTGAATAATAAAGTGTAAATCTCATACTCTACCTGTGTTATCAAGCAATATAATCATGTTGTTCCAAGCTAAACTGTGTTGTGGTTTCAGAACAGTGGCATTCCTCCATGCGTTCAATGCATCTACATGTCGATTTAGATCAGCATACTGAAAGTAACATAGTTGGTAAATAAATGCAGTCCTGAATACATCAGATTTTTATTCAGATCTCACATCCAACTCATATTCCTCTAGGCAGAGAATATAAATCAGGTATATGAAAGAACCAGAACAGCAAGAAGCAATATACTTTGTAAATAAGTTCTCAAGGCAAATTTATAGAGGTCACCGTTTGGAAAGACAGGACAATTTGAACTGAATGGTTCTCGTTCCCTGCTTTTAGTCAGAGATGCTGGGGGAGGGATGGGAGCAGCAGAACAGTTGAGCTAATCCATCGCCTCCCAAAGGCTGAATATTAGGAAGTTTTGTGACAAGGTGGACATTTTGACAAAGTTTATTTATTTTGACAAAGTCACATTTCTCTGAACTTCTAAAGCGTGTGTGAATGGGATATCACAGGTATAACTCCACGGACAGAACCTTCATACCACCTCGGATATACTGATTTTCAGAGGAGTCACATGTTTTAAAGCCAATTATCAACTACTAGTGGCAAAGCCCATTGTAGACTCAAGACAACAAGCTCTAGAAAGATGCCGGCCTTGCAGCCCGCCAAATGGCAGCCTGTCTCTGCCCGCCGCCGATACAGTGGGCTTGGAGGGGGGCACGGTAGCAGGTGAGCATGGGGCCAGCTGAGGGAGCGGTCGCAGCTCCGGCGTGTCTTCACCGGGGAAGGGGCAGCGGGCGGGGACAGGAGGTCTCGGCAGAGGGGAGACCTGAGGTGGTGAGGGCTGCTCCGCTGGGCTTTGCACACGCCCGGCAACGGCCCGTTCCCCTCAATGGCTGCTGGGGATGGAGACCTCGAGAGGGCTCCCTCAGACAGAGCTTCGCGCTAGGCAAGGGGAAGGCATGCGGGAGCTGTAACTTGCGCCCCCAGGCCGGCCGCCCCGCCCTAAGAAGTGGGGAGGATATTGACAGTGGCTGGCTGCAGAGAAGCCTTGGTGGTCTTCGGTCCCTGCTCATCTCCCCCCCCTGTGCGAGGGGCTCTATGCAAAGCAGGCGTCCATCTGGTAGAGGAAAGGGAAGCAGGCCGGGTGGGTCGAGGGCAAGAGCTCTGTGTGAGCGCTGCTGGGAAGGGGTGGCGATGAGACTCCACTCCAGTGGCAGGAGAGTGAGAGGCAAGCAGCCTGGCCAATGAAAGGGGCCCTCCCGGCCTGGTGTCGGTTTCTGTTTCCCGCGCAAGCAGCCTGTCCCTTCTGTCACCTTGCACCCCACTGAGGCTGAGATGCTGGGTGCCGCCTCAGCAGCCACTGGATTGGTACAGTGTTGGACTGACAGTGCAGGGACCCAAAGGCTGTGGGAGCATGTGGAAGGTTCAGAAAAGAGTCACACGAAAACTCAATTATTAATATACAGAGATACCAAGCCTTGACAAATCCCAGGCACCAGGTTGCAATGGGGTCTAGGGATTTCACTGTGGTGCTTAGTTTTTTTAGCAATGCTTTCACTGTAGTGTCTCTCAATGAGAAGCTAATTTATAATTTCATATCAGCATATGTTTTGTTATATGGCGTAAAAACACATGTGCATGAAGTTCTTGTCATAGACTGTTTATATGTCAACTTTCTTCCATCCAGTGGTGGTGGACGAATTCATTTATTAATTAGTTGCTTTCTATATTTGTTCCAAGATTCAATTAAATTGAGCTTTTTAAAGCAGTAATGGAATCATTAGAAATAGGGGACAAATTAGGCTATGGTTGGTGATGGTAGAAAATGCCATACCAATGCTGACTTATGGCGACCCCATATGTTTTCCAAGGCAAGAGATATTCAGACGTGGTCTGCCATTGTCGGTCTCTGCGTAGCAACCCTGGACTTTCTTGATGATCTCCCATTGAAACACAGACCAGGGCTGACCCTGCTTAGCTTCTGAGATGTGCTGAGATTGGGCTAGCCTGGCCCATCCAGGTCAGGGAAAACGAAGAGCAGGGAATAGCTTTTTGTTGTAGTGATAACAACTTATATTTGTTTACGTACAACATTTTTGTCATAGCTTTAATAAAATTACAAGAGACTGTGAATGGGTTAGGATTTGGTTTTGTGGGGAATATAGTACGAAGCTCTGAAGATGGAAAAAAGAGTCTGGCTTCTAAATTTTTGGACTAGCTTCTACAGCCAAGGAAAATTTGTCAAGGCCTGAAGTAATGAAAGAAATCAAGTAATGTGTGTGAACCCCCCACCAAGAGCTGCAGCTCTACAGTACACAGTACACAGGTTACACACTTACGACAACAGCTCTGTACCCCCAGGAATATATGTGATATTATCGTCTGATGTAAATTACTAACACACATCCAGACTTAATGACATTTAAATTTTCAGAAGAGGGGGGCAGCTATTTCACCAATTCCTCTCTCCCACTGCAGGTCCCCACTTTGTCCCCGATGCTGTTCCTGAGGTCTGCTGACTCCCGGGGGGGGGGATTTCAGGGGGCATAGAGGATTGCAGTTGGAGGGGCAATCATGACAGTCCTACGCCACAAAATTCACTGATGGTTGAAGACACCAACTGTTTCCTCAAAGTTTCCTCATCTGAGAAATATACTATGTTAAATCTATGAAATTAGTCCTTATGCTTCACTGATTTTAGGAAGGGCGAGGAACAGTGCGTATGTTGAGCATATGTACCCAGTCCTAGCCTGAGGATCGAAGGCTGCTGGGTAGCTGCACCATCTCCCTCCCAGGAAGACAAACAGCAAGGTCCCTTCCAACTCTAACATTCTATGATTCTATGAAAGGGCACCCTGGCTCCAACTCCGATCCAATCTAATTTATTGCAGCAAGAGCCAGTAAAACAGTACAATTCTGATATAAGAAGGATTAAAACAGTAATAACATGGGAATAGTATAAAAACATTAACAAGAGAAAGTTAATAAAATTAGTAAAATAAAATAATGTTAATAAGAGAATCGTACAATTTTTTCAGCTAAAATACGTTTACGTTTCCTAATAGCTAAGGAACAAATTTTTGCCACAGTGTAAGTCACTGAGCTCTGAACGTCTTCTAAGAAGAATTTACGAAGTACTTCTGGCCTAAAGTCAAGATAAGACTGCAGAGGGCTAAATCTAGACAGAAGGGGTAGTATAAGATGGTCTCGTTCCTCCTGATAGAATTTGCAGAACAGGAGGACATGAGTAATTGATTCCACCATATTAGCCATGCATGGGCATATACGTTCATGCATTGGAACTCGAGTAAATTTACCTTGCAGTACAGCAGAAGGGAGTGCCTCAAAACGGGCGCTGGAAAAGGCCCATCTATAGGGTTCATAGGTAATATTAACTAAATAAGGGGCAACAGTAAAATTAGGCCAAGATTTTTTATTTCTGAAGTTCTTGTGTAGCAAAGCTTCTTCATTTTGTGATTCAATATCACAAAGCCTCTGCGCGACAGCTGTTCTTGCCTTGTATAGGCTTCCATAGAAGAGATCTTCTGGGAATAGGCCAATCTGATTTAACTTATTAAGAATTTGTGTGGACCAGGCACGGTAAGGGCCCAAGGCTAAAAGGTAGGGTATTAAACCCTTTGGGTTGTAATGAATTTTTAGCCAGAGTGTTATAGCCTGTTCCCAGACCTTTGCTTCGACTCTGAGTAGACCAGCCTCTTGCCTAAGTGTTACATTAGAAGTGCTTCTAGGAACGCCAAATAGAGATCTAAGAAATTTAGACTGAACCCTTTCAAGGGTCTTTAGATTGGCAGAAAGTCCAATTTGTGAGTCTGGCTCCAACTAAATATTTATGTAGCTCACCCATCATTACATTAATAGCCAATCTATTTTTTTTTTTTTAAAGGAACAACATGTCAAAACCATTTTAATAGAAATATGTGCCCCTATTCTACTGTTTTCCTCCACTCTTTTTTAAAATCTTCAGTACTACTTCAGTTTTAAGAATACATCTTTAAAGTCATAAATCATATTTTGGGGGAGCTTAGAAATCAAGCAACAAGAATTCTCAAACCGCCAGTCCTAAATGAACAACTTGAGAACTCTAGTCACAACCTAACAGACAGCTACAGTATGAGGAGCATGAAACTGTTTCTAGGTTTGTTCCACAGGGCTCCCCTGACAGACAGTGATACAAGTGGCCAGCAGACAGCTGTGTATCAAAGGTACAACCATGATCAAGAAGAAGAAAAAAATACTTGCACAATATAATATTCCATCTATGGGCATATAAACATGGGGCGCTTTCACACATGCTAAATAATGCCGTTTCAATTCACTTTGGTGAACATTTGCAAGCGGATTTTGCCATTTCACACAGCAAAATCCAGCTGCAAATTGCACTGAACGTAGATTGAAAGTGTCTTATTTAGTGTGTGTGAAAGCACCAATATGTATCAACAGGCTTATCATATCAGATGATGGCCTGATTTATTCAAGCAAAAGGCAACCAAATTGAAAAGCTGCAACATTTTGAGGCTGTTGCTGTATCAATAATTTTAAACCAAATTACAGAGGAAGAATAAGTAGTCCACTCCCTTTTCTCAGTTTCTTACAGTACCACCCCAAGAAGAGTTACAGTCTTCTGAGATCCCAGAAGGCAAAGGAGTTAGGATTGCAATGGATTTAAGATTGCACGGTTAGAATGGAAGCCTGACAACAGAGCCTGTGTCTTTTCATTTCTGTACAGCACTTACTTAACAAAGGCACTGGAAATAGCAAATTATAATAGGAATTAGAGTTCTGGTCTTTCACCACTATGTACATGCACTTGGTCTTTTTCCCCATAGGGAACATATATAATATTTATTTATTTATTCGATTTGATTTGATTTGTATCCCGCCCTCCCTGCCGAGGCAGGCTCAGGACAGCTTACATAAAATATATTAGAGAACTAAAACACAGGATTAAATCACAGCAGTATAATTATAAAACATTGTGTAAGTGCTAGTGCTGTTCGTGAACGATGGTGGGCATTAGCAGCATCTAACAACAAGAAGAAGAGATTGGATTTATACCCCACCCTTCACTACCCAAAGGTGTCTCAGAGCAGCTTACAAACTCCTTTCCCTTCCCCTCCCCACAACAGACACCCTGAGAGGTAGGTGGGGCTGAGAGAGCTCTTGACAGAAACTGCTCTTTTTCAAGAACAGCTCTTATCAGAACTATGGCTTGCCCAAGGTCATCCAGCCAGGTGCAAGTGGAGGAGTGGGGAATCAAACCCGGTCCTCCAAGATTAGAGTCCACGCACTTAACCACTACACCAAACTGGCATTAACATATAAAGGATGATGTTAAGGGGCCAGGGCCTCAATTTATTGCGGCGGCTCCCTAGTCGAAGGCCTTGTGGAAGAGCTCTGTCTTGCAGGCCCTCCAGAATGGTAAAAGTTCCCGCAGGGCCCTGATCTCTTATGGAAGCTCATTCCACCAGTGCAGAGCCACCACTGAAAGGGCCCTGGCCCTCATCACGGCCAACCTGGCTTTTCTAGGGCTCGGGAGGGCCAGACGGTTTTGAGACTCCGATCATAGTGCTGTCTGGGGAACATGTGGGGAAAGGCGGTCCCTTAGGTATGTAGGCCCCTGACCATATAAGGGTTTAAAGGTAAGAACCAGCACCTTGAACCAAATTCGGTATGCTACAGGCAGCCAATGCAGTGTTTTTAGCGCAGGCTGGATGTGCTCCTGCATAGGGAGACCCAACAACAGCCTGGCCACTGCATTCAGCACCAGCTGCAGCTTCCAGATTTGGGACATTGCAGTAATCCAGTCTCGAAGTGGCCATTGTCACTGTTGCCAGGTCATTGTGTTCAAGGAAGGGAGCCAACTGCCTGATCAGCCGAAGATGATAAAAGGCTGACTTCACGGTGGTTGCTACCTGGGTCTCCATCGTTAAGGAGGCATCCAGGAGCACTCCCAAACTCCTGACCCTCGGTGCTGGCACTGACGGTGCCCCATCAAAGGCCGGCAATGGGATCCCTACCCTCGGGCCACTCAGACTTAGGCACAGGACCTCCGTCTTCGTCGGATTCAATTTCAGTCGACTCAGTCTAAGCCAAGCAGCAATTCAATTCTATGCAGATTTACTTCATCAGTCTAAGCCCAATTAAATGATTTATTTCACTGGGCTTTCGAACGCAGTAACACTGCATAAGATTATTTTGTCAGAGGTTCCAAAGTCTGATTTCTTGAGGAAGAAGGCAAAGTACCTGGATATTAATGCCATAAAGTGATCCTCAGTGTACATCTGGTCTTTATGATACTCAAACTGCAGTTTTGCAAACTGCAAAAGTTGCCCTGAGCCCGTTCGCAGGGAGGGCGGGGTATAAATACAATTAAAGAAACAAACAAACAAGCAATCCTAAATTTGTTTACATGGAAATAAACACCACTAGAAAAATTAAATCTGTCATAGCACTGTCTCTTAAAATCCATTTCGGCTTAATAATATAATTAAATTCACTTACCAAGCGTCCTAAATTGTAGTAACAATCTGGATATTTTTTCCTATGTCTGATTGCAGTCCAATAGCTTTGCTCTGCTTCTTCGTATCTTCTTAAACTATTCTGTACTATTCCTAGATTCATCCATGCTGCTGCAAAATCAGGCCTAGCCAAAATTGCCATATTTGTCTTAGTATACGGAGTGAAAGATTCTTTTTATATCATTTGTGCAACAACTGGACTTTTTTATTGTTGCTAAAAAACTTACTGTATTTGCACAGCTAGCGAGAGAAGCTCTTCAGCTTCGTGGAGTTCATTCCTTTCTTTCAAGATGTTTCCCAGGTTGTTCATGGCATGCACATATTTAGGATTCAGTCTGGGATTGGAAAGATAAAAAAGAATTATTAGCTGGAAAGAGGTTATACTATTCATTCCCTTTCAACTTCACAGCACAGTCACCCATTTTCAACCCCTTCTTCCATTTTATATCAACTGGTGGCAGCCCTAGGCAATTGGACGCTACGATTCACAAATCAGACCACCATCCCCTGCCCCAGACTCGGGCCATTTTTTAAAAATAGACAAGGGGAAGCCAGAGGCAGGAAAATGGCACCCCCTTGGGAATCTGTCGCCCAAAGCAATAGCTTTTATGTTGCTATCTTAATAAGCATGGGCTTGCTTCCAGCATAGTATTAAGGACTGCACTTTCAACTATAATACACACCATATTTTATTAAGAAGAAGAAGAAGAAGAGATTGGATTTATACCCCGCCCCAAGGGAGTCTCAGAGCGGCTTACAAACTCCTTTCCCTTCCCCTCCCCACAACAGACACCCTGTGAGGTAGGTGGGGCTGAGAGAGCTTTTTCAAGAACAGCTGTGCCAGAACTATGGCTTGCCCAAGGTCATCCAGCCAGGTGCAAGTGGAGGAGTGGGGAATCAAACCCGGTTCTCCCAGATTAGAGTCCGTGCACTTAACCACTACACCAAACTGGCTCTCAAACTGTACTGTTAAAAATAAATACCGCTCCTTATTATCAAGTCCTTCAGAAAGATCATTTTCAACAAGTCTTTTGCCACGTTTGCAATGCTTGCTACATTTCTTCTATACCATTCAAATACTTCTGGGATTTCCATGCCACTTCCAATAATATGCAATTGTCATTCCAGTCACAACGATCAGATTTCATACCATATTCTAAACTGGCTGTTTGTACCATTGTTTTATAACATTTCAAAACAAATAAAACCCTTGTATCGATTTTTTTTTAAATGTATTATACCTTCCAGTGACAGCAAGAAGATCAAACACGATGAAAAGCTGACCTTGCAGGGTGCATCCCTTAATGCATTGTGGTGTTCTCTACTGTTGATGCTGAGCTTTTAAAGTAATTTACCTGAATCTACAGAAAAGTCAGCATTATTCCAAATCAAATTGCTAACAGGATATTGTGTCCTCTCTCTCTCTCTCTTTCCTACTGGTCGATGAAACAAGATCCCGCAACTTCTTCCTGCTCATTTTTTTAAAAGTAACTCCTACCTTACAGCCTCTCTGTAATAACTGATTGCAGCACTTTGATTGCCTTTATCAGCCAAGTTTTTGCCAACATTATAATGAACCTGAAAGGAAAGGCAGAGCTGTATTAATTGCTGCACACATTTGGTTGTAGTTGCTCACATCACTGTATTTTTATTTATTGACTGAAAATATTTCTATGCCGCCTTATCACCTCAGCGAATGGTAGTATATTAATTTTTCTTTGTGTAGAAAAAATTCTGTAAAATGACTTGCACAAAACAATTTTACTATTTTTTATATTATTGCATATACCTGACCATGGTGATGGTCACCATCTTGGAATAACATGGGAATGGATCCAACTAGCATTTCCACTGGTGAAAAAGGGAGAAGCCCCCCTTGCCCACTTATGAAGAGAAACCACATGGGACTAGGGGTTTAGTAAGGAGGAGAAATGGGTGAGACTGCACAAAAAGTCTAGCTGGATCCAACCCATGGATTATTTACAGTGAATTCAAAATCGACCTAAAATAAAGATGCCCACAATCCTTTTTTTAAAAAAACTTTTTTCTTTTTGGTATTTTTTTTTTTGCGTGTGTGTGTGTGTGCCCATGCCTGGAAGTCATGGCAACCTCTGGTGACTCCTACTGGGGCATGGAGGACGTTCAGAGAAGTAGCTTGATGGCCTGCCTCTGCCTCTTGGCCCTGGTATTCTCTGGAGGTCTCCCGTCCGAATACTTGCCAGGGTTGGCCCTGCTTAGCTTTCGAGATCTGACGAGATCGGGCTTGCCTGGGCTATCCAGGTCAGTGCCCCTTTAAAAAAATTCTTGACACATACTCCACCCTTATTGAATGCAGACCCCTTCAAATATTGGGCCCAGCTCAACATGCAACTCTCTTCTATTTTCCATTTTCCTTGGCAATGGCAACAGCAGAGTCTATTGATGGGGCCTCTGTTAAGGCCTAAACAGTGCCACAACATCCTCCAGAAGCATCCATGGGTGCCAAGAATCATGGCATATGTAGTTAGACAAAATGACAATAGAATGATACAACAAACATAACAAACATGCCAACTAAAACAGTGAATTCTTAGCCTTTCTGAAATTATACTGAATACATTTTAATTCAGCTGAATTTTAGAGTAGAAATCCCTACCGCTAGGGCTTTGGTTGAATTTCTGAAGCTATTCTAGCCAGGAAGAATGGGGGAGGGGCCTTAACAAAATCTGTGACGGGCCCCAAAGTGATCTGAAAGCTGCTTCCTCTACATTGACCCCCATTTTGTGCATTGTACATTCAGGCTTTGCCCAAGTCAAAGCCTTGTATATTTTGTGCATTGTACATTCAGGCTTTGCCCAAGTCAAGTAGTTTGTAGGTCTCCTTAATTTGCCTTTGCTTTCCAAAATATTTTTGGGCCAGATAAAGGCAGACTGGCCCATTGTTACTTTCCAGTAATATTTATGACTTGGATCTCACCCAGGATTTCTGTCCACAGAGCACACAGGATTTCTGTCCCCATCTCTATCCTGCTTGGCCCAAAATATACTTCAAAATGCTGCACCTGGGAAAAGGCCCACCCCCAGAACAGCAGTGGGCGGAGTCAGAGGTTAATGGGGGCAGGAGACAATCAGCAAATATGAACCCCCTGTTTCCATCTATGGAAATCCTCTATGGGATCCAAGCCAATATGTCCCTCCATTGCCAAAGAGCATACAAGAAAGCAGGTAAATGGTTCCATCATCATTACTGCCACACATTTTCTTGCTAAGAATTAATTACTAGTAACATCTTAATAAAGGACATACAGTTGTCCTTCCACCCATACCCAATACATCCAGTCCAATCCTACAAGTTCAGAATTAAACAAACAAACAAATGAACAAACAAACAAAAGAGTGGGAGTCCACCAATTTCAACCAAGGACACAAGAGGCAATAGTAACTTTAATAAAGACAGCAAGTATCAGAGAAATGCACACAGAAACCAGCAAGGACTTGCGAGAGGCATCTCATTTCTCCCTCTCACACTACTTCCTCAACCTACAAATATTTGGGCATAACTTTCCATGAATCCTTGAACTGGAATGCCCACATAGATTTAACAAAAACAGCAGCTCTCAAGACCATAGGTACATTAATGGGATTTTTCCACAATAAGGGTGGCCACCTCATAGATCCTGCCATTAAGCTTTACATTAGCAAGGTCATCCCCCAAATACTCTGTGGTGTTGGAAGTATGGGGATGGCAAGATCAAATCCTTACCAAGCTGGAAATAATCCGAAATAATTTTATGAGGCGCATTCTGGCACTCCCACAGGGGACACCAGCAGCCATGATGCGAGCTGAGCTTGGCTTACCCTCAATAAGGGCTCGGGCACATGTTATAATCTTGAAACTTTGGAAGAAACATCAGCTAGCCAATACTAGCACTTTTAGTAATTCTAGCTTCCATATTCTGCAAACTAACAACCCAGCCCATCTTAGCATACTACCCAACATCATTGATAAATACACAATTCCGGACGACTTATTATCCCCTTCAGGTAACAACTTACATTTGCGGGACTGGGTCTACAATGAAGATACACTAATTGACAGATCCCTAATCAGTCGACAGAAATTTGCACTGCGATATCCAGCATTTAGAACAGACCACTCTAGAGCCTCCTATCTGGCTCTTATTTCAATATATAGCATAAGAAGGGCACTCACTGCTCTTCGCTTTCAGACCATGCCATCTGAGCTGTTAAAAGGACAACACCTCAAAACCCCGTATGATCAACGTATCTGTCTGTGCGGGATTTCGGTGGAAGATCTAACACACTACATTTTAGAATGCCCTCTGTATACTGGCCCCAGAATGAAATTTCTTAACCCAGTCCTAACAACTTTACAATCTACATCAGGCATTGAAATAGTAACCTTTTTGCTCTCAGACGTCAATCCCACTATCTCCTATAGAATGGCACTCTATGCTCATGCTGCAAGGAAAATTAGAGATAAGGCTATGGAATGACTGTACTTTCAGAATGTGCTATTTGAGAAACCTAATTTAAAAAAAACTTATATTCATACTTCATCTATATATTTAATTTTCTTTTAAATGTATTGTCAATCTTTGTACAACCAGTCTTTCATATTGTGATGGCCATTGGCTACATGCAATAAACTTTGAACTGAACTGAACACTACTTCCTCTTTCCTCATCCTGAAAGCCCACATAGCCTCTCCCCTTTTCTTGTTTCCTTCTCTCCTGGGTCGCCAGCCTCCAGGTGGGGCCTGGAAATCCCCTGGAATCACAACAGATCTCCTAACTACAGAGATCGTTTCACTCTTAGGGTTGCCAGCTCCAGGTTGGGAAATTTCTGGAGATTTGTGGGTGGAGCTTTGGCAGGTGATGTTTGGGAAGGGAAGCAACCTCAGCAGAGTATAATGCCATAAAGTCCACTCTCCAAAGCAACCATTTTCTCCAGGGGAACTGTACTCTGTCATCTGGAGAGAAGTTGTAATTCTGGGTGTTTCCAGCGCCCACCTGGAGGTTGGCAAAAATAGTTCCCCTGGAGGAACTAGCCGTTTCGGAGGATGGAGTCTATGGCATTATACCCTTCTGAGGGCCCTCCCCTTCTCAAACCCCATGCTCCCCAGGCCGTACCCAAATCTCCAGGAATTTCCTAACCTGAAGTTGGCAACCCTATCTCCTTCCCACTCACAGCCAACCTACCTTTAACTGCCCCTAACCCCCCCTTTTCCTTAACCCCCCCCCCCCCTCCAGCAGCCTCTACCTAGGAAAACTGTGGCCCAGTTGTTTGGTGCTACAGTTCCGTCCCATTCTCTCCTCCTCAGCCATTCACCAACCTACATTTTATCTGCCCCCCATTTTCAGCTATATTTATTATTTATTTACTTCATTTATATCCGGTCTTTCTCTACAGTGGGGACCAAAACAGCATACATTATTCTTCTCACCTCCTTTTTTATCCACACAACAGCCCTGTGAGGTAGATTAGGCTGAAAGTATGTGACTGGTCCAAAATCACCCAGTGAGCTTCTGCAGCAAGATAGGGATTTGAACCTGGGTCTCCGAGACTCTACTCTGAAGCTCTAACTGCTATACCACATTGGCATTCATAGGGTGGCTGCTCTTGAACAGTAACAAGCAGCCAGGCCTAGTTGAGTCATGCAAGTCAAGAGTTATCAAGTCACTCAGAGGTTGCTGTCAGGCCTACGTCTGCCATCCTCCAAGTGGGACCTGGAGAGCTCCCAAAATTACAATTGAACTCCAGACAACAGAGATCTGTCTCCCTGGAGAAAATGGCTGCTTTGGAGGGTGGACTCTATGGCATTATATCCATTTGAGGCCTCTCCCCTCCCTCAAACCCTGCCCTCCTCTGACTCCACCACAAAATCTCCAAGCTGGAGCAAGCAACCCTGGCCCTAATGAGTCCTCCCTCAAAAACCAAAATAGACCTGGAAAGAGCCCTGCCCCCTCCCCCTGCCTTTTACTCACTGAAACCCAGCCTGGAATACTGTTGATACCTATCAACAGACACTGAGGTAATCCCTTGCTTAAAGCTACAGGCATGCCTTTTATTTATTTCTGATTTTTTTAAAAGCACCTAATGTATTTTGTTTAGATTTCACAGTTCCAGTCACCGGATTTAAGTATCCAAAGATTTCTTCACTTTGCTATTAGAATATAAGATCGCTTCAATGAAATCAGGAGGACCCAGCTTGAGTTTCAGTTCCTGCAGCAACCTTATTTGGAGTTGCTCTGAAGCCTTACAATTATAGTCTGGTTCTGGCTAACTGGGGAGATTGAAGCACATGTGAAAGCCTATGGGTTGGATCCCAACAGTTTCCTTTTGCTAAATGGGGGGACTTCCATTGGAAGAAGGATTCTTTCTGTCCTTTCAACAGAGAGATCCCTTCCTTCAGTTGAAGGGAACCATTGGGTGAAACCAACATGTATAGCTGTGTCAGAAAGAGCAGGAGATCTACAGTTAAAACTGGCAATGTGTCATCCACACAAAGATTAGTTCTCCCTTGTGTCCTTAAAAACAATAACAAATATGAAAGCCACAGCACATTACACTGTTAACGTCACCACAACATAGGGTTGCCAAGTCAGAAACTTACCGCAGCGGGGGACTCCTGGCCGGCGTCTGGCGCGCGCGCGCGTGCCGCATCCACGTCACCCGGAAGTGACGCGGGTACGCCGGGCACGCTGGGGGCGGGGCCAGGACCATCTGAGGGAAAACCATAGACTTTTCCCTCAGATGACCGTGGCCCCGCCCCCAGCGTGCCCGGCGTACCCGCATCACTTCTGGGTGACGTGCACGTGGGGGTGGAGTTCCCCCCGGGGCCCGATCCACCGGTGGCGGGGAACGGGCCTCTGGGGCGGGGGTCTTCCCGCCCCCCGGGGGGACTTGGCAAGCCTACCACAACAACATCAGGAACCCTACAAAAAGCAATTCTGTGAGGGAACTGGTGACCTTTCAAAGACTGCTTTACTGAAGGCCATTTTAGAATATGATTGGTACTGTTCCGTTTGGATGTCATGGAGGATATTGAGGTTCTTAACTCTCAATAGTAGCCTGCTGCTTGCTGTGTTCTAGAAGAGGCCAGGAAATTAATAATGTGGCTGTTCCATCTTCCTCTACAAGTAATTTTAATGAAAGTAGGATGGGGATGGCCAAGCACATTTGAAAACTGATGCAGCTCTGATACGAGAATACAACACACTCTTGTTAATGATTTTCTATCCTGCAATTGCTTTCAATAATGCATAAAAGGAGGAATTGACCTGATTTGAAAAACATTATCCATGCACAAACAGGTAAAGATCTTAAATGATCTGCAATCCTCTTATTTACTTTCATTCCATTCAGTGCCAACATAAAAGTAAGCTATACTGGGTATCAGGCCAGCAGGGTCACAAAGCCATACGGGACAGAGACTCCAGGAAGGAGGTGAACTGGGTGTGACTGAGCAAATAAGCTGCCTGGATCCAGTCCACAGTTTGCATTTTTTTTAAAGTCTGTTGTTTCATTTATGTCTAGGACCTTTAGAATGTGAACTGCTGAACTGCCATGCCTATTGATGGTGTTATATCATTACTGCCCTTCCTGATGATGTGGCCTGAAAGCAGAGCTATAAATTCAGATAATGTGTCCTGTGGCATTTTAGCAACAAAGAGACTGCTTTAATTGGTGCGTCTGCATCATAAATTTGCTCCGGTCAGTAAAATTCAGCTTGGCGCCCTTCTTCCTAACCTAGCAATAAAGATTTTGTAGTTCTGTTGGTAGTTGATTAAGCTAGTCACTCTGCTTGTTGGCTACAATTAAAATGGCAATATATTTACGTTACTCAAGCAACCAGTTCAAAAACCACTCAATACACAGATAGAAGACCTAAAAGGGTAGGCAATTTATACAGCATGGCAAACAGTTATGCTGGCAATCAACCCACTGATTCTAAACAACTCCTGTAATTGATGGAGACTTGTCATTTTTAGGCTACGAACATGCATGTATGGGAAGAAGGGTATGAAATAGCTTTCACAGCATTATAGGGTTGGCTCCAACCAGTTTTTCTGCTGGTGACAAAGGGGTGAGGGGGTCCTCTGGGGGACCCACCAAAGGTTATGCTGGGGGGGTTGGGACCTGCATGGACCAAAGCCACGTGGGACGGAGGCTGTAGTAAGGAGGGGAATTATGTGACATTCAGTGAGGTAGCTGACTAAATCTGATCCATAATCTTACACTCCCTGGCAATCTGTGGTCAGGGGAAGCAATCCCATGCTAAACCAACTGCATCTAGCACCCCAGAACACAAAGAACAGAAAGCAAAAATCAAAACAAGGGGTGACAAAATGCCTCTGCTTGTCATGGGACATGTTTAGAACAATTAGAACTGCCATCACATAGGAATGTATGTATGCATTGCACTTTAGATTTTATGTGTTTTTAAACTGTTTTAACACTTTTATGTAAGCCGCCCTGAGCCTGCTTCAGCGGGGAGGGCAGGGTATAAATCCAATAAATAAACAAACAAATAATATTTAATTGGGGGGGCAGAGCATCAAAGAAGAAAATGGAGGCCCACAGCCTTAAGATACTAACAGTACAATCCTGAAGAGATTAACATTCTTCTTAGACCACTGACTTCAATGGATTTAGAAGGGTGTTAACTTCACTTAAGATGCCGCCACTGTTCAATACACAGGACAACATTTCCATGAAATAAGCTTGCTGGGCCTTCAGACATTCTTTCCATGAACCACATTTTCCCATTCCATAAAATGGACCGAATTTGGACCAATATCATAGGATTATTATGAGGATTAACAAGAGGAGGGCAGTGAAGGACTGGACACCTGGCAAAAGCGGTCACACGTTTTAAAAGAAAAGCCAGTTCCTAGTGTGATGCAGAAGTGAAGTGGCAGGATATTGTCATTAGATAGGTTTTAAAAAGCTTACTTTGGCGTTCAGCGGACACACGGACAAAGCGCTCCTAAAAAGTTGCTCCTCAGATCGCCACTGGTTACTGCGGATAACACAACGCCATACATTTATCAACAAGAGGCCCAGCAGAGCAGCAACAAGTAATTTCTTGGAGAAAGGAGACACACGTTAAAAGACTGCCCTTTTAAAGCCCTTTTGTGTATCCCTCCCAGTTGTCCACGATATAGATTATTTCGTTAGTACCTTTCTCTTCGCCTGTTTGCTCAATAGACTGAATCCATATGTTATCAGCATGCAGTAGCCAATGCTGGGGAGGTAGGTTACTCTTTCCGCGACGACAAACCCAACTCGAAAGAAAAGGTTGCTCGCGGGAAGAAAAGGGATAATGAGAAATCCCAATCCCAGCGTGAGGATTCTAGAGATCAGGGGGGGAAATTTATAAGATTAACAACAAAATCTCTATGATACTCCCATAAATTGTTCTTCTATTTTCAAAGGGCATTTTTTTCAAATGTTTCCTGTAGCAGCACAGGAGACGCAGCAGTATGAATAATTCTTGCACCATTTAGTAACATCATATATCTAAGAGCTCATGCAGCAGTCCCTTCTATGCCAGTTTTGCTCAAGTGCCTAGGGGAAGGAGGCATGGCCTCCATCCACATGACACTGAACTTTCAACGTTGCGAAGTAATTTGGGAAGGGGCCACCATCAATGCTCCCTCTAAGCTGTGGAGTCTTGTGAGCAAAAATTCTACTTCGTGAGCGACTGGCACTAAAGTTGTCAGCGAGCGATTTGGCTACTGCATAAATTAGTTTGCTCTGGAGCCATCCTTCCTGAGCTAAGACAAAAATGTGTGAGCCAGAGGCTAAAAAACTGTGAGCTCACACTAACTCAGTTTAGAGGGAACACTGCTCACCATGCAACTGAAAGGTAATGTTGGAAAGACCCTAAGAGATTCAAAAGAGAATACACAAATGCCATGTCTGCAGAGGTCATTTCGGGGGGGAACGCGGGGGAACACAGTTCCCCCGGGTGAGGTATGGGGGGGCACATGACGAAGCCCCGCCCCCTGCTTCCAGCCGCCCCGCTTCCGGCCCTCATTCAGCCAGGAGGAGGCAGGAGAAGAGGGAGGGTAAGTCGCTTCCTCCCTGCCTCTCCCCACCCCTGCCTGCCTGGGGCCAGGGAGGGCCTTCGCGGGGCTTCTTTGCCCCCCCGCCGGCCTTGCAGGTCCACCGCTGGGCCCCTCATGGGGCTCGGCAGTGGAGCTGCAAGGCCGGCACCGATGGCCGGCACCGTTGGGGACGGGGTGTGTGGCCTTATGACACACTTCCGGTGATGTCAGGGGGTGTGGCATATGCTAATGAGTTATGCTAATGAGTCCCCCTAGCTCTTTTCCTACGAAATGACCCCTGCATGTCTGTATACCTGTTACGTGTTAAGTCTTGTTGACCACCACAGGATAAGAAGACATTGTCTAACCATGTTTTACAACGTTTCTCTTTCCTTCCCGGTTGGTTAAGCTTCCTTGCTGCAATTGTTTGTTGTTGTTGTTGTTTTGGATATCTCCTTTTACTGTTGTTGTTGTTGTTATTATTATCACTGCTACTACTATTATTGTCATTCAGCACTACAGTATTTGTATTTATATTGCTTTTATCTTGGCTTCTTGGCAAATTGTATTGTTAGTTCTCCTTCGATGTTATAGCTATGCCAATAAAGGTTGTGTTGATGATGATGATGATGATGGCTGACTCATTCTATAGGTTTCAGCTATATTTGTGAGAGCAAGAGTTGAGTCCAGCAGCACCTTAAAGACCAACAAGGTTTCCAGGGTATAAGCTTTTTGAGAGTCAAAGTTCCCTTCATTAGATATCTGACAATGTGAGCGTTGACTCTTGGAAGCGTTTTACTCTGGAAATCTTGTTGGCCTTTAAGGTGCTGCTGAACTCGAACCTGGCTCTTCTACTGCAGACTAACAATGGCGAGCCACCAGAAACTGGTGCCCTGAGCACGCATGGTTTTCCTCTACTCTTCTATGGGAAAAAGCAGCTGTGGCAACCCGAGCTGCAGTGTTAGGGAAGTCAAGTTACGAATAAATATACACTGCAAGAAACTTTTGTAAATTAATGTGTTCTGTTTATAATTAACATTCTATAAAGTGTATTCTTATCCTAATCAGGTATGTATATTCAGTACATTCAATATAACAATAACATACAGTTCATACAATATAACAACTACCAGTCAATTTTGCATCAGTATTCTAAAAGCCAAACAGAACACATTAATTTACAAAAGTTTCTTGCACTGTATATTTATTCGTTACTTGACTCTTCCATGGGAAGGCAAATACTTGGCGTTGAATCAAAAGGTCACTTTTCTCCTAGCACAAAACACTTTTGCCAGTGGAAAAGGGTGGAAGGGGCAATTTTGCAATTTTCCCATCTGTTATGTATTAAGTCGATAAAGCACTGATTTAGCTTCAGCACAGTTCCATTAGAACTTAGCATTACATGAATTGACAAATAGGCCAACCAGAGAAGCCTTTGACTTCGGCGGGAACCAATCTCATTGGTTCCAAGCTCCGTATTTCGATTGGTTGTTATCTGTTTGTGGGGTGTGGTTTTGCCCGTTCAAATCATATATAAGTCAGCCTTGTTCTATGTATGTTTGTCTAGTGTTGTTCTGAGCTGAATAAAATGCAATCACATGTTTAAGAGCTGCCTCGATCTCAGTTCATAATACCATCCCACTGCAGACTCCGACTTTGCCCCGCACACAAGACTGTCCATGAAAATTCTCCATCGTGCAGGAACAATGTTTTTGGGAGCTGAGTGGACTGCTGCAGGAGGTTAAAAAAACAAACAAAAACGTTCTTCCAGTGGAGCCCTTATAATGGTTCCTTGGAGTCATAAGAACATAAGAACATAAGAACATAAGAGACGCCAATGTTGGATCAGGCCAAAGGCCCATCCAGTCCAACACTCTGTGTCACACAGTGGCCAGAAATACCAGTGCCATCAGGAGGTCCAGCAGTGGGGCCAGGACATTAGAAGCCCTCCCACTGTTGACCCCCCCCAAGCACCAAGAAGACAGAGCATCACTTGCCCCAGAGCCCCTAGCTATACCTTGTGGCTAATAGCCACTGATGGACCTCTGCTCCATATGCTTATCTAATTCCCTTTTGAAGCCGTCCATGCTTGTAGCACCCACCACTTCCTGTGGCAGTGAATTCCATGTGTTAATCACTCTTTGGGTGAAGAAGTACTTCCTTTTATCCGTTCTAACCCGACCGCTCTGCAGTTTCATGGAGTGCCCACGAGTTCTTGTATTGTGAGAAAGGGAGAAAAGTACCTCTTTCTTTACCTGCTCTTTCCCATGCATAATCTTATAAACCTCGATCATGTCACCCCTCAGTCGTCTTTTCTCCAAGCTAAAGAGCCCTAAGCGCTTTAACCTTTCCTCATAGGGAAAGTGTTCCAACCCTTTTATCATTCGAGTTGCCCTTTTCTGCACTTTTTCCAAAGCTATAATATCCTTTTTAAGGTGTGGTGCCCAGAACTGCACACAGTATTCCAAATGAGGTCTCACCATTGATTTATATAGGGGCATTATTATATTGGCTGATCTGTTTTCAATACCCTTCCTAATAATCCCCAGCATAGCATTGGCCTTCTTTATTGCAGTCACACACTGTCTCGACATTTTCAGTGAGTTATCCACTACAACTCCAAGATCTCTCTCTTGCTCAGTCTCTGCCAGTTCAGACCCCATCAATGTGTATTTATATTTAGGATTTTTGGCTCCAATGTGCATCACCTTGCACTTGGCCACATTGAACCCCATTTGCCATGTTGACGCCCACTCGCCCATCCTTGACAGATCCCCTTGGAGTGCCTCACAATCCTCACTGGTTTTCACCACCCTGAACAACTTTGTATCATCCGCAAATTTAGCCACTTCACTGCTTACTCCCATCTCCAAATCATTAATGAACAAGTTAAAAAGCAGTGGACCAAGTACTGATCCCTGCGGTACCCCACTGCTTACCACCCTCCACTGAGAAAATTGCCCACCTACACTCACTCTCTGTCAACCTTTGGTGTGTACAATGGGAAATATCCCTGGGCAGAAAGTGTGTCCTTGTAGCCTGAAATTCCAGCTCATGCAGTATATCTGCACTTTCTCCCTTCTGTTAACAGAAAACATAGTCTGAATCTTAACTCCTTGTGGCCTATCTCCACAAAACTAAACAGGGACACAAGATTAACTATCCTAAATGTACAGTGAATACAGGTCTCCTTTCAGGTAGCTTCCTACCTCTCTCCTCCTAATTCTGTGCCCCCTGAAACTGTGTTCCTGCGGATCAGTGAACTCGCAGGAACAGGGAGTCTTTGTGTGGGGGGAGAGTTCAGTCTGCAGTAACAGAGAAAGGGAAATGAGAAATGTCTTGCCTCCCCTCCTCCACAAACACAAATGTTAAACCTTTGGAAGACCTGCCGTTTTGGCAACAGAAGAGCACCTCAGGACAAGGAGATGGGAACCGGTATAGCGAAACGGTTAATGTGTGACCTAAGAAGTCTGGAATTCAAATGACACCTTGACTGTGAAATCACTAGGTGGCCTAAGGAAAGCTTAGACTGTAAACTCCCGCTTTGTTTCTGTCCCATACTGTTCCTAGGGGGCTCACCGGTCTCCCTCCCTGCAGCGATACAGGGTAATCCTACCTAGCGCACTATTGTGAGATTACTAAAATAATGCATGTGAGATGCTTGAACACTTAAAAAGCACTGTGGGATCAAAAACTTTATAAATGGGAAAGAACAAAATGGATTAAATGTGCAGGCAGCACTTTTTCCTTTTCCAGTCTGAAAAATCTGCAATTTAAAACAGCAAAAAACAAGTAATCCTTTGATTCACATATTATATAATCTAGTCAACGACACCAGAAAGACATCTGTCATGTATTCTCAGAAGGTACAGTTTTACCACTCACAGCATTCTTACAGCAACTTTAATTTCTGAAAAATAACAGGTTTTCCCCCCTCCATTATTTTCTCTGTGTCTATCTCTTGATAAAGAATAATCAGTCAAGGGCAAGCACTTTATTTTTTTAATCAGCAGCCAGAATCACTACATTTCCCCCCCACAAGTTCTTTCTTAAGTTCTTTTATTATTATTTTTTACAAAAGAAACATTGTTGGGGGGGGCAAAAAGAGGTGAAGGAAAACAACATACATCAATTACACTTCATTCTGACCACAAATTACTTTTTACCCCCCACAGAGTTAAGGATCTCAAAATGCCAATCCAAGAAGATAAAGCAGCCACCCATACCTTCCTTTTTACAAGTTTTGTCTCCCCCGGAGTCAGTGTAAAAAATGATGGAACCAAATTGGGAAGAGAATGAAGTCACAGTTATAAATATTTATTTGTACCACACTTGCTAAGGTATTGATTCCACTGATTTGTTAAAAAAGAAAAAAACCCAACCCCCCCAAACCCAACACCGAACAAACGGAATGATGCCAAGCTTAAGAAAATAATGCATGTAACCCAGGGAGAAATTTGAAATTCAACAATGTCTCTTACCTTCTCTTCTGGCTGTCTTCAGAGCGCAAGGCTTGGCCCATCAGGGCAATTAGGCAGAACCAAAGGACTGCTAGTGCAATTATTCTCCAGTCAGTGACTGATTTAATAAGGGGCACACAGCCCATTGACCAATCAAAACACAGCCACCAGGGACACAGTAGCAACCATGCATTCAAGGAATAGTAGTAATTATAGTTTATAGCCTGTCAGTCAAGAAAAACAAACATTTACTTCATATTGAACACAAGTGGGTGTTGAGCAGGAAAGGGGCGGGGTGGAGAGAGAATCATATTTCCCAACTACTTTGTCAAGTCACACAGAGTTTTACTTAAGCCTTTGCTAAAAAAGGACATTTATCAAATGCCTTAACTTTAATGCTCTAGAGCTGAATTGAATACAAGTTGTTACCCATGTGTGTGCGCGTGCATGCAGATGCTAGTGTTGCTGGTTCCTATTACATATAATCTAGATGCCATCCAAATGTCTACTTGGCTAAACACTGCTCAGGATCAATGTGAATGATGTTTACCAGTGATCAGAGCCTGAATGTCCTGAAAGTTCTAGATCTTTCATGAACCTTTTGTATCAATGACTATACTGTTCTGTGCAGCCAGGACACTCCCCTTCCCCCTTTTAGTCTCAGGCTTTGACCTAAAAAAGTGCACACAGTGCCAGATCCCTTTGCTGGCTACAAAGAATGGTGAACACAAGCCATTCTGCAGCCAAGTGTGGAAACTCACTGGATTATAACCCAAGTATACACCAGACTGACTATAACACATCCCCCATTTCCTGAGCAACCCCGCCCAACTGAGCCACACCTTTCAGAGTAATCATTACAAGCTTTAAAACTTAAGCTAATAAAGGGGTAGTTCTTTGAGGGCTCTAAATACTACTACTACTATTACTATTAATAATAAATAATAGTGACATCAAGTCACAACCAATTTATGATGACCCCTCAAGGAGTTTTCAGGGCAAGAGATGAGCAGAGGTGATTTGCGTTCCTCTGCATAGTGGCCCTGATCTTCCTTACTGGTCTTCCATCCAAGTACTAACTAGGACTGACTCTTTTTGCTTCGCTTCCAAGCTCTGATGAGCTCAGGCTAGTCTGGGCTATTTGAGGGCTCTGAGGGGTCATTTGGGGGGGGGACGCGGGGGGACGCCATCCCCCCGGGTGAGGTGCGGGAGGGCGGGGCCTGGAGCTCCCTGCTGGTGCCCGCTGGAGGTCGCCGCCGGCTGTGGGGAGGACACACTTCCAGTGATGTCAGGGGGTGTGGCATATGCTAATGAGTTATGCTAATGAGTCCCCCTAGCTTTTTCTACGAAATGATCCCTGAGTAAACCTATATTTCACACGTGAAGCCGCCTAACATCTTACCACTCGTCCTGCAGCTCAGTATCGTCTATTCTAATTGACTGAAATGCTTTGCTAGCCCTTCTACCCAAGCCTGGCCTTTGGCCCGTCTGCATACAAAGCACCTGTTTTACAGGCATGTTTCTATTCCTTCTAAAAAGTCATGTTTTCCACCTCACAGAAAAGCAGTAAGCTTACAACTTACCCTCACAAACAGACTATCTGCAAACGAGGCTGGGTTATCTACTTCAGTAAAAGCAGGTGGCCCTGTGCCCATAATGCGCCAGCGTACATACAGCATGGCGGCTCCTCCACACAGCAGCATAGTTGTCCTGGAGAGGAGTCCTTTTCGAAACACCACCAGGCTCTAGATAGAGGGGAGAAGGTATGCCAGATATTTACTTCTTTTTCCTCTCAGAAAAGGATGAAGAGAAAACAAAAGCAGGAGAAAGCACGATACGGCTTGTTTTGAAAAGACAAACGAATAAGGGAGCCTTATTTTCTGGGATGGGGAAATTAAATCCTAAAGTTACATTGCAGAAAGGGTGTGTGGTGATCTGTGAGGTAACCAAAGGAAATGAAATTTCAACTGCAATTTGTCATTTTTGGCCAAGCTGTCAAGTGCTATGATGCATCATTACTGTTTTCCTCCCCTGGTACCTTAATCTCTGTTATCCAGACTTTTGAAGTGATTGAAAAGGAGCAGGGTTGGAGCAAACCTTTGAGCCTGCATCCCTAATTTGTGGTTGGGTTTTAAAAGGTCCTGGAAAATCTGTAAAACTGCTGGAAAAATCTATCAAAGTACTAGTGTTTGGTCTCAAGACTCTGATATCACAGACAGGCCCCACCCCCAAGGTCAGGTTGTGCCAGGACGCTCAGTCTTGGACCCATTCCCAGGGGGGAAATGTCAAGGCTCCCAGATCTGAGGGGGTTAAAAATAAAAGTTTTAAACACCTATTCCCTTTGGTTCTTGGTAAAACTCCATGCAGGGCAGAAACCCCAAAGGTAAGATGGAGTGAGGTAGTAGAAGACCAAGAGACCTCTCCTCCAGGTTCTCTCTTCTGGCCCGGAGGGTTCACATGCTTTTAAGGGCAGGAAAAAAATTGGTAGCTGCCTCTTAATGCACTAGCAAAATGTTCAGAAAAATCACAGCTGCCATTTAAGGAACTGACAACACACTCTGTATCAAACCTGGTATGACCTGCATGGTGCTCACGAAGCACCCATTAATCCTGGAGGAGAGGGGAGAGGAGGAGAAGAAGAAGATATTGTATTTATACCCCACCCTTCACTACCCAAAGGAGTCTCAGAGTGGCTTACAAACTCCTTTCCCTTCCCCTCCTCCCACCAGATACCCGGTGAGGTAGATGGGGCTGAGAGCTCTCTCTCGAGAACTGTCCTTGAGAGAACAGCGCTGACAGAACTATGGCTTGCCCAAGGTCATCCAGCAGCTGCAAGTGGAGGAGTGGGGAATCAAACCAGGTTCTCCCAGATTAGAGTCCATGCACTTAACCACTACACCAAACTGGCTCTCTCAGGGAAGGAGTGGGCTGCTTGTGGCTTCAGTCTGCTACACACCCACCCATCTTGTGGGAGGTGCACAGGTTCTCACGAGGTGGGGCTCACTGGCTTGCAGTGGGGCACCTGCCTCATGTGAGCTGGGTGCCAGTGGCTGACAGTTGCTACCATCTACCTTGTACCTGCCTCAGGTAGGGCAGCCCTAGCTATTGGCCCACTGGAACTTTTCCTGATGGCCTTAGTGGCCAATCAGTCCCTATGTGTAGCATATTGGCCCTCCTGGCATGCCATACTGGGAAGTGGTGGAATTCAGCCTCATATCAAGGATAGTTTGAAGTATGCTCCTGTTATATCTTTATGGCTACAAGAAAGTTAGCTGTCGGTTGTGTAACTTCTGTGTGGCCTGCCTCCATGATACCTAATAGAATGCATATTTGAACGTCAAGTCCTGGTGAAATCACTGTGATTTACTGGCAAGTAATCAGCTTAGGAATGGTTGTAAAGGGTAAAATAGCAGAAGTCAACTTAGGATGGATAGTTTTATTAGCATTTTGGTCAGGTGTACGACAGTCAGGAGCTAAAAACAAGCATCAAAAAAGAGTCTGAAACAATTGTTTGGGTATTTTATTGAGCAACTTGGACACATTGCTAATCTCACAGTTTTAACCATCTTTAAGTTATAACATCGTGAATGCTTCACCACGAAGATATCTGCAATCTTCGCAGCAGCGTTTTATATTTAGCAGTTAGGGTTTTACTGTATTTGATAGCCAGCATGCTATAAGAGATAATGGACATGCTGTAAAATTTTTACAACTGTTATGTAATGGAAAAGAGATCTAATAGTGATCTGCATTTTTAAAAACTGATGTGCACCCAATAATAGAGACAGCCAACAAGTCTAAAGCAATAACATTTCAAATTTTTGTTAGACATGAAATTAAAACTGATATTCTATTTTGGACTTTTTGGTAAATTAATTTGAGCTCTTTCAGACTACGGGCTGCATCTCACAGAAAAGTCCCACTAACAGAATGAGGGTGTTTTTTTTAAATTTTCATTGATTCCCTCTTCCTCCTGCAGAACTTTAACTCCCCCCCCCACCAGCATATTGCTCCTGTGGGCCTCCCAGGAGCACCATTTCAAGCATATTGCTCCTGCAGGCCTCCCAGGAGCACCATTTCAAGGATAATTTTGAGGCTGCAGTGGGAGGGGAGTCTTGTGAGCAAAAATTCTACTTTGTGAGCTACTGGCATTAAAGTTGTGAGTGGCTGCAGCATAAATTAGTCTGCTCTGGACCTTCCTGACCTAAGAAAAAAAAAGTATGAGCCCGAGTCTAAAAAAAATATGAGCTAGCTCACACTAATTCAGCTTTGAGGGAACATTGGGGTATGTGTGACAGAGTGTTGCTTTCATGAAGGAAATCCCTTCTGTCAGCAGAGATTCACCTTGGGAGCCAAGCCTGAGTACCCCTATTGACCCAACTACAGCAAACTGGCTCTCACGGCAATTCACAATATAATTAACATGCTGACAGACAGAAAGAGCTTGGGTGTGGAAATCTGAATGGAGAGGAGGTGTCCCAGAGGGTGTGAGTCCCAGAAGCAAGGGGACTAAGAGAAATATGCAGTGGCCTAAGCAAAGTGAAGAGCAAAGAAGACAGAGAAACAGAGTGTGTGTGCGCGCTAGTGATAACAAACATAAGAGAAAAATCAATACAGGGTCAACAGGAGAGCTATATATTCCTGACTGAATAAGGGAGGAGAGAATGAGTAGTCCTGAAGGGAGGGTGGCCTGGTGGCTGAAGAAAGTCGAATACAGTGTCATGAAGGACAGGGACCCAAAGAAACAACAGGTGACTGGAAGAAAGGAAGTCAACTAGCACAGGAGGTGTAGAATAGTTCAGGCAGCCATGAATTAGCACTATAAAATCACAAAAGCAGGCCACAGATCTAAATGTCATGGCTGAAAACCAGCCTGCTCTATCTATTCATTTCAAAGGCAGAGCATGGAAAGATCCAACACGCAGTCATTGCATTCGCCCCAGAACTATTTCAATTGCACATAATTTTTAGAATGGAGAGGTATTAATGCTGCGCTGTTGGAAAGGCAGATTGGGACAGATGTAATTATGTTATTTTGAAAGAAGGCCTTCTAAGCCATTTGATTAACTAATGCAAGGGCTCCTAACTAGTTTTGGTAAGAGTCACCCATATGATGGCCACCGAGGAAGCCAGAGGGAGGATGAGAGGGAGCCAATCGTCTTGCTCCAGCCAAGAGCCATCTCCTATCACACCTGAATCCAGCACCCTTGAGATCCTTCTCTGGAGATACCTTTCTGGATTTGCAGCTTTCATTCACATAAGCCACTCTGGGAGCCAGTTTGTGAAGGAACAGAAAAGGAAAAGCAATGCTCCATTTCACATTTGTAGTCTATCAGCCAAAACGCTTGTCCGGTTGAATCATGCTGGGCTTAGATCAGAAATATGTTTTCTGGAAAATGCTCTTCAGCCTTAAAGACTGTCACTTCTATGCTGCTGGAAAGACGTTCCAGAGTGTTATGATACCGATACCAACATTTACACATTAACCATTAAGAGAGAACACAAATGAATAAGGCATTCCTTTTAAATCAAAAGTTAAACAAAATCACCTCCAGTGACTTATCCTTACGTAGAATCTTCAGTACAACTTCCAAAATGTTGAGCTTATTTATCACCACAGCATCAAAGAGAGCATTTAAACCCTACAAAGAGAGGATTAAAGAGAGACAACAGTCTATATTAAGACTGACTTTTGGTTCTGTATCAATTAGGAGGTAATCCTGCAATCAGGGAGGGGCTACAGCTCAGTGGTAGAGTATGTGCTCGGCATGCAGAAAGACCCAAGTTCAATCCCCGCCATTGCCAGTTAAAAAGGACCAGGCAGTAGAAGATGTGAAATACTTCTGCCTGGGACCCTAGAGAGCTGCTGCCAGTCTGAGTAGACAATACTGACCTTGATGGACTGATGGTCTGATTCAGTAGAAGGCAGTTTCATGGGTTCACATGAGTGACTTCCATGTAGCCCGTAGACAGCCAATAAGAAAGCTAATTATAGACTATGGGTGCCTTAGATCTGTCAATCAAATGGTGCACCGGGACCCCTCTTTACTAGCCTTTCAAAAGACCTGTAAAATCTACCTGCTTATCAAACCACCCATCACACTTATTTGTACATGTTCCAGGGGTGAGAAGAGCTATTCGCTGGTATTCAGTGTAACATATGGGCATATTCTTCCTTTGTTGAAACTGGGCTGAACTACAACCCATGTTAACAGACATAAGTAATTAAATCCCCAAAGGAAGAATACAAGAAAAACAGTAACTGCTTATACAAGCTGTAACGATTCCATGTTTTATTGTGTGTGTGTCTTTAAAAGTGGTTTGTATGAATGTATGGCAGACTAGGATGCTGGACTCAGGCAAGTTGTGTGATTGGTGAGTGACAGAGAGGGGGAGGGGTTTTGGAATGAATGCTGTGTGGATGAACCTACAAGCCTTGGCCTAATTTATGATGAAGTGCCATTCAAACAGCCTTTGCAGATTTGCTGACAGATTGTATGGTTATAATCTTAGTCATTCCCCAGTAAAGCTGCCGACAAGCCACGCAATGAAATCAGCATTAGTACTCTTTTTGAAGCCGGATTCTTTGACTGATTCAAATGGTTTAAAAAACAGGGGCCTTAAAAAAAATACCAGGAAGCTTGCTAGGAATTTTGTGCTTAATTTGGGAAAGTTTATCACCATTTCCGTAGAGAAACCTGAACACGCTACAAGTAAAGCTACAGAAAATATGCACCTTATGAGATCAAGAGATCTCCTTTGTTGTTGTTGTTGTTGTTATAAACCACCCTCCACTGGAAAAACTGGGCTTAGGGCGGTATACAACGTAATATCATATAAACATCATTAAAAACGAATTAAAACCCATCAAACACAGCAGTAACCAAAATATGGTGTTAAAATTTTTCCTGATGGTGCCACTGGCCTCATGGGAAGGCAAGGGTGGGAGTGCCAGAAAGACGGAGCCGTCAGTGTCCTCAACCAAATGCCTGGTGGAACATCTCTGCCTTACAAGGCCCTGGGGAACTGTATCAGGTCCCACAGGACACAGATATTATTTGGCAGAGAATCCACCAGGTTGGAGCCAGGGCAGAAACACCCTGGCTCTAGTTTAGGACAACCAGATATCTCTTGGGTCGGGGATCACCAGCAGATTTTGATCTACTGAGCGCAGTGCTCTCCTGGGGGTATACCAGGAGAGGAGGTCCCAAAGATACGTGGGTCCCAGACTGTTAAGGGCCTTAAGGTCAACGCCAGAACTTTGAACTTGATCCAGTACTCCACTGGAAGCCACTGCAGCTCAGGCAGCACAGGGTGGATGTGCTGCATGTGGAATCCCCATGAGGACCTGCGCAGCTGCATTCTGTACCAGTTGGAGTTTCCGGGTCAGCTTCAAAGGTAGGCCCACAGAGAGTGAGTTACAGTAGTCCAGTCTGGAGGTGATCATTGCATGGATTATTGTGGTTAGATCAGGTAGGGGGCAACATTAGTGACCTGGGCCTCCACTGTTAGGGAGGCATCCAGATCACACCCAGGCTCTTGACAGTTGGTGCCGGTCTCAAGGGCTTGGAGGTGGCACCCCAGACCGGAATCTCCCCACCCCAGCCACAGAACCTCCATCTTAGAAGGATTCAGTTTCACCCAGCTCTGTTTCAAACATCCCACCACAGCCTCCAACCCCTCAACCAGACTTCCAGGGGTGGTATCCAGCCGACCGCCCATCAACAGATAAAGTTGGGTGTCATCAGCGTACTGGTGACACCGCAGCCCAAATCTCCGAACCAGTTTGGGCAGGGGGGGGCACATATAAATAAAATCAGAAAGAGGACTGTTAATTTTGCATGAAGTTAGCAGATCTGAAATAGTCACTCATTTGAACTGTTACCAGTATCGTGATTCCTTGTTCTTTGCACAGCATGGCCACAGCACCTAGGAGAATGCTCAGCAAGATCCAGGCTATGGAAAAAGGGGTTCCTTCTTTACCTACCAGTGCAAAAAAAAAAAAAAAAAGCACACACAGAGAATTAACCAACAGCACATGAAGGTATACACAGAACAAACTCGAGTTTGAGATGGAATGCATTGGAACAAATAACAAATCTTAATATAAGGGTGTTCTTTTTGCTAATTGCTGGTGGAGTGTTTACAGGGAAGGAAGTGTGCTGTTTTTCTGGCTTGAAATCTGCAATTAAGAGAGATTTGTGTCAGCATTTTCATTCCATTAAGTAAGTTACTGTCTAATATTGATCCACAACCAGTTCTGTTAGTAAATTACAGAGTTCTACAATGCTTAGGAGTTCAGAACAAGTTTAAGTAATTACAATATTTCACACACCGCTCTGCCGGAGCATTCAATGTGAGCTTTATGAACTAAAGCGCTGCAAGTAAAACAGAGTGTTTACCAGTGCCAATTCGGGATTCTCTCTTTTCACAATCCTATTAATTTATTTGTTATGTTCTTCCCCATCACCCCCTTAATAGCCCGAATTCCATCCATGGTCTTCCAAATGCTACTAATTTCACCTTTTCAAGTGCGAAAAACAGCCTTCTGTAGGTATGCACTCCTCGTGGCACTGTGCTCTTTGTGGCATTTTTAAATGGTCCAAGTTACTACTGCTTTGGCTTGTGCACACACACACACACGTACACACAAACAAATAAATCAAATCCTCCTTTTTGTGTGTCTACCTTGATTTTTCAGAGCTGTGATTTTCATGATATCTGCAATCTACCTCAACAGTGTTTGCCAGCAGATTCAGGAGGAACTCACTACAATGACGGTTTCCAAATCAAGCAGACCGGGGGGGGGGGATCTGAAATGGGGGTGCTGATCCCTATAGCCCAGCTCCTCGTCAAAATCCCTTCAGCCCAATCAAAAACAGAAGCACGTTAAGAGAACGAAACCACAAGAACTATCTGAAGGTATCTGAAGAAGTGAGCAGTGACTCATGAAACTCATACCCTGCCAGAAATGTTGTTATTTTTTTAAGGTGCTACTGGATTCTTGCTCTTTTCTACTACCACAAAAGCTAACAGCATTTCTTCTCCTTTGGAATTAAGAGTCTCTCAGAAAATTTTCCTTTTTATTCTGAAGTGCATCATAAACCAATGCAAAACTGGGACACTGAAGAAGCTTGTTTTGCTTAAGTGGTCAAGATTTGATAAGAGAGGCTTTCCATATTTTTTTCTTTAAAAAGCTCTGATCACAAACATTATTCAGTTCCCCCCCCCCCAAGGTATCTCGTGAAGTTACAGAAACTGAATACACATTCTGGCAATGTCAAATAATCAATTTAGCTTTTGAATCCCTGTCAATTGACTCTGAAAACGTAAAGCAACAAACAGGTGCCAATTACTAAAAAAATTATACACATGCCAAGTGTGTTAATCAGTTTAACGAAGCACACTCCCTGTGTCTACGCCACTTCCCACCACGATCTCTTGACAGAGGATGGAACACGCTTCTGGTTGGCACCTGAATCTAGTTTAAAGTGGTACACCATATTGTGGGAAGACTTTCTGCCACCCTCACCAGATGGTCACAAGTTTAATGTATGCCAAAGACTTGTAGCAAGCATTTTTATTCCTGTTCCAAAGGCTAAATGCCCACAAGTGTTTCTGTCATTTTACATAAGAGAATTTAGTTTACAGAAGTAGATTAAACTCCACATTGTGAGGTCATACAGCTCATGCTCCAGTGAAGCCGTCTTGGGACAGAGATCTATTAGAACTGCCGGTTTGGCTGAACGTTCAGATGCGAATCTTTCTTACTATGTCAGTTCCATGTAACCTGGTTTACTGTATCAATTTAGTAATTAGGTTGACTTTGACTTGGAAACAGTGCCCATAGTACTGTCAAGTTTAATACATACACTAGGTTTTTCTCCTGATTAAAGACATCAGAAGCAATTTATGTATGAGCTTTCATCAATAAATTAATTCAATGAATCTTTATAAATCCGTATGAGACTATAATAATATTTCAGGAAAAAAGTAGAATTTCCTTGTTTTTAGGATGATGCGAACACAGAGCACAGCAACTGCCATCTTAGAATAGCTATTTTAGACATCTAAGTGAGAAAAGGAACGGCTGCCCTTCTATGACATTCCTACTACCTATACTTTATAAATTCTTGTATTTAAGAATCTAACAGATACTGTTTAAAAACTGTTGCTTGATTAAAGGGGATGCACACCAGAAAAGACTCTCTGACTTCATTGCCAGAAGTCTGGATAAAATAATCCCGTTTGGTATGAAAACAGGGGAAGGGGATCCTGAAGTAGCAGGAATTTCCCTAGATGCTCTCACAGGAAAGCGGTCAATCCACAGAAATGCTCCAAAGAGCACACTGATTCGGCCCCCAGAATCAGTTAAAGCTTAGACTGACTGACTCAAGTTTTCTGACTAATAACGTAAGGCTGTAGTACTCTCCTCCTCAGCCAGGGCTTTTTTTCTGGAAAAAGAGGTGCCAGAACTTTCAAGAGGGAAATGAAGTTTTCCATCTATATACTAGGGAAATGAAGTTTTCAATCTATATACTGAAAACTCATGAACTTTTAAACATTTTTAAAAGAATTTTGTCGAAGAGGTTCTGGAACTCCGTTCCGGTGCATTCCCCCAGAAAAAACAGCCCTGCTCCTCATCCAGCCTAAGATGGCAATTCAGTCCTGAACCAAGGGAAACCCAGGTTCAACCCCCAGCATCTCCAGTTAAAGGATCTGGCAGCAGGTGATATGAAAGACCTCTGCCTGAGCCCTTGGAGAGCTACTGCCAGTCTGAGTAGACAATACTGAACTCGATGGACCAATGGTCTGATTCAGTATAAGGTAGCTTCATGTGTCGTGTATGGGTTCAAGTCTGGGTTCAAGGTAACGCACATTTTTCTTTCCACCCTTTACTTCCCCTTAGAGTCCCTATTCACTCCAATCAGGCAACATCCAAGAGAGCGTTGTGTTACTGTATTGCAATACTGGTCCATTTTTTTTGCTTTCCAATGCATTTTAACTTCCTAGCCTTGTCTCTCTGTCTCATTTTTCCTTCCTAATCAGAGTACTAGGCCAAACTGGGACCCAGTTATACACCAGACTGCCTGACTCAAAAATAATTACCCCCAGGGCTATTTTTGGGCAGGAACGCACAGGAATGGAGTTCCGGCTGGCTCCCGAGTTGGCCACACCCAGCAGGAACTCATTAGCATAATAGGCCACATCCAACAGCAGAAACTCATTAGGATTGGCTACAGTAGGCGTGTGTGGCCTAACATGCAAAGGAGTCCCTGCTACAAAAAACGGCCCTGGGTTTTGACAACAAACAAGGTAAACAGAATAAGAAGCAAAAGGTGGGTGTGGCTGGATGACCATGCTTCTGGCAACACGGGACTGCGGCCTAGTATGCTAATGAGCTGTGGTGTCAGGGTGTGGACTAATATGCTAATGAGTTTCAGCTGTTGGGTGTGGCCTATTATGCTAATTAGTTCCTGCTGGGCTTTTTCTACAAAAAAAGCCCTGATTACCCCACTGACATGGAACCCACACATGTAGAAGACACCATGTGCAGGGGATATTTTGCTTGTTAGCGCCCCCCCCCCAATTTGCATTGATTTGAGTAACACAACATAATCAAGGCTTGTATAAAACACACACTCTAAAAGGATGCCAAGATGATTGAAAGGCATTAAGATCTCCTTTTACAAGTGGGAGCTTGCCTAAATTAATGAAATGAAAAAAGGACATCAGCTCTGGCAAGCCCATATTTATTTGTAATGAGGCAAGAGAAATAAATGGCAACAGTATAAAAACAGGGATGTCAGACGAAACATTTCAAAAGAAATTTGTTATCATCCTACGCAGCTGAAATTGTTTGTAGGATACCAAACCTAAACCCTCTTTAGTGCCTCTTAAGAACTGGGTTAAACAGAGGGGATAAATACTGAACAGTACAAGATTTAGGCAGCTCCTTCCAGTCTATTATTTATTAGCTCTCATGTGGCTTTTCAGCAAATTGCTATCAATTTCTTCTAACCCAGATTTTTTTAATCTCTTAGGACTACTTTACACATAGATAAATACAGAAAACTTCTGTGTAGTAGGATGCGAGCCCTAATGCACACACAATGCTGCAAATATTTGTGATCTTTTAAATTTGCATTACACCTAAACACAGGTTCCCGAAGAGGCTTAAAATCCAATCCAAGTTACATTCACACAACCCTGGGAACCTCCAGCTTTTCAGGGAAATCCAATTTGTCAAAAATAATTCAGATGGGAAAACCTCCCCTCCTCTGCCAAAGAACATTAAGAGTGATGCCTGACATTTGGGGGGAAATGGAGTTCAGGTGGCATTTTGGGTGCAGAAAATCAAAATGGTGCCCAACACTGAGGATGTGGAGTTGGCCAACAACATCACAAAGAAGAAGAACTGAGGATAAGGAGGGGGGAGGAGAAGGGAAATCGAGCCAGCAAGAGCAGTGGGGTAAACACATCCAGCAAGAACAGTAGTGGAGAACAGGAAACTTCCATGATTCTTCCACCTAGAAAAGGAGTGGTCAAGTCACAGGGGAAAAAAAATCAGGGGTATTATTATTATTTTATTATTTATTGGATTTTTGACTGCCCTTCCCAGAAACCGGTCTCAGGGTGGTTTACAGTGATATAAAACCAGCAAAGGAACAATTAAAACCATGATAGCAAACAATAGAACTTTAGATTCTAGAAAAAACAAGATGGCGTCCAAGTCCTGATGATGCTGCTATCTTGTGGCGGGAGAGTGAAAAAAGTGGAAGTGGGAGTGCCAAGATGGAACCATTGCTGCCTGCAGGCAAATGCCTGGCAGAACATGCCGTACAAGCCCTGCAGAACCATAATAAGTCCCGCAGGGCCCAGATGGAACTTGGCAGAGAGTTCTACCAGGTTGGGACTATGGCAGAAAAGGCCCTGGTCCTGGTTGAGGACAGCTGGATGTCTCTTGGGCCGGGGACCACCAGTTGCCAATGAAAGGCCACCTCTGACATGAGACAAAAGAAAGAAAATTATATGTGATGGGAAGAACCAGGAACATTCCAGAACCTGGAGGCACAAAGTTCCCTTTTTGCCCAACACCATATTTTATGGAACATTTTAACTTCTACGATCTAATAGACAGCTCTATTCAGAAATCACACTTACTCTCTTTCAGTGCTCTGCAATAGCCAAGAAATGACAACAGAAAGAACAGGGCGCACAACAGGTCTGCTCGGCCAACGATCCCTGCAACCTTGAAATGGAAAAAAGATGCAACGTTTTAAGTACTAAAACAAAAGTGCACAAGAAAGCTATTCCTTTTAAAATACTGCATTTGTTTGTCATCTGCTTCTATCAAGCAGGGATTTGTAAACTGTGGGCACAGGCCAACCTAGGCTAATTCTATAGTCAAAATGATTTCAGTAGGAGATATTTAGCTATATATTTTAAATAATTCCTATAAAAATCAATGGGAAAGAGGGCTTATTCTTGACAGGGTTGTCAACGTCATAAGCAGGAAGAAGGCAGAGTAATCTCCCATACCAGAAGTCAAAATGCAGCACAGGACACAAATTATACATAAAGAAATCTGTGAAACTATATTATTTAAGTTCATCGTGTACCTATAAACAGTGAAATAGTATCCCAGTGCAAAAACACAGTACAGTTTGAATCCTATATGGTTTAAGACCAACGTACCTGAAGGACTGCCTACTCCCTTATGAACCTAAGCAATCACTGCAGTCATCTTTAGAGGCTCTCTCTGCTTTGGATACTTCTGCCTTCTGAGAATAGGCAGGTGGCAACTTGAGAAAGGGCCTTCATGGTCACAGCATCAAAACTTTGGAGCTCTCTCCACAGGAAGACTCCTCTATCCCCTTCTGTTACCATTTTCCACCACTGGGTGATGACTTATTTTTGTTTCATTGGGTGTTTCCTCAGCAATCCCTCCTTTATGCCCAATGCTGCTGCCTTGTACTGAATCAGACCCTTGGTCCATCAAGGTTAATATTGTCTACTCAGACTGGCAGCGGCTCTCCAGGGTTCCAAGCAGAGGTCTTTCACAGCACCTACTGCCCAGTCCTTTTTCACTGGAGATGCCGGGGATTGAACCTGGGACCTTCTGCGTGCAAAGCAGATGCTCTACCACTGAGCCACATTGTTTTTATTTTTCTGTATGTATTTTAACTCTGGTTTTAATTGTTTTAATTATGTATTTTCTGTTGTGATTAATGGTTTTTAAAGATATGATTTTGGTATATTTTTTTAATTTGTTAGCCATCTTGGTGGACCTTATGAGGGCAGAAAAGCAGAGTATAAATTTTGTAAAAAAACCCACAAAACAGGTATGAAGGCAGTGTGGGAAAGGTTCTCTCTGACCCATGATGGAAACCTTCTACACGGATAGGAAAATACTGAGGGACCGAAGCAACTCCTCCCTTGTCAGCTCCCCCCCCCCCAGCCCATCCCAACCATAAATGTAGCTCTGGCTCATCTGCACATTCCTGTTATTGCTGGAAAATATCTCTGGCATCAAAACACAACATGCAGGAGCTAATCATGAGCAAAGATAAGGTGTTCATTGCGTTGGCTGCACATCATATTTAATACATATTTATATCAGCCTTAGCTTTTCCAAGACATTCCCCTTTTCCATTTTATCCTGACAGCAGCCCTGGGAAACCCAAGTTCAAATCCGCACTCGCCAAGAAACTTCACTGGGTGACCATGGGCTAGTTTTATTCCAAAGATTTTCTACCTCATGGAACAGTGGTTAGTGTGACATTAGGATTTGAGAGAGCCAGGTTCGAGTCTCATTCTGCCATGAAAACCCGCTGGGTTACCTTGGGCCAGTAACATTCTCTTAGGGCTCTTGTTGTTACAAGTATGTTGTTGTGAGGAGGAAATGGAGGAGGCAAGAACAATTTTGTACGAAGTTCAGTAGAAAAGTGGGACATAAATAAATAAAATGCTTATCCTGCAGTGAAGACAGGCCTCTCACTCTCTCAGACTTCATTGGTTAAGGTCAGCTTCATATTTATGAGCATGCTCTAGCAGGTTGGTTTTTTAAAAAAATACATCTCCAAGCACAACGGAAGAAAGCACCACGCGGCAAGATCACTCAGCGACAGTCAGTGGTGCAACTGGATCAGAGCCTTCTCAGAAGGGCTGCGTCTTCCATGTGCAGGGCCAGCTAGACAGGCACAAATTAGGAGTCTCGATGTGTGGATGAGACGACGGTGCAGGGAGAAAGGGTTTAAGTTTGTTAGCTGTTAGATCGCCGCTAACAAAGATCCGGAGAGTGATTTCAACACAAGTGATCAGCTTTATTGCAGGTACAAACAAGCGCTTGAAAGAAGTCATAACCAGAACAGATTAACATTGGGAGCTAGGCTCCTTTTAAACATTCCCGGGCTAATATAGCCACGCCTATTTACAATAATCAACCAATGAGGTTGTGCGGATAACGTCCAACGAGAGTTCTTCCCTCGCAGGGAATTGGAGCAGTTCTGATTGGTCGCTGATGTGAAGCGACCAATAGTAAGTTAGTTCAGAGGAGCCTTCGTCTGGCTCGAAGCTTAACATGGGGAGTCATGCGGCGATTCACGTAAGCCTTTTTGAATACACCACATTAGCCACTGGGATGCTTTTTGGAACAAGCAGAACCTGTACAAAAGAGATGGCCTCCCCTTGTCCCAAGAAGAAACCAGGCTGCTGGCGCTTAAAAAGGTGGCACAGCAGTTTTTAAACTAAATCCTGGGAGAAAGTTGACAGGAGATTAAATGTCTCTGGTTTGGGATGGCTCATCTCTAAGAGATGAAGGAGTAGCTGTTACTGTTCTGGGGGAAATGGATTAGGACTGGCCACTGAGAGGGTGACAAACAATACTGACTGCCAGACAAGGTCTAGAGGCCATAGGGAAAATGCTGCAGGCCTAATGTGTCTGGGGAATTACAGATGCAAATGCTAGACGTGTCCGAGGTAAAATGGGGAAGCTGGAGTACTTAGTGTCAGAGGAGAATATAGACATTGCGGGCATTTCAGAAACTTGGTGGGATGAGGATAATCAGCGGGATACAGTGATTCCTGGCTATAAAGTAAATCAGAAAGATAGGGAGGGAAGGGTTGGAGGTGGAGTAGCTCTGTATGTCAGAGAGGGTATACAGTCCAGAAAGCTTTTGATAAAGTTCCTCATCACAGGCTCCTAAGTAAACTCAGCAGTCATGGGATAAGAGGAAAATGCCTCTTCTGGATCAAAAACTGGTTAATTAACAGGAAAAGAAGGAAACAAAGAAGAAAAAGGAAAGAAGGAAACAAAGAGCATGTATAAATGGGCAATTTTCACAGTGGAAGGTGGTAGGCAGTGGGATACTGCAGGGCTTGGTACTAGGTCCAGTGCTTCATAGCTTGTTCATTACTGATTTGGAGTTGGGAGTAAGCAGTGAAGTGGCTAAATCTGTGGATGACATTAAGTTATTCAGGGTGGAGAGAATCAGGGAGGACTGTGAGGTGCTCCAGAAGGATCTGTTGAGGTTGGGGGTCAATGTGGCAAATGAGGTTCAACGTGGGCTAGTGCAAAGTAATGCACATTGGATCCCAAAATACTAACTATAAATATATGTTGATGGGGTCTGAACTGGTGGTAACTGACCAGGAGAGTGAGATCTTGGAGTCATAGCAGATAACTCACTGAAGGTGTCAACTCAGTTCGTTAGTGCAATAAAAAAAGGGAATGGGGATTGAAAACAAATCAGCCAGTATCATAATGCCCCAGTATAAATCTATGGTGCAGCCTCATTTGGAATACTGTGGACAGTTCTGGTCACCATACCTCAAAAAAGATATTATAGCACTGGAAAAGGGGCAACTAGAATAATTAAGGGGATGGAACATCTTCCCTATGAAGAAAGGTTAAAGAGGGTAGGGCTTTTTAGGTTGGAGAACCGACAATTGAGGGGTGACATAACAGAGAATTACAAAAGTATGCATTGGATAGAAAAGGTAGAGAAAGAAATACTTTTCTCCCTTTCTCACAATACAAGAACTTGTGGCCGCTCAATGAAATTAATTAACATTAGGCTTAGAACAGATAAAGGGACACACTTCTTCACCGAAAGAGTAATTAACATGTGGAATTCACTGGCGCGGGAAGTGGTGGCAGCTACAAGCATAGACAGCTTCAATAGGGGATTGGATAAACATATGGAGCAGAGGTCCATCATTAGTATTAGCCACAAAGTATAGACTGAGCACTATGTCTGGGATAGTGATGCTCTGTATTCTGGGTAGTGGAGGGGGCAACAGTGGGAGGACTTCTGGTCCCGCTGGTGGACTTCCTGATGGCACCTGGGTTTTGGCCACTGAGTGACACAGAGTACTGGATGGGTCAATAGCCTGAGCCAACATGGCTTCTCTTATGTTAAGTCCCCATGTCAGTGCTGCAACACTTGAGGGGCACCCCCTCTGGCATCCACATGTAATCCTCATGATTACAAATGTTATGGCTACATAGGGGAATGATTTTTGATTGATAGCTTCGTTGAAAGCTGCCTTAACCTTAACCTTAGAATGCAAAGCACTGGCCAGCTGGTTTCAATGCAGGGATCAGAAGAATTGATTAAGTGGTTACAGGCCTCAGATAGGAGCTCCCCCACTCCCAACACACATTTTGTGCACGGAAAAGGAAAAGGGACCGGTCCTGCACATGCAAAGATCACCACTGTTCCCACAAGTGTACAACCAGTCTTGAGACCTTTCAGAAAAGATGGTCTGTTCCTTATTCCAGTGATTCAATCTGTCTCATCTTAAACAAAAAAAGAGCCATTTTGACAAAAATTCTAATGAGTTTCCATCATTTACAAGTGAAATTCACCTCAGAAGTATTACTCAATTGCAAAAAAAACCCCACTGTTACATCAATACAAAGATTTCAAGAGCTAGCGATGATTATACGCATATATACTAATACATACTTGGATTGCATATAAAAGGTGTACTGGCAGGTAGGAGCAGATTAGGTAGTGTTAATGGCCATTTCCAAGTGCTTCTTAATCCTTGAGTAATTAGGTACTTACACATTCAGTGTGAACGGGATGGATAGCAAACAGTAAAGCAGCCAGCAGGGACGATTTGGGAACCAAGTTTAGTCTTCTGCCTTTACTGGTGTATTGCAGCCCACCCAACAGTATCGAGAAGACATCAACGATTATGATGGAGATAACACAATGGAGTATTATATTGATGACGTGAAAACCCAATGGGTAGAAGCCTCCAGCTAAAAAATAATTGATCCTATACCAGAGGGAAAAACACCTTAAATTAGAAATTAGGGTAAGCATTTAGATTACGTGGACAAAGGTTAGTTTGTTTTTTAAAGTTCCTAAAGGAAGCAAAGTGTTTTAGAAGCGAAGCTTGCACCAAGTTTGCATAGACATGGCACAGAAAGTGTGGGTTTTTTTAGCTCCAGCTTATTTATACAGAGCTGGAGAAAGAAGTTATGAGCAGAGACGCTCCTTAAAACTGGGACTAGCAAACAGCCCTTCGGTCCTCTTCTCTCCCTTTAGTTCTTTTTTCTGTCCCCTCCCCACTCGATATTTGCCTTTTCATACTTTCATTTCCTGCTTGCTCATCTCCCTTTCCTCTTTTTCGTGCATCCCTTTGGTCTTCTCCAGCTACATGGAAATTGGGCTGAAGGTGAGCAAGGGCTTCCCAAGGCCTAGTTCCAGAACCATGAAGGTTCAGCTCTAGAAAAAAAGCCTACATACAAGGGTGCCTTTCGCTCTGCACTGAGTACTCACAACCAGCACTGATAAAGGGAGGGTTCTGACTTTCATGTAGGCCTGGGCACCTTTTTGGAAGGAAAAGGGGTAGGAGAGACCTACATAATAAGGTCCTTTCTTACTGATCCATTGGTAGCCATCAATGTTCCCTCTGCGCTGTGGAGTCTTGTGAGCAAAAATTCTACTTTGTGAGCTACTGGCATTAAAGTTGTGAGCGAGCGATTTGGCTACTGCATAAATTAGTTTGCTCTGGAGCCATCCTTCCTGAGCTAAGACAGAAATGGGTGAGGCAGACGCTAAAAACCTGTGAGCTAGCTCACACTAACTCAGCTTAGAGGGAACACTGGTCACCATAGTGCTCCCCCCCCCCTCTCCCCAACATGGCTGATAGGAAAAAATGGCTGTAAATCCCGTTTTGGCTCCCTCTCACCCTAATAAGTTTATGTTGCTTATGTTTCACAGGCAAGGGTTTGTTTGAAATGGTGGTGGTGGAGGAGAAAGTTGGACTCACCCATTTGGCCAACCTGATCTCTGTTAAGACACACATAGTATAAGTTCACCATGGAATCATAGAGTTGGAAGGGGCCACACAGGCCATCTAGTTCAACGCCCTGCTCAGTGCAGGATCAGTGTGAAGCATCCCTGACAAGTTTTCATCCAGCTGCTGCTTGAAGGCTGCCAGTGAGGGGGAGCTCACCCACTCCCTGGGCAGCTGATTCCACTGCTGAACTACTATTACTGCAATTTGTCCCCCCCCAATGTCATCCTGCAGCAATCTCTCCATCTGTTGACCTAAGGGGACAGGAGAAGATGGGCAAGGACAAAATGTGCAATCTTCCTGGGTATCCCTCGGTCCCTGCTGTTTCCCGAAAATTCTGCCGTTTTCCAGTTTGACCTTTTAGTGCTAAACTGGGCACAAAGGAAAACGTCATTCATAAAGAACATTGTGCATCTAGGAGGAGACGGTAAGCTTGAGAGACTTCATGACAAGAAGAAGAAGAAGAGATTGGATTTATACCCCGCCCTTCACTTGGGAGTCTCAGAGCGGCTTACAAACTCCTTTCCCTTCCCCTCCCCACAACAGACACCCTGTGAGGTGGGTGGGGCTGAGAGCACTCTGACACAAACTGCACTTTCAGGAACAGCTGTGCCAGAGCTTGCGACTGACCCAAGGTCACATCAGCAGGTGCAAGTGGAGGAGTGGGGAATCAAACCTGGTTCTCCCAGATTAGAGTTTGCACACTTAACCACTACACCAAACTGGCTCTCAGAGAGAGGGACAGGCTGTTGATGGAGGAGCAACGTCTCCCTTGAGTTCGCTTCTCCTGCACACGTGATAATTTATTAAATCACTACTTTGCGCCAGCAGGTTCATCTTTTCCTCCAAAGCTTTCCCTTCTTTTCATAAGATTTTCCTTTTTTCCTTGATGAGGTTACTCTTTTTTAATGAGCTTCCAGAGTCCGTCAAAAAAGACAGACCTGCATTATGTGATGTGGCATTACAAATGTATGTACGGGAGAGGGAGAAAGAGAGAGAGGTGTGGAGACCTGTGACATGTATCTCCTCAGGGCAAGCTGGCTGCACTTCTGGTGCCTCCACAACCCAACAGGAAATCACGACAACTTTGGACACTGACGCAATGTTCCCGCTGTCTCCAACAACAGGGAGAAAGCACGAAAGGATACTTCATTTAAAGAATGTCTGGATGATACTATGATGCTTCAGAAGTATGGACGGTTGTGATACTTCATTTAAAGAATGTCTGGATGATGCTTCAGAAGTATGGATGGTTGGATGGGTCTGCTTACAGGAATCTTGCTCCGTGGGTCTAAAAGATTATAAACAACCACTCATAACGAATGCAGTCCCTCAATAAATGTGACTTCCTTTTTAAAGCCTCTTCACATGATTTTTTTTTAAGGAAAAGCAGTCTTAAGCATGGCCCACACTGTCTTACCTGAATGTTAGTACAGTAAGCGGTCGATATGATTTGTGGCTGGTATTGCTACTCAGTTTGCTGCCCCAGAAGTCATGATGCCATAGATCACCAAGTGGGGTTTCTGCCCTGAGGTCCTGCAACAAACACAAGGTTTATAACATCATCATCATGACCAAAACCCTTGACTTTGGTCCAGGTACCCAAGAGAGCCATTCTGTAAAAAAATATATCTCACCACAATGTTTGTTATTCCTACCTATCACTTCTACTAGAAATCTTGCTTTCTTCAAAGACTTCCTTTTTTCACCCTTTTGAAGAATGTTTATTATAGATTGTTTGTGAGGAGAATGGAAAAAATCTGTCTTCACATTTGTGTGTCATTTATATGCAGATGATTCAGAATGCAGATATTACATGGCATTTTTTAGGCTTAATTTATTTGATGAGAGTGCGCGGTCTTAAGTTCTTATTAGGGCCACATTAAGACATGTTGTCCTGAATGTGTCCAAATATTCAAGACAATATGTATATTTAATATTAGACTTGTGATATACAATCCGTTTTATCCTATTAAATTATTTCCAAATTTTGGAAAAATTGTACTGCTTAACAAAAATTTTCATAGACGATCAAAATTAAATCCTTGATGTCTTCTAAATTACTTGGGGAAAAATGCTATTGCTATCAATATTCCCATTCTTCTCTTATACAGCACCGTGACCTGCGGTATAATCCTTCTAAAGCCACTGAGATCAATAATTCTGTATAAGATTACTTTGTAATTTTTCAAAATATTGGAAAGGGAATTTCAGACTAAAAATACTAGACTGGCTAGCCAGGAGAGCGAAGTTGCTCTCACAGAAAGGAATCAAGAAGCAAGGAATTGGTATTGCCAAGGAGGGGGACACTAGAGACACACAATTCCGGGGGGCCTGGTCACTCTGAGGTGCCTAAAAGGTAAAGGTTCCCTTGCTTGAAAGCAGGTCGAGTCCGACTCTAGGGTTGCGGTGCTCATCTCTGTTTCAAAGCCAAAGAGCCAGCGCTGTCCAAAGACGTTTCCGTGGTCATGTGGACGGCATGACTAAACACCAAGGCACACGGAACGCTGTTACCTTCCCACTGAAGTGGTAACTATTTATCTACTTGCAATTTCTTGCTTTCTAATTGCTAGGTTGGCAGGAGCTGGAACTAGAGACGGGAGCTCACTCCGTCATGCTGCACACTTGGGTCTCGAACTGCTGAACTACAGACCTTCCACAGCCTGCAGTTCAGCGTCTTAACCACTTGAGCCACCGCAGCTCCATCTGAGGCGCCTACAGAACTGGATATGTCCAATTATTTGCTTCCATTATTATGCATGTGTTGTCTCTGCACTGTATGGGCAGAGGGTCCCAGAAGGAATCTTTTTGCGGGGCCCATAATAATTCCCAGTAGCCTTGTTAGAAATGGATTCAACAGACTCTGGGATTCACTACAGTGATACAGCAACAATCTCAATGTACAGAATGAAAAACGGTCAACTGAACATGTGACAAGATTTGGAATACCTACTGGGGATAGTTGAGATTGTTGGCAGTTTGGCAAACATGACTGTTGATGAACAAGTGCTATTAGGGTTGTCAATCCCAGGTTGGGAATTTCCTAGTTTGGAGGGTAGTCTTGGGGAAGAGAGGGACCTCAGCAGGGTATAAGTCCATAGAGTCCATCCTTCAGAGCGTCCATTTTCTCCAGGGGAACTGATCTCTGTAGTCTGGATAACACGTACAATTATGGGAGCTCTCCAGGTCCCACCTGGAGACTGGCAACACTATAAGCTATTGGGGATACTTAGAATGTGGATGTTGGGCTAGAGAGAAATGCCCTCATCCTCACAGGTAGCATTGGTTACTAGAAGATTTTCCTTTTTAAAAAAAGTATGCTTTGTATGAGGGGAAAATGTTCAGCAAATAAAAAATGCTGGTGATTCTTATTCAGTTGTATTTTAGGTCCTCCCCCTTTCAAGTTTTTATGCAATTGCCAGTATGGTTACATCCTTCTAAATCAATGGCCCTTGAAGTCAAAGGGGTTAGAAGGGTGTAATTCTCCTTAGGATGGTACAATGAACAATCTTTAGAATTTAGATCCATGAACCTGTAAGCAGCCATTCAGACATGGCAGCACCACTTCACGTTCAAAGGCAAACACTGTTTACTTCAGGAGTCCCCAATACGGTGCTCATGGGTGCCATGGCACCTGGCAACACCTTTCGTGGTGCCCAACAAATGTTCTAGAAAGGGGGGGACCTGGGGGGCCTTTTGCCCAGCACGGCTCCTGACCAGCCACTGGAGAGTTGATCGGCTGTGCAGATTTTTAAAAACATTGCTTTAGCAAAACTGCCACCACAGCACAAGGATCCTCACTAAGTAACTGAAGGTAAGCTATGGAAGCCATTTTGTGGCTGGCTCTACCTCCTGCAGCAGCCATTTTGTGGCAGCCATATTCTAGTTGTGCCCACCACCCTGTGTCAGAATTCCAAAGGTACATGCAGGCTCAAAACGGTTGGGGATCCCTAGTTTATCTCCTTGGATCACCCATAAGCTCCATTATCTTTATTTCAACTGAGAAAACACCTTGCCCCCAATGACTCTGCAAGTATGGAACGCTAACCCAGATCTCTCGTAGTTCAAATTCACCATCCTGCTCACCAAACCATAATGATACTTCAGATTTATTTTATGCACAACCCTTTCTATCTTAAAGTGGATAGAAGGAAGAATATACAAACTTTGGCTCGCTATCAAATTTCTATCAAAATGAGATAGATTCCATTCCTTTTCTATCAATCCATTGTGCCAAATCTGGACTTAGACCCTATGACTCAGCTGCTGCAGAGACTTTCTCCCACTGTGGCACTTGCTTCCTCTGTCACTAGCACTTGTGCATAAGCAACATTTTTTTTCAAGGATCCCCTTCACACCAAGGATCCCTGCCACACGTGGAAGTGTCAGCAGGAGAGGAAGTGAGTGCCACAGCAGAGGAAACGCTACAAGGGCCAGAGAGAAACATGAGGGGAAACATTATCATAGGATCCTTAATCTGCAGAGATCTGACTTAAACATTACAACACACTATACTTATTAAGTTAGTTTATGCCTGGTCAAATCCAGTGTTTATTGCATCTTAAAACATCACGCTGTGGGCTGCTCACTTCCGTTCTCCCCCCCCCCCCATTCCCGTCACCAGCACAGAACTACGGTAAGTGTAGCGTAAATATTATAGATGATATCTAATGACCGTTCTTATTAGAATCCCCTGTGGCGATCTTTTCTTAAATTTCTAGAAAACACTGTTAAAAGTGCCATTTCGTTTCTGACATATTAAATGTATAGGCAGGCCCCGTTGTGTTCAGGCTCATGACTAAGATTAATAGAAGCTGAGTAACAAGAAATATTCAGTCGACACCGCTGTGAAAGGACAAGGACGGTGGGCGTCCATTGAAAAACTGCAATTCAATCTGGAAGAACCACATCTCAATGGCCTTTGCATTTGCTTCAATCCCCATTATCACCATCTGGAAGGATGGCATGCAAAAAAGGATGGGAAAGAGCACTGCTCCCAGTTGGGGTAGGCCATACTGTGCTAGACAGACCCAATGGTCTGATTTAGTGGAAGGAAGCTTCATACACACCTTGCCTGCAGGACCGTGTATCTCCATATGATACCACATGCCACCGTCAATTTACCCAACAAGTTCAGGCACTCCTATCACAGCTACCTCTCTCTACTTCAGCTAAGACAGATTCCTGGGGTTGTAGCGTTGTGTTTTGTTTTCAAAAGGAATGAATGAGTCGGATGGATGGAGCGTTTCCTTCCACAACGCCCACCACCATCCTGCCAAGCCTTCCAGTACGACAACAAGCATTGCTGAACAGGTCTTGTTCAGATCTGCCGGATGACCATTGTTTCTACGCAGGGTCTTCTGAAAGGAAACACGGGACAACACCCAGGAACTGTGAATTTTGGTATGGTCCATCTGCATAAGATCCATGACTGAAAGAAGCGGGCAGGTGGGAGGGAACATGGAGAAAGACCCAGTCACTTTCATGTACCAAAGCCATGACCATGAGGTTCTGCAACATGGGTATATACAATTATCTTCTTCATTATACACCACCTTTCTGCCCAATGGGGACCCAAAGCAGATTACATTGTTCTCCTCTCCTGTGCTTTATCCCCACAACAACCCTGTGAGGTATGTTAGACTGAGACTGTGTGACTGTCCCCAGGCCATCCAGTAAGCTTCCATGGCGAAGTGGAGATCTGAACCTGGATCTCGTGGATCTGAGTCTGACACTCTAACCACTACACCACACTGGCAAGGAATCATGCATTCATCTTAACACTTCGTTTGATCCAAGTCTTCAATAACAAGGGAAGGGGAACAAATGGCCACCCTCTGCCAAAGCACCCTGGCTAAAGCAAAGCCCCGTCCCACAGTTTCCCAGATTTATAACTAGGGTTTCTCAAAGTTTGCTGTTTGTTTTTAAAAAACGAGAAGCTTCCTATGAACTATGAAGCAGTACATGCCTAGTGAATTACTGGAATGGAGATGCCAAGTAGCTTTGTCTCTTGTCTCTTGAACCTGAGAGCTTCTCTATTTCAGGGGTCACCCAACATTGCTGAACCTGCAGGCCCTGTTTAATGTCAAGAACAGGCAATGGATGCAACAACATGGCTGCCCAATCACAAAGCACTGGAAAGCTCTACATAAAGGTTAGACAGTTTAAAGCCAAACATCCTTCTAGGATGGAAGCCACTGTTTCCAAATGGGTGCTCCCAGCCTGCAAACACAAAGGTCACACCTTCTAGGTTTTTAGGAAACTTCTCCTAGTCTGTAGAGGTGAAGGAAAGTCAGAATTGGCTTTCTGATTTGGGGAAGAGATGAAGAGAAGAAGAAGAGATTGGATTTATACCCCGCCCTTCACTCGGTGTCTCAGAGTGGCTTACAAACTCCTTTCCCTTCCCCTCCCCACAACAGACACCCTGTGAGGTAGGTGGGGCTGAGAGAGCTCTTTTCAGAACTGTCCTTGAGAGAACAGCTCTGACAGAACTATGGCTTGCTCAAGGTTATCCAGCAGCTGCAAGTGGAGGAAAGGGGAATCAAACCCGGTTCTCCCAGATTAGAGTCCACGCACTTAACCACTACATCAAACTGTGGGATTTACTATCCTAAGAGAAGAAAGTAATCGCAGGCATGTTCTCATTGCTAACTGGAGAACTCCAATGTTACAAAGAGAAACAACCACCACATTTCTTGGAAAGTCTATTCCTCTGTTCCACATACTGGTAACTTGGTAGCTGTACAGCTAAATCCTATACACATTTACTCAGAAGCAAGTTCCACTGCATCTAATATGGCTTATTCACAGGTAAGTCTGCACAGGGCTGTAGACTTAAAGCTCCTTACTTCACACCTAGTGCTTCGGCAGTAGCCAGAGAATATCAACACATTTGTTCCATGCTAATAGCAACTTTAGCCTTGATGGAAAATGGCAGGCAATCTCATTACATTCACAAAATAGAATGCAAATAATAAAAATTACTCATGCATGGAGCCTAGAGTATTACAGCACAGAAATAATTTGCACAGCTGAAATCCACAAGCTTTTTTTTTTTAAAAAAAACTTCAATAAATAAGAAAATAAAGCAAAGCAAACAAGAGATTCAGAAACACTTTGAATTAAATTGACCTCCTGGAAGCCAGTGCAGAAGCTTTTATTTGATTTAGTGGGAGGCAGGATTTTGCCCTGCATTGGTGATTCAATTAGCACCTAGGCCAGTAAAGTTCCATGGAGCCGAGCAGATGGCAACAGGACTGAATTAGCTTATGCAGCCACCAAATCACCTACAGAGCAATTGGATTTCACCTTCATGCCTACTTGCCGAAACAAGAGCTAATTCGCACAACCACAGTTGGGGCTGACTTTCCATCTGCGAAAACAAAGCATCTCATGGTAACTTAAAGACTAACAAATTGATTGCCGCATTAAGTCTCAAATGTTAGAGTCCACTTCATCTGATACATTACTCAGTTTTCAACAAGACAATTTTTTTTTGCCAGTGGAAATTGAATTTCCTAGTTCATATGTGGTCCTGTCCACCTTCAAAACAAGCCTACAGCACTCCTTCCGTTTAGCCGGATGCCCCCTTTCCTTGGTTTCCACCCCCTCCAGTTTCAGCTGTGGTTAAAATAATGCATACAACCAATCTGAACACTAATCATGGTTTGGTCAAACCACAGTTTGCAAATCCAGCTGAAAACACTGTTGCAAACTCTGGCTGTAGCCTACCCCTGATTTGCATTAAAACTGGTATTCATCTACTAGTTCATGACAGTCGGCACCAATAAGAGAAGGCAGAATCCATACCTGAGAGGGCAGTGGGAAGGGACATCTGAACTCTTTGGGTGTTCCCTGTCTCCGAAATCTAGTTAGAAAATCAGGTGATGGTACAGATGTACTAGGTCAAATGTCAAGTTGACTGAGAGGTCAATCCAAACACTCCACCATGGGCCCAAGCAGTAATTTATGGAGACATCACTGACAATCTTAGAACTGTAATCTTCTGAACGCTTGTCGGCTAGCTCAACATACCAAATGCTATTCTTGCCATATTAAGGCAGTCCAAAATAGCATCTTCACAGCAAATCATCCACTCCAGCTACTGACTACATCAGCACAGTGCCATGACACACGTATACTACCAAAAGGCAAGGGCCAGCAGTAAAATGGAGCAAGGTCAGAGAAAGTCCCTCTATGATGGCATCCACTCACATAGCAAACACTGCTTCACATTACAGCCACGGGTGGAAAAGCCACCCACAGAGAGAATGTTTTCAGCAGCATCAGCATGTTGAGAGTAATGCACTGACCAGCTTTAACTCCCACTGAACTCAGTAGGACTTGCTTCCCAGAAACCATTTATCTGTTTTAGAACATTTGTATTCTGCTGGCAGAGGCAGGACATTCGGGGCAGCTACGCATCTGAATGTAACTAGAATAAAACCAGCAGCGTACAATCAACAGAATTAAAATTTGCATAGGATAACTGGGGAAAGTAGCATGGTAAATTGGCTTCTGGCCCACTGCGGAGCAGTCTGACAACAGCTCCGTTACCTCCTCATTCAGTCTGGGCTAACAAATGTTATGCATCTCGCAACAGTTGGAACATATGCCTAAGAAGCGGTTGTGTGGATTAGCCAAATCAAAAAGCAAACCAGAAGAGGAAGCTAAGAGTACGGGAAAGTTGCCTGCAGGAAAACAACAAGAAGAACTTTTTGTTATCTATTTGTACCATGGAAAAACAACAACAAAACACTGTTTTTCCATCCGCTTTTAAAAAGCACACAATTGAAAAAGTCACGTACGTGTTCCTTAGAATATCTATTTTCAAGTGTTTGATTTTAAATAGCCGCCTTCGCATCATGGGGTGTGACATTCTCAAAAAGGCTCATTCTAATTAATACATGCAACACTGACACACTCTGCTTTACTTGCTCAAACGTCTGCCTTCTTAAACACACAAAAGACAAATCATTTTGCTGTACACAGCTTTTTAAGAGCTGCTTGCAATGGCAAGAAAGCATCTGGAAAACAGCCTTGAATGCCAATAAAACCCACTAACAGACTGCTCTGTGCTATGGTAGGCAGAGTGCCAACTGCAGAAGAATACCGCTAGCTGGAATTGTAAAGGGAGGAGAAAAAGTTAATAAAAGGATCACAGTATGGCATCCAGCACAGGGTTGGCCATAATCAATAGATCTATGAAGCAGCTCCACTGGTTGGAGCTCACATGGAAAAAGAACAAAATACGATGTGCTAACCATGAAGCTGACTTTCATTATGTCTTGGATTCCTCCTAGTCCAAGGGGAAACCTATCGACTACGATTTCTGGAAGTGGTTTTAATTAAGGAGAATTAGAAAACGAAACTTTGACAGGGATTAAAACATACCGTTCGGTTTTAAGAGGAACGCTCAATGATATAAAACTGAAAATAAAATAAAATCCTCCTGTTTTCAAATGCAGGCCGTGTAAGAACCAGTTTATTTACTGAATTGATTTTATGCTGCGACCCTTGAGCAAAGTCAGAACCTTAATGCATTTTTTTTCGAAAGAGGAAGCAGATAAATTGAACATTAATATATTTAATACAAAAGTATTGGGACAGGGGGAGGAAAATGGCAACAGGCTAACCAAATGGATTATGGAAGGGTATTCCAGTACAGATTGCGGATGCCCAAGGAGCTTTTGCTAAAGGTTTGGGAACAAGCTGTAGCATGTTGTAAACAGTGATCATCTGTAGGATGACAAACTGGGATTCTGTGCTTTCTTGATACCTTAACCAATACATTTATATCCCACCTTTATACTGCTGTAAATAAATCATACTAGTAGACAAAAATATAAAGAATTGGTACTCCAAACCCCCAAAACAATAGAAAGCACATCAATCATAAAGTATTAAAGAAGAGCAGGACCAAAAAAACCCCAAAACCAACCAAAAAACAATAAAACAGCACAGTGTTAAAAACAAAAGCATTAGAATAAGCAACAAGAAGACCAATCAATGCACGAAACCCTTCAAAACAGAAACTGTTTTAAGAAGATATAGAAGAATGAGAAGCAAGGTCATCAGAAGAACCTCCTGAGGAAAAAATTAAATAAGAAGGGTTTTCAGCTAAAGATCAGGAAGTGCTTCCTGACTGTTAGAGCAGTTCCTCAGTGGAACAGGCTTCCTCGGGAGGTGGTGGTCTCTCCTCTTTTGGAGGTTTTCAAACAGAGGCTAGATGGCCATCTGACAACAATGCTGATTCTGTGAACTTAGGCAGTTCATGGGAGGGAGGGCAGGAAGGGTCGTATCAGTGCTTAGTTCTTGTGGCCCTTTCTTATACATCCAGGGAAATGCTGATCACCACTTTGGGGTCAGGAAGCAATTTCCCCCCCAGACCAATTTGGCCAGAAATCCTGGAGGGTTTTTGTTATCTTCTGGGCATGGAACAGCAGTCACTGGGGGTGGGGAGGTATTTGTGAGTTTCCTGCATTGTGCAGGGGGTTGGACTAGATGACCCTGGAGATCCCTGCCAGCTCTATGATTCTGTGATTCTAAGATCACTCCATGGTTTAGGTAAAATGGCTGGAAAGAAGCAAAGGACCTGTGAATTCCCAAAGACCTTGCATGGACATCTCTTTCCAAAAAGCAATTCCATTGCTTGTGTTTCCCCCATATAACTGTTCTAGAAATCTGAAAATGTATGACACAGCATGATATTCATCCTTCTCATGGGTTTCATCTTGAGGAATACAACAGAATTACTCAGTAATTGCTTGAGGACGTTATAATTCAGTACATGAAGCCAGATCAAGTAAACCATTTGAGGTTAGCTAACACAATGCAGCTTTTACCCCACATTAAGCCAAATCTCTTGCATCTACGGCCCTGTTCATACGAGCCCATTTGGGCCGGGAGCGGGACGGAACTGGGGCGGAGCAAACAGGCACGATCTCACCTCAACATCTGGGGAGCGTGCCGTCTCCGTCCCTGATCCGTCCCAACAGCCCATACTGCGCCGTAAAAAAGAACCACCTCTCTAGGTGGTTGCATCCATTGGTACGGCTCAGGCCGGGCTGTGGGATCGGCGGCGCGTCCCCCCCCTCCGGCCCCCCGGCCGTACTGCGCATGCCCAAGCATGCGCAGTTTGGCAGCCTCCCCCCTCCCCTCGGACTTTTCCTCCCCGGCATCTGATCGTGCCGGGGAGCGATGCGCCGCGGCTAGGAGATCCGTGGGATCCCGCTGCGGCGTCTCAAGTTTGGAGCGGCTCTGAGTAGCCGCGTTTCAGCCGGCCCGTGAGCCAGGGGCCTACATGAGGCAAAAGTATGGCCACTATGATTGCATGTATGTATATTATACTTTTTAAAAATTATACATGCTGGGAGGGGGAGGAGGAGGAGAAGACGAAGAAGAAGATGATGGTATTGGATTTATATCCTACCCTTCACTTGGAGTCTCAGAGCGGCTTACAATCTGCTTCCCTTCCTCTCCTCACAACAGATACCCTGTGAAGTAGGTGGGGCTGAGAGGGCTCTGAGAGAACTGTGACTGACCCAAGGTCACCCAACAGCTGCATGTGGAGGAGTGGGGAATCAAATCCGTTTCTCCAGCTTAGAGCCCGCTGCTCTTAACCACTACACCGGATTTCCCAGAACTTGGTCAGTCTGCTGAGAGAACATTTCTACACTTGTTCCTGGCCTTGAAGTCAAAGACACAGTAGCCCTGAACACATAATCCTTCCAGTCAATGTTCAGAAAGCAACATCGCTTGTCATGGGATGGAGGGGGTACACACACATACTTCCTCCATACCCAGACACACCACTGATGCACGGGGACACGGCCAACACACCACTTCCTGCTCCCCCTCTCCACACATTGACTAGGGGTCACTTCAGCTTTTCCATGGTATTTACATCTCTCCCATCAGCAGAAGACAAGTACAATACCATTTTAGGACAGGGGAATATCTGATCAAATAAATAGATGAATAAATAAGTGGCAATTGGTGCCTCCCTTTTCCTGCTTCAGTAATGGTGGTCTAAACTCCTCTCATGTATGGCCCACAGATTCCCCTGGGCTCATGGCAGATTTTTCAAGATAGCCGCCATCTTATAACAAGGAATTTGGTGACGGTGTGCTCTAAACTTTGAAGCAACTGTGACCATGAAAAGAAGATGCTCATTATACATATGTGGCAGCGCCTGAACTTAAAAGTCACTATGGTTACTCAGTTTTTGCATCTCTTATGCTAACCATGCAGAGACATGCACATAGCCCCCTGGGTTGGTAAGAGCATTAAAAAAAGCTTCAGTTGGTTATGAAGGACTCACTGATTTTTCCATTCAGTTATCTGAATTTCCCCGTGGAATGCAGCATTTAGCAAGAAAAGCTGGTTACGGCCCTGGTTCACAATATGAAAATATGGAAAAAAGAAAAGCAATTACTCTTCTTCTGCTTCAGATTAAGAGCTTTACTACAGGGCATTTAGTTATGCTGAGAGAGAGTTGCTAATTAGCCTGCAAATGTTAGTAGACCTCAAAAAATTATACCAGTCTGTCTACCATATAAGCTATCTGTGGTTAAAAAAAAATAAATCACCGAATCAAACCCACCAAACCCAATTTTTGTGTCATTTCCAAAATAATCCCTGCCTCCTCACCTGGAGGAGAATCTTACATTCCACAGTCAACCGAACAAGCGGCTGTTTACAAGCCTGAATGGAAGATCCAAGACAGAACCGCACCAACCTTATTGTTGAGGATAGCTTCTGAGTCATCGAAGACAAAGTCCCCGTCATAGCTGTTAGCAAAGCAGATGATGGAAAGAAGTCCCACAACTGCTTTAGCCCAGTTTGATGGCAGAGGCCATAGTGGGATGTCATGGTCCAGGTTATCTTCTGTCTGTGCCATTCTGTACAACGCTTGTCCAAAATTTGGAATGCCAACATTATGCTGGTTGCAAATCTGAAAGAAATACAATGCACATTTTACAGCTAACTCAAATGAAGTCAGCAGGAGCCTATGGCAAGTTTTGCTAACTCATGTGTCTACACGGACAGTTACTAGTCAACTGTGGGACGTTGAAGGCCTAAGAGGGGGTAGGGAGGTAAAAGAACCAACCTGTCCCTGATGTAACGTCCCTCTTTGGCTGTGGGTTTCCAGGTCAGAGTACTCGCTCAGGCACCCATTCTCAGGTCCATTCAGCAGAGACAAGCTGGCTCAAAATATCAACCGTTTATTTGCAAGGGGACAACTCCCCCGACCAACAACTACAGCCAGGGGTCATTTCCTGCAGGAGCGCACAGGAGCAGAGCTCTGGCAGTAAAGAGCCCAGGGGGTGGGCACATGCAACAAGCCCCACCCCCTGCTCCCAGCAGCCCTCAGTCAGAGCAAGAAGCAGCCAGGTAAGTTGCAGAGGCCCCCCCCCAGCCCAAAACAGTCCAGTGGCACCTTTAAGACCAAGTTTTATTCAGGTACAAGCTCTCCCTCCTCTGCGAGGACAGATCTGCACGTTCCCTCCCCCCAATAGCTAGCAATCCAAAAGAGTCCAGTGGAGCCTGAGCGGTGGCCATTGCCTTCTGACACACTTCCGGTGATGTCAGGGGGTGTGGCATATGCAAATAAGTTATGCTAATGAGTTATGCTAATGAGCTCCTGCACCTCTTTTTCTACGAAATGGTCCCTGACTACAGCTAACATACAAAACTGGAAACTTAAACAAGAGCTCCACCCAATAGGACCAAACTAAATCATACACATATTGGGGGGGAGCAGACTGTTCCATTACATATACGTACTCACCCGATGCACAAACTTTCTCTGCCAAGTATAAGCATGGAGTGTAATTTCCCTCACCACTTGGCAACTTACTGTGCAGTTGCACACCTTCTGTGGTAAAGTCATTCTTGGTTAAAGGACTGAGTATCCATCCAGAATTCTGTGAATTCAGGACTCAAACTGTGTAATCCTAAACTGAGCTGCACCCTTCTACAACCATTGGAGTAAACAGGCTTAGAAGAGTGAAAATCTGCACAGAGCACAGTCTCAAATCAGAACAGCCCAAGAACAATATAAAATTCTCATGTTCTTACAATCCACTCAGTCTTGTCCTTCTTTACCCCGTCTCAACTACGTCCATGCACTCAACCATACATTTATTTATTTATAGGACAATCTGAATGCTGCCCTTCCGCCCCATGACTCTCAGGGCAGTTTACAACATACTGAAATTATATATCAATTGCCTTTCTTTCTTTTCTTTTCGCTGTCAAGTCGCAGCTGACTTATGGCGACCCCTCGGGGTTTTCAAGGCAAGAGATGTTTAGAGGCGGTTTGCCATTGCCTGCCTCTCCGTCACAGCCTCAGTATTCCTTGTTGGTCTCCCAACAGAGCTGACCCTGCTTAGCTTCCAAAATCTGATGAGATCAGGCTATCCGGGGCTATCCAGGACAGAGCCTTATATAGCTATAACAGAATGCACTAAAATATCAGATTGCAACAAAATGCAAAAAAGAAAAGAAAAGAGAAATACCAAAACCACAACTTCATCCCCAAACTACTCAACAGTTCTTCGTTAAAATCAAATGAATACCTATTAAAACAACTCACAATCACAGAAACATGAAACAGCTCTGGGTTGGGAAATTCCTGGAGATTTTGTGGGTGGAGCCTGGGGAGGGCAGGGCTTGGTGAGGGGAGGGACCTCAGAGAGGTATAATGCCAGAGAGTCCACCTTCCAAAGCAGCCATTTTATCCAGGGGAACTGTTCTCTGCTAGCTGGAGATCAGTTGTAATTCAGGGAGATTTCCAGGCCCTGCCTGGAGGTTGGCAACCCTACAGGGAACTCTTACAAACAAAAGACACTTCAGTGCAGGGAGGTTACCATAACAAGGAGGAATTACGTTAAATAGCCCCCCTTGGCCAGTGGGACTAAGCTCTTTGCAACTGAAAAAGGGAGGAGGCAATTTGGCCCAATTTCCCCTCTCACTGCACGACAGTCCTCCCCAAACCTCAACACAGTCTTTTTGGGGTGTGTACAGGGTGCTACGGGGGGGGGGGGATAGCAAGAGGGAACTGCTCCGCTAACTCCTTCCACAAGTTTTTCCATAAGATCCAGCCAGGTGAGGCAATCTACCTTAAATCCAGAGGAGAAGAGATTGGATTCATACCCTGCCCTTTGCTCGGAGTCTCAGAGCAGCTTACAAACTCCTTTCCCTTCCCTTCCTCACAACAGTCACCCTGTGAGGTAGGTGGGGCTGAGAGAGCTCTTGACAGAAACTGCTCTTTTTCAAGAACAGCTCTGACAGAACTATGACTTGCCCTAGGTCATCCAGCAGCTGCAAGTGGAGGAGTGGGGAATCAAACCAGTTTCTCCCAGATTAGAGTCTGCGCACTTAACGACTACAGCAAACGGGCTCTCACACTGTTCTCTCTCTCTGTGTCTGCTCTCTGGGACTTTAGGATACCCATGCTTCTCTTCTGACCTCCTGAAAGCAAAGCCAGAAGCCAACTGTGCACACAGATGCAGACCAATGCATCTAGTTATTAGTTTGTTATAGTTATTATTGGTTTAACTGGATCAAATGTATCATACTTATAAACCAGGACTATGCCACTCTGTGACAAAGACTATCTATTGTAAATGGAAGGTGTCCCTAGGATCCGAGATTATATGTTCTTGTTCATATATTCAGCTGCTGCTAATTAATCTGCTGACCATGTTAGCAGATTAATGTTAGCTCACTCGAGTCCTTATGTACTTGTCAACTGCTCATACGGGGTTCAATCAGAATGCACGAGCCAAAGGTCACATAAGGCGCAGCCCTAATGTAAGGAGCAGTGTCCACTGAAGCTTTCTGCATCTCAAAACGCCTTAAAAAATTGCACACCTGTCACGAATGGAAGACTATTTTTGCTGTCAATTGTACCAGTCGGGGAAAGTTTCTTTGTACAGTCAGGAGCTCCATTATCCCATTAATTCGCTGCTTAAGTCTGGGTTTTTCATGAGCGTGTAATGTACAGATACAGACAGCAGACTCAGCTTCTCTGATATGATGTATCGTTGAATTAATCCTGGCTACAGAATTTCTTACCCTCTGGCCTGATTATCAGCTTGTGCCAAGTTTCCATTGTAAAGTGCTACGCCCCAGTCCCTAGTCCCATTCCAAGCCCAAATCCCACAACATCTTGCATTTATACTACCTCCCCCAGCAAAGTCTTAACTAGAATTTTGGATTCCACATTCACTACAGAGCCTGATATCTTGAGCGTTCTGCCCCTTACAAATATTTTATGGGATCTGCTTATCATGTATCACTCTTCTCTTCCCTAAACTAGGTTTGAAATTAATCCACTCTTTTGCCTTGTCTACCAACAGTTGGGAACAGTGTTCCCTCTAAGCTGAGTTAGTGTGAGCTAGCTCACAGATTTTTCGCCTCAGGTTCACAAATTTTTGTCTTAGCTCAGGAAGGATGGCTCCAGAGCAAACAAACTTATGCAGTAGCCAAATCACTTGCTCACAGTTTTAATGCCAGAAGCTCACATTTTTTTGCTCACAAAATTCCACACCTAAGAGGGAGCATTGGTTGGGAGCAGACTGATAACATTTTTGATGGGATTTTTTCCTCAAAACTTGGTCTTTCTTTATGACACTGCCTCACACCACCACCACTGTTTGCAGCTTTTACTATAAATGTATCTGCCTAATAAATGTATACTTCATGTACCTGATGAAGTGAGGTCTCATTTATGAAAGTCTATGTGGGGATAAATGCTGTCGGTCTATAAGGTAACACTTGATGGTTTTATTAAGTTGTATTTCTTTATGTCTTACACTTTGATCATGGGGCCTAGAATTTTCAGAATTTAAAATGAGGGGGAGGGTAGAATTCACTGGGTACCCCCCTCCCTGACTTTCAGGCTGGACACATAAGATGCAAGATTTTAAAAAAATATATGTGAGGCAAAATAAGGGTTTTGCATACCAAAAGGGAAATGTCAATCATCATAAGGCTTATATAAGGATCCCAGGCCCTACCTATTCAGAGCAATGGCACTGCTGGAAACACTAACCGGACTAGATGCTCTGCACAGGTATTAATTCAGTCCAGGACTGAGCCCGCGTTACTATAGCAATGTCCCCTATAAAAGTGCCCATAAAATATACATGAAGTGACATGCAACAGCTAACAGAAACCTTCCAATTATTACACTAACATCCCAGTCCCCTGACAGCTTCAAACCAACCTAGCATTTTCTTCCCCCAAATTGGTGAAAATATAAAAGGGAGGTTTTTGTTTTTTAAAGTATCTGGAATAGCTTTAAAAGCTCAGCCTGTTTAGGTTTTAATTCTTCTTTCTTAAATTTTTTTTTTGGGGGGGGAGGAGAAATCTCTTCCTAAAAGGGTAACATACATATTTGCATGTGCCTACCACTAACCCTCCTTCACTGGGGGACTTAGAGAAGTTCTGCAGAACGGGTTCTCTCACAGACACACCCCCTTTGTCAATTCCTTTACAGAAACGGCAGTACACACAACACCTATGCAAGAATCCTACATGCATCGTGGTCCGATGCCATTGACTCAGAAGTAATTCCCAAAGAGGTCTATGGGGCTTTTTCCCACGCAAGCATGCATCGTACCGCAGCCTGTCTTGTTCAGGGTTTTTTTTTTTAATATTTTGCTTTATGTATTTATTTTGCAGAACACAGGTCACGCATTCTGTTAGGGACAACTCCTAAAAGATTATTTAAATATTCTCTTCCCCCCCCCCCACCACCACACGGGAAGAAAAACGGAAGGCCATTTTAAGGATTTCGCCACCCCGGGAAGTGGCGGGGTGTCAAAACCATTCATCAACTCGACTCAACATTCGGCCATAATGCAACACGCGTTCGTTTATTGTCTTTCGCGCAGCGGTCCTGCAGGAAACCAAAACGGACTTTATTTCAAAAGAATGACGCCGAAACATCGTATTTGCACACAAAACCCCCAGATCCCGCTGTCCTGCCTAGATGGCTCCACACAACAGAAGGCACCCACCCAGGTCCATTGTGCGGGAGGGAAAACGGGCAAGCCCGAGCCCCGAGGCACGGCTACCCAGCGGTAAGTCCCGCTAAGTTCAATGCGGCTCGTTTCCTAATTCAGCCAGCGGAGGACTCCAGCCCGGATCCAGCCCTCCGGGACCAGCCCGGCAGGTAATGCACAACCGAGAGAGGCAACTGGGCGCGTTCCAGCGGTCGGGGAGCGACAACCCACAACTCCGGCGGAGTTCAGAGACGAGGGGGAGGAGAAGCGTCGCGGATAAGTCGAGGCGAAGTCCGGGGGGCCGTCCGGCCCCGCGGCCCCGCTCCCCTTCCCTTTTGTTGCGCTCCCTTTTGTCTGTGGAGTGCGCTCTGGAGCTGGGTGCAAACGCGGCGCTCGCCTGCCGCATAGAGATAGAGCGCGCGCGCTCACTCGGGGCGCCCGGAGAGGCTGCCTGGCGGAGAGGCGCCCCCGGCTTCGCCCGCCCTGCTCTCGCTGCTCCCCCCACCCAGCCCGGCTTTACCTGCAGCTAGGAGGAATCCGGGCGGCATCTCCCACCCGCGCGCGAAACTCTCCCCGCTCTCCCTCCTGCCGAAGCCGCCGGGATGGGCCGGCCCGAGGGAGGCGGAGCCGTCTCGCCTGGCGCCGGGCAGGGGCAGCCTCCGCGCCCATTGGCTCGCCCCGCTTCCTCGTCCTCCTCCCCGGCCCCGCCAAAGGAACAGCCCCCGCTCATTGGCGAGGCCGAGGTGACGTCTGGGAGGCGGGGCGCGACCGGCGGGGATGGGGGCGGAGGCTAAGGAGGGCGAAGCGGCGGGGCTGGGCTGGTTCGCCGGCGATCAGGCTGGGCGCTGGAGCTCGTTGCGCTCTTCGCCGTGGCACGCTTGCCCTTCCGAGGGCTGCTCAGGTGCCCCCCCCCCCCGGTTCTTGTTTCACCCTGGCAGGGTTCCTGTGCCTTCAGCATGTGGTAGGCTGGCAGGAATCCGTTCGGAGGGGCCTTTCCCCTTGGTGGCATCGCCGTGCTGGGAGAAGCTAAAGCGGGCAAAGCGTCAGGGAGGAAGAAAGGTGCGCTCGCCGTTCCACCGCATTAAAACCTGTACTTCCTCCTCTAAGGCTGGACGTGGAATATCTGGGGCAGGGCAGAGGAACCCCTCCCTTTTGGGACTATAGCTGAGGGAAGCTAAGGACCCTCAGCGGTTCATTGCGATCCCTGTGCGTCAGGCGACCTGACAGAGCTGCACTCACTCTACGGAGAGGTACCTCGTGCTCTGTTGTCCCTGCCCTTGGATCTCCAGTAGAGCAGCTCTTGACTGCCAGTCCCTAGGCCTGAATAAAGGGCCCCTATCTGCACCAGAGGCTCAGTATTGGTATGCCCAGAATATACAACCATGTCAACATAGGACCCTAAGAGAACATAAAAACATAAGAGAAACCGTGCTGGATCAAGCCAGTGGCCCATCCAGTCCAGCACTCTGTGTCGCAAGGTGGCCAAAACCCAGGTGCCATCAGGATGTCCACCAGCGGGGCCAGAACTCCAGCAGCCCTCCCATTGTTGCCCCCAAAGCACCAAGAATACAGAGCATCACCGCCCCAGACATTGTGTTGCATCTACATGCCACTGGCCCACGATCTCCCAATCTCTCAACAAAGGGAGAAGAGGAAATGAAGACAGTCAATGGGTGACTGTCATCATGGGCCTCTCAGATCTTGGGGTGGGTGGGCTTAAAGTGCTCTTCAACACGGTGACCAATGCTCCCTCTAAGCTGTGGAGTCTTGTGAGCAAAAATTCTATTTTGTGAGCTACCGGCATCAAAGTTGTGAGTGAGCAATTTGGCTCCTGCATAAATTAGTTTGTTCTAGAGCCATCCTTCCTGGGCTGAGACGAAAAATGTGTGAGCTAGAGACTAATAAAACTGCGAGCTAGCTCACAATAACTCAGCTTAGAGGGAACACTGATAGTGACCCAGTTGCACCACTGGTTTCCTTGGGTCATTCACCTGTAAGGATCTCAGAGTTAAGCAACACCCTCCCTCTGCCATTCTATGTCTACAAATTGCTTCATCACCTTGTCAGGATAGCTAGAGCTTGGTGTAGTGGTTAAGTGCGCAGACTCTAATCTGGGAGAACCGGGTTTGATTCCCCACTCCTCCACTTGCACCTGGCTGGATGGCCTTGGGCAAGCTGTAGTTCTGATAAGAGCTGTTCTTGAAAAAGAGAAGTTTCTGTCAAGAGCTCTCTCAGCCCCACCTACCTCACAGGGTGTCTGTTATGGGGAGGGGAAGGGAAAGGAGTTTGTAAGCTGCTCTGAGACACCTTTGGGTAGTGAAGGCCGGGTTATAAATCCAATCTCTTCTTCTTCTTTTTTGCTGTCAGGTCACAGCCCACTCATGGCAATCCCCAAGGTTTTCAAGGCGAGAGAGCCTTCAGAAATGGATCGTCATTGCCTGCCTCTGTGTCATGACCCTGGAATTCCTTGGTGGTCTCCCAGCCAAGTACTAGCCAGGAGGACCCTCCTTAGCTTCTGATTAATGAGCTTGGTCTAGCCTGGGCTATGCGGGTCAGAGCATAGCTGCTGGGGTGGGGTTTTTGGTTTGGTTTTTTAATCATAGAAGTAGCTTGAATTCCCCCCTCCACACACACACACACCCCTTTGATCCTGAAGAGTGCACCACAGCAGAATATGAGAACCACTGATCTCAGATGCATCCTAATAGTCGAATGCTAGCCCTGGGCAGTTTTTCAAAAAATTCAGAAAAGGGATTCGCACGGCCACAATTTAGAGTGCTGCAAACCTGAGGGGGAACCCCCCCCCTTTTACAAAACTATTGGATTTGTAAAATGGGAGTGAACCCCCCAACATTAAAATCCACATCAGTCCATATGGAGAGACCCCCTCCCAACACCCCCCCCCCCAATACTTGAGTTTGGATTGCTACAGGAGGAGAAGATTAGGAGGGGAGGGGAGCAGAATTGGAACCAGCTTGGGGGGGGCAGGGAAGCTGGACGGAGGGAGGGAAAGGGAATGTGATCTCTCTTTCTTGCAAGTCCTCGCAGGACCGGAGCCCTTTTATTATGATTTATTATTTGTATAGCATCATCCATGTGTGTGACACTCTTTTGACATAACGACAAAAGAAGCTGCTCTCTAAAATCTGACATGATGGCATCAAAGGGAGAAGAGAGGAAATGAGCTGGGGATAAGCAGGGGAAGGAAATTTATTCATTTCGGTGGCACGTACTTAGAACAGGAGGACTTATGATTTGATTTGAGTCAAAGGTTTCACCAGAAAAGATGGATTTTGAGGAGGGATTTGAAGGACGTGTTGTGCCAGCACAGTCTGAGGAATAAGGGGCAGCAAGGGAGAAAGTGTCTGTGGGGGTGGGGGGTATCTGAGGGAGAGAAGGAACCGATTTTTCCCTGGGGCAAACATGACAGGAACATTGTTTCTGGTGGTACCACATCTGTCCTGGAAACTTATCGTGTCTCAATAAATGTATCCAGGGCTATTTTTGGGCAGGAACGCACAGGAACGGAGTTCCGGCTGGCTCCCAAGTTGGCCACACCCAGCAGGAACTCATTAGCATAACAGGCCACACCCAACAGCAGAAACTCATTAGGATTGGCTGCATTAGGGGTGTGTGGCCTAACATGCAAAGGAGTTCCTGCTACAAAAAAGGCCCTGGGTTTGGACAACAAACACGGTAAACAGAATAACAAGCAAAAGGTGGTTGTGGCTGGATAACCACACTTCTGGTAACATGGGGGTGCGGCCTAATGTGCTAATGAGCTGTGCTGTCAGGGGTGTGGCCTAATATGCTAATGAGTCTCTGCTGTTGGGTGTGGCCTATTATGCTAATGAGTTCCTGCTGGGCTTTTTCTACAAAAAGAGCCCTGAATGTATCACATCTGAAAAGCGCAAAAAGTCAAATCTGTAACTATTTGGTTTTCATGTTATGGGTAGTTGTATGTAATGAAAGTGCTAATCTTGTGTTTGTTGCCTTATTTATCCTAATAACAGACTTTGCTCCCAGTTCACATTTTACACCCTTAAGTTTTACCTTGGATTTAATGAATCCAGATTCATTAAAATGCACTGGAGTTTTGCTGCAGACTTCACTAGAATCGTAAATCGATTCCCATGTGCTCATGCGAAGTTGTGGTCTTCTGTGCACTTACTTCAGAGTAAGCACCGGGAACACAGTGGGACTTATTTCAGAGTCAACAAGCATCGCTTCGGGATTCATGCATAACAAGATTGCTTATTTTTGCATGTTTAGCAAAATAACACGTGAAGTCATTGCTTGTTTGTTTTTTAATGCACTCTGGCAGAGTTTGTTGAATATGGCCTAACTTAGGGGTCCCCAACCCTTTTGAGCTTGTGTGCACCTTGGAATTCTGGCACAGGGCAGTGGCCACAGTCACCAACTGGCTGCCACCAGAAGTGGAGCCAGCCACAAAACCACAAAATGCTAGAGCAGGGGTGTCAAACATGCAGCTTGGGGGCCGGATCAGCCCCCCCCCCCAAGGGCTTCCATCAGACCCTCAGTGGAACTAGCTGTCTTCTGCTGCTTCTTCCAGTTCTGCTGCTGCTGTTGTGTCATCATAGGTTTGCAGCTTACAGATACACACCTGAACAGCATAAGACTGCAACAGCACAGACGTTTTGTTGCAATAATTCAGAGCAAGAGGTGTCAGTTATCAAATAAACAAAATATTGCAAGAGTGCTAATGTTTTAAGCATGTTTTTATTTTAAGTTAAAAAAAACCCTTTTTGTTTGTGTCCTTTATAAAGTTTATCTCTCTGCTACCTGGCATTATGACACACATGGCCCGGCCCAACAAAGTCTCATTTATGTCAGATATGGCCCTCATAACAAATGAGTTCGACACCCCTGTGCTAGAGAGTGAGGCTATATGTCACTCTAATAGCACCTCTTCAATATTTCAGGCAGAAGCTCTTGTTTAACAGGATGCCTTTTAACCTGCGCAGGCAATCAAAAGCTATGCTATCCCCACCCACTTCCTAAAAACACTTGGCGACCAGTGTTCCCTCTAAGCTGAGTCAGTGTGAGCCAGCTCACAGTTCTTTAGCCTCCGGCTCACACATTTTTGTCTTCACTCAGGAAGGGATGGCTCCAGGGCAAACTAATTTATGCAGTAGCCAAATCACTCACTCACAACTTTAATGCCAGTAGCTCACAAAGCAGAATTTTTGCTCACAAGACGCCACAGCTTAGAGGGAGCATTGCTTGGCAGGCATCAATGGATTTAGAAGGCTGTAACTCTGTTTAGGATTGTGCTATAAAAACAGGATGTTGAGATCTTCTGTTCATACTAGCTGATAAACCACCTATGTTCAAATAAACTACACCTATATAGGCCCCACATCTGTATTCAAATATTAATCTCTAAGAAAATGTTCACTTAAAAAAACAGACACAGCCAGATTGAGATAATAGTTTTTGCCGGCTCCTGGAAAGTTAGTGTAGCAGTCAGAGTGTTGGACTACATCTGGGAGACCCAGATTCAAATCTCCACTCTGCTATAAACTCACTGAGTGATCTTGGGCCTGTCTCTCTCAGCGAGCCCTACCTCACAGGGTTAATGTAAGGGCAAACTGGACAGAGTCGTGTGCACCGTCCTGAGCTCGTCGGAGGACAAGTGGGATGACAATGGACAGATGTCTAGAGCAAGTGCAATGACCTTCCTGCCAAGGAAGCACTGAGATCAGTAACAGAGTTAGGGATCCCAAGTCCCCCCGGGGGGCGGGGAAACCCCCGCCCCAGAGGTCCGTTTCCCGGCGCCGCCAGATCGGGCCCCGGGAGGAACTCCTCCCCGACATGTGCATCACCCGGAAGTGACGCGGGACACGCTGGGGGCAGGGGCACAGCCATACAAAGGAAAACTCTATGGTTTTCCCTTGTATGGTCATGGCCCCGCCCCCAGCATGCCCGGCGTCATAAGGTCACTTCCTGGTGACGTGTGTGCGGCGCACGCGCGCTCTGGGATCCACCCGGGAGTCCCCCGCCACCAAGATAAGTTCCACTTGACAACCCTAAACAGAGTGCTTGCTTCAACTAAAATCCTTGCAATAGTTCTTCTTACTAACATTTTGCATTTTGATCCTGGGGCTGCTATCAGTAAAATATCATAGAATCATAGAGTTGGAAAGGACTTCCAGGGTCATCTAGTCCAACCCTCTGCACAAGGCAGGAAATTTACGAATACTTCCCCCTCCACACCCGCAGTGACCGCTGTTCCATTCCCAGAAGATGACAAAAAACCTCCAGGATCCCTGGGCAAACTGGCCTGGAGAAAAAATCGCCTCCTGACCCCAACATGGCAATCAGCATTTCCCTGGGCATGTAAGAAATGGCCACAAGAACTAAGCACTGAGGCAACCCTCCCTGCCCTCCCTCTCATGATCTGCCTAAGTTCACAGAATCAGCATTGCTGTCAGATGGCCATCTAGCCTCTGCTTGAAAACCTCCAAAGAAGGAGAGCCCACCACCTCCTGAGGAAGCCTGTTCCACTGAGGAACCACTCTAACTGTCAGGAAGTTCTTCCTAATGTTTAGCCGAAAACTCTTCTGATTTAATTTCAAACTGCTGGTTCTGTTCTGACCTTCTGGGGCAACAGAAAATAACTCCTTACCATCCTCTATATGACAGCCCTTCAAGTACTTGAAGATTGTTATTATATCACCTCTGAGTCATCTCTCCGTCGTCTCCTTTAGTTTGTCAAAAACATATTGCGGTAGCACTCTGCAAAGTTTTGTCATAGATTTATTAGAATTAGTTGATCAACCCTCAAGTGAATTATAGTCCATTTATAGTTATTTCCCGTCCTGAAAATAGAGGGAACTATTACTTTACATAACTATTCCAGAACAAACATTGTCAATCTTACAACAGCAATCCTAGCAGCTACTCCCATCCCCCAGTTGAGACCCCAAGTAATTGTACAGCTAATCCAGCCCTGAAGAATCAAATAATGTGAATGCTTTACTGCTCTACAGTTAACCTAAGAGGTTCCCTAGAAAAAATGCTTCATTTATAATAATGGATAATTGTTAGAAAGCATTTATCATTTAAACCGAATTTAAATCACAACGGTCAGGTGCTTGTGGTGGGGATCAACAGTGGGAGGGCTTCTAATGTCCTGGCCCCACTGGTGGACCTCCTGATGGCACCTGGTATTTCTGGTCACTGTGTGACACAGAGTGTTGGACTGGATGGGCCTTTGGCCTGATCCAACATTGGCATCTCTTATGTTCTTATGTAGGAGCAGTGGCTCATTGGCAGACCTTCTGCCTGCAAAAATGTGCTCTCATGTTCAATCCCCTACACCTGTAGTTCTGTCCACATGTTTCAGTGAACACCTATATACTTAGCCGGTACTTTCATAGGCTGCGGCCACACACACTAAATAATCCACTTTCAATCCAGTTTCAGTGCATTTTCCAACTGGATTTTACTGGGTGAACTGGCAAAATCCAGTTGGAAAGTCCATTGAAAGTGGATTGCTTAGTGTGTGTGACCACAGCCATACATCTGCTTGTAAGAAGCAGCTAACTTATGTTCAGTTTATAAATGACATCAGGGACCAGTATCTGGATAATAAATGTGTGGTTTAATTCACACGTTCAGCTGTATATGCGTTTAATGTAACATCAGAATTATTCAACACACATATGAAGAAAAATCAAGTATTTATTTATTTACTTTGTACCCACCTTTCTTCCCAGTGGGGACACAAAAGCAGATTACATCTGTCAAATTCAGGCCTCATTTGCCATGGGTTTCTTAACTGTCCATCAGTCTTTGGTTCTGTATGCTCACTGTCCTGTTTCATTCTGGCTGGGGAGGGGGAGAATTTGAGTGTGTGAGGGTGTGTGTGTGCGGAACTGCTTTGCTGGGAGTTGTGCTAAGTTTGTAACTGCATCTATGCGGGGCCTCCCTTCCAGGGGAAGAATGCGTGTTTATTAGGGTTCCCAAGTCTGTTTGTCTTCGTGGCGGGGGGCTCCCGGACGGTGTCCCGAGTCAGTGGCCAGAAACTCTATGTTTTCCCCTCAGATGGCTGTGGCCCTGCCCCCAGCGTGCCCAGCGTCATCACGTCACATCTGGCTGATGTGCACGCCGGGGTGGTGTTCCCCCCGGGGCCCGATTCCGCGGCGGTGGAAATCGGGCCTCCAAAGCGGGGGATTATCCGCCTCCCGGGGGGACTTGGCAGCCCTAATGTTTATCCTTGAGTGCTAGACACTGCTAGACAATGTAACCCTATGTTTGCAGGTGTTGGAGGAGGGCTAACGGTACACTGTAGATTTTGGTGGGCCGGATGTATTGGTGTGATTGGACTGGTCATAAGGGGGGTCCTAAATTACCGTCACCATTAACAGGTCACGGTCAGACGCTGCTAACATCCACCGTCGCCCGCAAACAGCACTAGCACTTTACACTGTGTTTTAAAAGTGTATCGTTGTGGTTTTATCTACTTTTGTGTTTTAATGTTTTAATGTTTAATATGTTTTATGTAAGCCACCCTGAGCCTGCCTTGGCAGGGAGGGCAGGATGCAAATTAAATGAACAAATAAATAAATAAATAAAATGAAAATATCCAACTTCTCAGGGACTGTTTAGATTTACACACAACCTACAGTTATCACCCTAAAACCTTTCACTATGAACAGTATCCAGTTTAGAATGGACATGGAAAAGAAATGTTTAAGGCATGATTCGGGGCACATTTATGTTCCATGTATTCAGGGTCACATTGCAGAAGAGACATTTAAATGTTATTCTCCATCACATGAATTACTGTGCTAGGAAGGGTTTTTTAGCAAGCTACTCCAGGAAGGGAACATTGATTTTTGAGAAACATCATATCAGATTTTTATAGCGTTTCTTTGTCAATGAAATGAAATTTATCACCAGTCTTTGACACTAGAAAAAAAAAGATGACTGGGCGAAGATTTAATGAAATATGGAACCTTGTAATCATTTTTCAAAGATACTGCAGGTTTCCTTCCAAATTTGCGTCAAGCAATACATATGAAATTTATCAAAGGTATGAACCAAGGGCTGGATTCAACTTCCATCACATTCAGCTGCAAGTCTCCTGCTGTGTTTAGTGGGAGTTGGATAAAAGCCAGAAAAACCTAACAAAAACAAATTTTTTAGCACATTTTACATCATTCAACATTATTTTAAAAAATGTTATGTTTTATAGGGGGGGGGACCGTGCAATCTTCTTAATAAAAGCATTTCCAAGAGTTATAAATTCTACCATAAAATGTTCCTTTTTCTCCATTAGTCTCCCTGAAGGTGTCATTTTAATATTACTCCTCTTTAAGCCATTAAATGGATTGAAAACCTACGCCCAGAGCAGACCAAGTAACATTCAGTAAAATGATAGCTGGTACATTATTCAAGCTCATGCCGTCCAGCAAGCTGTTGGGTAGGGGAAACGAGGCCATCCTTCTCACATATCCCAGCAAGATGGAAGAAATCCAGCAAGATGGGGAAGAAATGTGTACATATAGTTACCATATCTCAGTTCTCTACCAGAGACAGGGCTTAATGTGAACTATGCTTCTGGGACAAAAAACCCCCATGTAATTTATGTATTTATTTACTGTATTTATATCCTGCCCATCCTGCGGACAGGCTCAGGGCGGGTAACATCATTGTAGTAAATACAAGTACAGTTTAAAAACACAATATAAACATTAAAATCAATGGGCACTACTTAAGAGAAAGTCAGCTGGGCTAGTGGTAAGAGTAACAGAGGTATGTCTTTCCATGCAGGTCTTCCCTATTCATGTGTAAGGGCTCTTCTGCATTCCAGTTTTTGTTGCTTGTGTGTCCTTATTGCTTTTTCCCCTTTTCTGTATATGTTTTGCTCCCTCTAGTGGCTGATTTGATTTTACGTCACTGTATCTCCAGCACATCTCCCTGCAGATTTACACTGCGACATAATATTGAATCGACCACTAGAAAGAGCAAAACACATGCGGGAAAGGGGGAAAAACAAAGCAATAGGGACACACAAGCCATGAAAATTAGAATATGGACGAGCTCTAAAGCAGATGGTATGCTTAACCCATCCATTTCTGGGTGTGCTGGTTCTTACCTTAAAGCCTTGCGGCCAGAGTACCTGAAGGACTTCTCCCCTCCCCCATAATGTCCAGTCCCCCAGTTAAGATCTGCTTCCCAAGCCTATTCTCCTTGCCTCCACCTTCAAAGATACGGCAAGTGGCGACAAGAGACAGGGCATTTCCTCTAGTGGCACCTCACCTATGGAATGCCCTCCCCTTTGAGGTTTACCTGGGGCCTACCTTACTATGGACATCAGTACACCTCTTTGTAGCCAAGCTTTTAATTAGGGATTTTTAAATAATTCCAGCTATTTTATGGTATACTTCTTGTCTAAGGTCTGCTTCATGCTGCTTTTTATGATATTTATGTTTATTATAAGCCACCTTGAGCAAGGCTCTGGAGAGGCAGCATAAAAAAAATCTCCTAAATAAATAGACTTTTCCTTAGCAGGATTCTCTTATCCATGTAGTCCATGCTTCCAGGTGTTTTTTGTTTCCTCCAGCTGAGCTTCATTGCCAGGAATGAGACTGAGAAAAAAGTATGTGTGAGAGTGAGAGAGAGAGAAAGCTGCAGAGATAAATGCCACCTTTGGGGGAGGATTCAACACACCTCACCTGTGTATTCTTTAATGTGTAGCTCCCCCCCTCACACCCCTGCTTTACTAGCAAATGGGGGCAAATGAGCATTCAGAGATGCCCAGGTACTTTGGAACCTGGAATTAATCTGTAGATCTGTGCTTTCCTAATGCTTAGCATGGGAAAACACTTACAGGAGGTGTGATGTGGAAAGACATATTTTTAGGGGGTCTTTCCCTGTTCTAAATTATCATCTAACTTCACTCTGGAGACCATTCATTGCATTTCTCAGGGTTTCTGAGTGCATATATGAAGCGTAAAGTAAAGGTAAAGGTTCCCTTGCTCGAAAGCCAGTTGAATCTGACTCTAGGGTTGCGGTGCTCATCTCCGTTTCAAAGCCGAAGAGCCAGCGCTGTCCGAAGACGTTTCCGTGGTCATGTGGCCGGCATGACTAAACACCAAGGCGCACGAAACGCTGTTACCTTCCCACCGAAGTGGTCCCTATTTATCTACTTGCAATTTCTTGCTTTCGAACTGCTAGGTTGGCAGGAGCTGGAACTAGAGACAGGAGCTCACCCTGTCTTGCGGCACCCGGGTCTTGAACCGCTGAACTACTGACCTTCCACAGCCTGCGTACACACATATAAATCATATGTATCTGAACTCTGTTCCACCTTTCAGATGAAGACATGGGGGTTGGGGTAGAAATGCCACTAACATAATGGCAAACTTGTTCAATAGTTGAACATACCATGTTTGACAGTTGTGATCACTCATGAGGTAAATGTCTAATGTGTTCTCCTGTTCATCTCATAGCTTTGCAGCTGTCCAGGAGCTGTGATGATGAAGTTTTGTTCCTTGCCTTGTACATCTGCACAGTAGGTGAGTCATGAATGCTCAGGTCATGAATGGTTGGGAAATTAAATCAAGAGGGGGAGAGCTATACCTCCCTTAAGGCTGTGGCAAATATCTATGCATGAAATAACATCAACCACATGGCTTTGAGAAGAGCACCAAATGATCAGTTTTTCTTTTAAAAATACATATTTTATTTACAATCACTGGTTGACTGATTATGCTTCTCACTGCTTATTTATACAAGTGGCTGCTGAAACATATAAAAATGGGTGGGGAAGGGAGAAAGCAGGACTCCCATTGGTCCGTGTGAGAATACACACGTATAAAAACACTGCTGATTGCACTGCTCTATGCTATACAGTTTAAATAACGTGAACCTGACAAACAGGTGCAAACTGTTTGCGAACAGCTGAACAATGAAAAATTCGCTCTCTATTTGTGACTAGCGAACCTACCATAAGCCAAACCAGTGGGTACGTCAAGTTAGGGGCAGGACCTACAGGGATGAGCTCATTTCTTCCCTATCTCTCTGTGCATTCTTTTTATGCATACTTGTTGTATAAAAAGGGCTCCTAGGGAAAGGGAAGGCTCACCTTGATTGTGTAATTACAGTGCCAACGAAGAAGCTTCAAAAGGCCAGTTTGGTGTAGTGGTTAAGTGCGCAGACTCTAATCTGGGAGAACCAGGCTTGATTTCCCACTCCTCCACTTGCAGCTGCTGGAACACCTTGGGCAAGCCATAGTTCTGTCAGAGCTGTTCTTGAAAAGAGCAGTTTCTGTCAGAGCTCTCTCAGTCCCACCTACTTTACAGGGTTGTCTGTTGTGGGGAGGGGAAGGGAAAGGAGTTTGTAGGCCACTCTGAGTGAAGGGCGGGGTATAAATCCAATCTCTTCTTCCTGTCTCTAAAGCTATAATCTAGACCATAGGTAGCAATTTATGTGCACATAAATGTCACACAGAAAGCTACCCTAAAAAGGTCAGTGATGAGAAAGAAAGGAGTTATGTATTTAAGATGTTAGATAAGTGCTGATCATATGTCTCTTGGGTTCTCCTACATTTTGTCTTCCTGCCCTCTCCCTCTAATTTCCCTCTTGGTTATTATACACATGAGAGAAGAAGACCAGGTACCCAGAGGAGATTTGCAGAAAACTAAAAGAAAATAAATCAATGTTTTCAGGAAAAGGCAGAGATATTGTGATAATATGTCACAAGATCTTGATCTCCATTTTGAAGAAGGGAGGAGCAGACACCTAACCCTGCACCTAACCCTGGTCACGGGACAGAGACGGCACTGGTCACCCTCACAGACAACCTCTGAAGGCATCTGGATTGAGGTGGATCAGCGGTGCTGATGTTGTTGGACCTGTCGGCAGCATTCGACACGGTCGACCATCAGTTACTGGTCCGTTGCCTCGCCAACATAGGAATCCAGGGGCTTGCCTTACAATGGCTTGCTTCCTTTCTCCAAGGTCGGGGACAAACGGTGGTACTAGGGGAACAGTAATCCAAGAGGCACCCACTGGATTGTGGAGTGCCTCAAGGGCCAGTGCTTTTCTGGATGTTATTTAACGTTTATATGCGCCCCCTTGCCCAGATTGCCTGGAGACATGGGCTGGGATGTCACCAGTATGCTGATGACACCCAGCTCTATCTGTTGCTGGGTGGCCGGTCCGACTCCAGACCGGAAGACCTGGACCAGGCATTACAAGCCGTGGCTGGTTGCCTTAGGCTGAGTCAGAGGTCCTGTGCTTGAGTTGGGGTGGTTCAGGGGTAGGGATCCTACTCCCGACCTTCGATGGGGAGCCGTTCATGCCAGCGCTGAAGGTTAGGAGTTTGGGAGTACTTTGAGAGCCAGTTTGGTTTAGTGGTTACGTGCATGGACTCTAATCTGGGGGGACCGGGTTTGATTTCCCACTCCTCCACATGCAGCTGCTGGATAACCTTGGGCAAGCCATAGTTCTGGCATGGCTGTTCTTGAAAAAGAGCAGTTTCTGTCAGAGCTCTCTGAGCCCCACCTACCTCACAGGGTGTCTATTGTGGGGAGGGGAAAGGAAAGGAGTTTGTAAGCCACTCTGAGACTCCTATAGGTAGTGAAGGGCGGGGTATAAATCCAATCTCCTTCTCTTCCTCCTTTTCCTGGATGCCTCCTTAACTATGGAGGCCCAGGTAGCAGCCACTGCCAGGTCGGCCTTTTACCATCTTCGGCTGATTAGGCAGTTGATTCCTTTCCTTGACCGCACCGACCTAGCAACAGTGATCCATGCAATGGTCACCTTGGGATTAGACTACTGTAACACTCTCTACATGGGGCTGCTCTTGACGCAGATTCGGAAGCTGCAGCTAGTGCAGAATGGTACAGCCAGGCTTTTGATGGGCCTCCCCAGGTGGGGGTACAATCAGCCTGCACTGAGGACACTGCACTGGCTGCCAGTAGCATACCAAATTTGCTGGTTCTTACCTTTAAAGCCCTATAGGGCCAGGGTCCAACATACCTGCGGGACTGCCTATCCCCATATATGCCCCAGAGAGCACTACGGTCGGGGACTCAAAGTTGACTGACCCTCCCAGGCCCAAGGATGCCAGGCTTTTTACCAGCAGGGCCAGGGCTTTCTCAGTGGCGGCCCCATCCTGGTGGAATGAGCTCCCGGAGGAGATCAGGGTCCTGAGGGACCTTTTACAGTTCTGCAGGGCCTGCAAGACAAAGCTCTTCTTCCAGGCTTTCAGCTAGGGAGCCGCCACCACTATAGAGCCCTGGCCCTTGGTTTTGACACCTAGCCTGTGCCACAGGAAGATCATGAGCAGAATGACTCTTAGATTTTGGAAACATACTGTGAAAGTCAACCATCTTGAATAACTAACCAACCAAAACCAGCACTTTATGAATCCGTATTAGTTATAATGGAATTGTATTAGCTATAATAAAATTGTTTTAGATGCTTTTATGTTTTTAATTGTATTTATGCATTGATTGTGAGCCACCCTGAGCCTGCATTGCAGGGAGGGAGGGGTATAAATGAGATAAATAAATAAATGTTCTTGTTCATATATTCAGCTGTTGCCAATTCAGCTGCTCACCATGTTTTTGCTATAGAAACATGAACCTGGAACCCCTGCTACCAGGGGTGGGGGAGGGGCTCGTTGTTTCTCAACTTCAAATCTCACCTTTTCTTACCATGTACCATATTTATTTATTTATTTATTTATTTATTTAAGTTTTCAGCTTGTATCCCGCTCGAACCCCCCAAGGGGTCTCTGAGTGGTTTACAGTTACTCTTTATCCCTATCTATGGCCACATATAGTCAGGGTGAGGACTGCCCTACCGGCACCCAGTGGAGGGACTTGCTGTTCTTCTCTCTCGGTTTGGCTTCTTGTCGGCTCGGCTTTTCGGTTTTTCCGGCTCCTCTACTTCTCCTTCTCGTGGTCTTCGGCGTCGGTTGTGATTGGCGGGCCTATCCGTTCTTTGCGTCTCCTGGCTCCGCCTTCCGCCGACGTCCGATCCACCGCTGGTGTTGGGCCTAGTTGCCATTTCGCTGCTCGCCGCCGATGCTCCATCAGCCCCCACAACGGGGAAGGGTGCCCCCTGCCACCTAGGGCAGGTACCCATTTATCTACTTGCTTTTTCGATGTTATTTATTGCTTTCGAACCGCTGGGTGGGCGGGGAACTTCAGTGGTACTTACTAGTGTACCATGTACACTAGACTCAGGACAGTGTAAATGTGGTCCAGACTATTTAGAGTTAAAATAGCTTGAGCATGGGGAAAAACATTTTCTACCACATTCACTCCTGTGCTAAAGAAGTTGCTGGTTTAGGTTCTGTGCCTGGCTTAAAAGAACTCCTGCAGTCCGGACAGCAACCTACACCATCATCTTTAGAGCTCTGTTGACAAAGTGGTGAACTTTTCTACAAGCTTGGAAGGCATATTGAGAATCTGAACAATACAGAAACAAAGCTCATTGAGGGGAATTATGCAATGACTGGCTTGGGTAATAAGCAAACTCAAATGATATTAAGTATTTGGCAATAACACTCAATGTAAAAAGCCCACATTAAGAACCAAATATTCCGTGCAACAACACACACTGTGTAAGTTACTCTGTTCCAGAAGGGGGAGGCAAGAGACCAATGAGGAAGAGTAAGAGAGTAGAGAAGACCTTTTGTATCCATGCAGATCTAAGAAAGCAGGTCTAAGAAAGCAGAGCTTTTGACAGGGTTCCCCATGATGTTCTGATGGGTAAACTAGGGGACTGTGGGCTGGACTCTAGGATAGTTAGGTGGATAGGGAACTGGTTGGAGAACCACACTCAAAGAGTAGTTGTCAATGGCATTTCATCTGAATGGAGGGAGGTGTCCAGTGGGGTGCCACAGGGATCAGTTATGGGCCCACTACTTTTCAATATTTTTATAAATGATCTGGATGAGGGTGTGGAGGCCTACTCATTAAATTTGCAGATGACACCAAATTGGGAGGAACAGTCAACACACCAGAAGATAGAATTCAATGAGATCTGAACACACTGGAAAAGTGGACAAATGGGAACAAGATGCATTTTAACAAGGATAAGTGCTGTGTTCCACATCTGGGTAACAAAAATGAGGAACACACATACTGGATGTGTGAACAAGATCTTGAGGTACAAGTGGACTGAAAGTTAAATCTGATCAGTCAGTGTGATGCGGCGACACCTAATGTAATCTTGGGGTGTATCAACAGAGGCATAACACCCAAATCACAAGATGTCACAGTCCCGCTATACACTGCAGTGGTCAGGCCACACCTGCAGTTCTGGAGGCCTCACTTCAAAAAGGATGTGGACAGAATGGAGTGGGTGCAGAGGAGAGTGATGAGGATGATCAGGGGCCTGGAGACCAAGCCCTAGGAGGAAAGGCTGAGAGACTTGGGAATATTTAGTCTGGAGAAGCGGAAGTTGAGGGGAGACATGATTGCTCTCTAAGTATTTGAAGGGCTGTCACTTAGAGGAGGGCAGGGAGCTGTTCCTGTTGGCAGCAGAGGAGAGGACTCACAATAATGGGTTTAAATTAGGGCAGGAAGGTACCAGCTGGATATTAGGAAAAAACTTTTTTACAGTATGAGTTGAGCAGCAGTGGAATCAGCTGCCTAGGGAGGTGGTGATCTCCCCCTCCCTAGCAGTCTTTAAACAGCGGCTGGACAAACACTTGTCAGGGATGCTCTAGGCTGATCCTGCATTGAGCAGGGGGTTGGACTAGGTGGCTTGTATGGCCCCTTCCTACTGTGATCCTATGGTTTCTATGATACCTTAGGCAGTTCCAAGTATCCTAGCAGCCAGTTATTCATATAAGTGATCCAAAAGCAAGAGCAAGAGCCACATGAAGCAGCGGCAAATGGGAACTTAAGTCAATGCACAAATACAGATGAATTTGGAGGAAGTCAAACAAACTTTTGAAACAGATTCTGGCTCCAGTTATAGGGCACAAGAGTAAAGAATAAAAGGTAATTTTCTTTGTAAGCTTTGAAAGAGGAGAGGTGTCATGAACCAAGCCTTGGTCCCCTGGGTCACCTCTCCTTTTGCAGTGAGCCTCAGCCTCGTGGGTCCTCGACGTTAAATACACCCAAATAAATTAGACCTTTGTAAAACTGTATACAGGTTTAGTGAATAGACTTAAAAACCAGAATATTACTATGCAGCACAGTCTCCACTGCCTAGCAGTCAAGAAATAAAAAAGCTTTCTATCTAATACATTCAATATCTGGTATTAGATGGCTCACGTTCTTTGAATATAAGCATCCAAACTAGAGCTTTAAGTGGTCTCTACACAGCTGTCCATCATGATGTAGCATAATATAGCAAAAGCGTACCAGCATGGCAGAATCACAAAGTTAGCATGGCTTCCCTCTGGCCTGTAGCCTTATTATAGTCTTTTGACCTCGGCACCAGGTGGTCCCTCATATCCAAACAGGGAGCTCACTTGATGGAACTCTCCAGAAGATGTTAACATCCACTCCTGATCCCCCCTCCCATCTAGCTACACAACTGAATATAGGTCCTCATGATTAATTACCATAACCAATTACCACATTCTCGGATCTGGCCTTGGAAGAGATAAGGATGGTGTCAGCAGGACGGCCCAGTGATAGACACCTGTGAGCCGGAGCAGGCCTGCTAATAATCATGTTAACCCTTGAAGGGAATCAGGGTGCTTTGCCTACGGTTGCCGTCCCCCTTTGCTTTCAGGGGCCCCAATCCACCACGGCTCAGCTGGCCGGCGGGGGGAGCCCCGTCGCCGAGCAGCCCCACTTGCGCCAATGTGCCCAGCATGATGACATCACCCAGAGGTGATGTCATCATGCAGGGCACGTTGCAGTGGGGACGCCCTAACATTTGAGAAAAAACTCTATGGCTACCCTAATTCACATGCATGACGAAGACTTCAGGACAAAGAGAGGAGCCCCCCCCCCCGAACAAAGTAGCCCTAGCTTTGCCTAACAGGAGGATGCAAGGTGGACCTTTGGGTGTACAAACTTCTAAAACAAATGAAGTGAAGAGGGTGATGCTAGGTCCTAAAAGTACTTCAAAAGCCAGAATCAAAGGGGGTGTCTCCAGGCCGGAAGAGGATGTGTTGAAGAACTGGGTTATCTCACTGAAGTGGGGTTTCAGCAGACAGTCCAAGTTATACTATTAAGACAGTCTGTCCTGTTTGTGGAAAACATTAATATTATAGCTATTTCTTTGGCGTTGATTAATTGTCTGATTGCTCAGGCCCATTTCACTCTAGAACAGCTATTTTCTTCTGTGACGAATTAGGCACAGTCCAACTCCTTTGGCTCGCTCCCAATCATTGGATGTGACAGTGGGTAGAAAACTTGTTTAGTTGGTCTGCTGGTACTAACAGAAAGAAGCTGGTCCAACACAGAAATGGAAGAGGAAACCGAAACAGAGATTTGCTGGCAACAGTCTGTTCTGATTTGCAACCAGCTGGATTTTGAAACCACAAAGCTGAAGCAAATTGTGTACTTCCACACTAAGTCAAGGTATAGGGTGTCTAAAATCTGGTGATATCTGGCACAACTTATAAATAAGAGAGGTGCTGGCTCTGAGCATTGTGTACTGTTCATCATGCTGGATCGCAACCGAAACAGCAAGCCCGCTTCTGTTCTCTAATCAACAAATTCTCATCTAGGCTGTCTTCAACTCCCCTTGAATACAGATTGCCACCCAGGGGAAACTGCAGAGCAAGGGTGTAGACTAGTATTTGTGGCTTCATATTTCATTGCTGCGGTGGCTCAAGTGGTTAAGACGCTGAACTGCAGGCTGTGGAAGGTCAGTAGTTCAGCAGTTCGAGACCCGGGTGCCGCATGATGGAGTGAGCTCCCATCTCTAGTTCCAGCTCCTGCCAACCTAGCAGTTTGAAAGCAAGAAATTGCAAGTAGATAAATAGGTACCACTTGGGTGGGAAGGTAGCAGCGTTCCGTGCGCCTTGGTGTTGAGTCATGCCGGCCACATGACCACGGAAACGTCTTCAGACAGCGCTGGCTCTTCGGCTTTGAAACGGAGATGAGCACTGCAACCCTAGAGTCGGATTCGACTGGCTTTCGAGCAAGGGAACCTTTACCTTTTTATTTCATCCCTACGGCTCCTTTGATCATGATGCCATGCAAACTCTGGCTTGGGGAGGAGAAACCCTTTATTGGGGGCTTTTACTTTACCACGTTGTAAAAATTTACATGGCCAGAGAAAGGCCTCAACGAGTGATTCACTGTATAAAACCTGAAAGGGGAAGGTGGCTCACACACCAGAATATTGGGGTGATAAATAAGAGGAAATAGCATGCAGGGAAACCTTTACAGCAGCTGGAACTTTAGTAACAGTTCTGTTGTTATTATTTTTTTAAAATTCATTGATGTCTACTTAATTCCAGTTTGTTTCTTATATCGCACTGTTTCCCCCCCCCTCACATTCCAAATTCTCCAGCTCAGAATTTAGTCCCTTACTTTCATGTTCCAGTTCTTGCCTTCTCTCACCCTGCCTGTTTGCCACCCCCATACTCTCCCGCTGTCTTTCCTTCTGCTCGTTTTCCGTAGTATCTCTTCTTACTGGAATTTTTTTGGTACTGTGTCTTGTCTACTACACACAGAGGATTATTTCCTCTAGATCTTGATGGCTTTTTTTTAATGTAGGCTCTCTCTAGGCACAGCTTATCATCACAGCTACCAATTTATCATGACTAGCCCGATGGGGGCTCATCCCTTGCAGCTACTGACAGGACCTTGTGGTCACTCACCCCCCCCCAGTGAATTCCCTTAGCAACTTCACAGGCTGTCTGTAAGGTCCCCTGAAGACCCATTGCTCTACAGAAGAATATCCAGAACAAATCTGCATCTGTTACAGGAACTGGATGGGGGGTATTCATTCTCTCCACAACATCCAGCTCTGCTCCCATATTTCTTCTCCATATCATTGCCCCCAGTTGCCCTAAGGCAAATGTAGGGTTTCTACAGGCAATTCTGTTAGGGAGGAAGCAGGAGCAATTTCCCCTTTAGCATGACAGATTCCTGGTCTTGCGGCAAAAACTAGGTACAAATGAACGAGTGTGTGCACGCGCGCACACACACTACTGCTATTGACAATCACCTTGCAATGCATGAAAAGGCTGTTCACTTTTTTTTTTTAAAGAAACAAAGCAGAAGATATGAATGGAAGGAACATGCAGCCTTCAAAGCCGAAAACAGTCTTTTAAAAATTCAGTTTTTCTTTAAATGATGTGATAACGCTGCAGGGGGAAAAGAACAAGATTGCATTGTTTTGATTCTTCCAGAAGAAGAAGAAAAATAAACACTACGTGTTTCTCCATAACATGTAAGCCATTCGCCTTTCATTGAACTCAATTATAAAATGATGATGACTGTAACGATTATAACAATCATAATTAAATATAACAGTACTAAAATAGTATAGTTGTACCTATCTCTTTTTTCCAGACTTCCTAGTTAATTGGAGAGAGCGCTGTGCTTCATACGCTTGCAAACACATAGGTTTTGTGCATCTTGAAGCTGCCTTGTACTAACCAGATCATTGGTCTCTCAAGGGCAGTTCAGTCTACTCTGTCTGGTAGTCTCTCTGCATGGTTCAGATATAGATTTTTCACAATGCCTATCACCTGATGGTTTTAATTGGGGATGCCTGGGATTGAACATGGGACCTTCTGCATGCCAAACAGATGTTCTGCTACTGAGCTCTGCCCCCTCTTTCACCTTCCAATGAATGTACACAGGTCAGAGGCTGGCCTTGCTGCTGGAATCCTACCCATGCACATCAAGGGCTCTTGTGTTACCATGTGTGCTCCAGAAGACATAGAATCATAGAGTTGTTTAGCCGAAAACCCTTCTGATTTAATATCAACCCATTGGTTCTGGTCCAACCTTCCAGGGCAACAGAAAACAACTCCGTACCATCCTCTATATGCCAGCCCTTCAAGTACTTGAAGATGGTTATCATAGCACCTCTCAGTTGTCTCCTCTCCAGGCTAAACATACCCAGCTCCTTCAACCTTTCCTCATAGGACTTGGTCTCCAGACCTCTCACCATCTTCGTTGACCTCCTCTGGACATGTTCCAGCTTGTCTATATCTTTCTTAAATTGTGGTGCCCAAAACTGAACACAATATTCTAGGTGAGGTCTAACCAGAGCAGAGTAAAGATCACTTCACGTGATCTGAACACTATACTTCTTTTGATACAGCCCAAAATCGCATTTGCCTTTTTAGCAACTGCATCACACTGCTGACTCATGTTCAGTATATGGTCTACTAAGACCCCTAGATCCTTTTTGCACATACTACTGCCAAGACAAGTCTCTCCCAACCTATAATTATGCATTTAAGTTATCCTACCTAAATGCAGAACTTTACATTTATCCCCACTGAAATTCATTTTATTTGTTTTAGCCCAGTTTTCCAGCCTGTCAAGATCATCCTGTATCCTGGCTCCATCTTCTGCCATATTTGCTACCCCTCCCAATTTAGTATTATCTGCAAATTTAATAAGCATTCCCTCTATCCCTTCATCCAAATCACTGATAAAGATGTTGAACAAAACAGGTCCTAGGACAGATCCTTGAGGCACTCCATTTGTCACTCCTCTCCAAGAAGATGAGGACCATTCACAAGCACTCTTTGGGAGCGGTTTGCTTGTGTGAATGAGGCCTGCTTGCTACTTGGGTCCAAATTCAGTCTAGGGAAGCCCCTGTTCTACCAGTTGTCCCCTCCTGTTCTAAAGGAGCTGTATGTTTAGGTTCTGACTCCCCACATAAGGGAAATCACAGTCATGTTTTTTAAAGAGAACTTCAGAACAAAGAGGTGAAGTTCTGAAGCAGGTATGGAAGATAAAACAGAAATAGGAATTCATCAGAGTAATCAGAGTTTACTGAAGGGAAATGGGCACCAGCATGCACATACATATGAGCTGTCAAGTCACACAACCCAGTTTTGGCAACCCCAGTGAGAGGCTTTCGAGGCAAGTGAGAAGCAGAAGTGGTTTGCCATTGCCTTCCTCTGCAGAGCCTTCCTTGGCGGTAGGGTTGCCAGGTCCGATGATTGCGCCAGTGGGGGAGGGACTTTCTGGGAGTGAGGGCAGAGTGCCATGATATGCTGATGTCACATGGAAGTGACATTATCACATTGGCAACATTGCATGGTGACACTCTGGTTTTGGGGCAAAACTATGGTAAAATTGCCCTGAAACCAGAGAGCTTTGCCCAAAAAACAGAGCATCGTTGAGTGACATCACTGACATGATGACATCACTTCCGTGTGACATCAGCATGTTGCATGTGGGGGCAGGAATTTCCCCCACAGGCCAGGTGGTTGGCGGTGGGCAGCTAAAAAAAATTGGGATCCCTCACCTCCAGCTGGGGAATGACATCCCTACTTGGTGGACTCCCATGTAAGTACCAACCCTGCTTAGCTTCCCAGATCTGAGGAGATCAGGCTATACCAAGACTCCTTCCCTCCCCAAGTGTGTAGTCAAAGCCAAGGCTTTTTTCATGAGGGAATGCACCAGAACGCAGTTCCAGAACCCCTTTGACAAAATTCTTTTTAAAATGTTTAAAAGTTGATGAGTTTTCAGTATACAGATTGAAAACTTCATTTCCTTCTTGAGAGTTCCAGCCAGAGGTCATTTCGGGGGGGAACGCGGGGGATCGCAGTTCCCCCGGGTGAGGTATGGGGGGCGGGGCACATGATGAAGCCCCGCCCCCTGCTTCCGGCCGCCCTGCTTCCGGCCCTCATTCAGCCAGGAGGAGGCAGGAGAAGAGGGAGGGTAAGTTACTTCCTCCCTGCCTCTCCCCACCCCTGCCTGCCTGGGGCCAGGGAGGGCCTTCGCGGGGCTTCCTTGCACTCCCACCGGCCTTGCAGGTCCACCGCCGGGCCCCTCATGGGGCTCGGCAGTGGAGCTGCAAGGCCGGCGGCGGCCGGGACCGTTGGGGGCGGGGTGTGTGGCCTTATGACACACTTCCGGTGATGGCAGGGGGTGTGGCCTTATGACACACTTCCGGTGATGTCAGGGGGTGTGGCATATGCTAATGAGTTATGCTAATGAGTTCCCCTAGCTCTTTTTCTACGAAACGACCCCTGGTTCCAGCACCTCTCTTCCCCCCCAAAAAAGCCCTGATCAAAGCAATAGCCAAATAGGTTGCAGGAGAGATGTACGAATATGTGCCTTCTGGAGAACTGGGTTTGATTCCCAAGCACATGCAGCCAGCTGGGTGACCTTGGGTCAGTCACACTCCTTTCAGAGCTCTCTCAGCCCCACCTACCCCACAGGGTGTCTGTTGTGGGGAGAGGACAGGAAGGCAATTTGGGTCGTAAAAAGCAGGGTATAAAAATGAACTCTTCTTCTTCTTCTCCTCTGTGTAGGGATGTCATCTGTGGTGCCTTATCAGCGTTCAGGTATCCAAGGATCCAAGCAGCCTTTGGACGTGCAGAATCCCAGAAATTCAGAGTTCTTGGAAGGATCACTTGGGAAGGGAGCCAAGTGTGAATTCAAGCAATGATTTAGACAACAATCCAAATGTGATCCAGAAGGGAAAGAACGTGGAACAACAACGGGAGTGGAACACAGTTCAGAATGCTGAGAGGCAACTCATGTTATAAGGGCAAGAGAATAAAAGGAACAAAAGTTTGATTTTACTGGATCTGGGGACAGAGAGAGGAGAAGTCTTCTGATTAGGGCAGGGGGAGGTTTTGATGCATAGATGAGGCAAACCCAAGAGGGGCAAGGTTTTAAAGGTAAAGGTTTCCCTTGCTCGAAAGCTAGTCGAATCCGACTCTAGGGTTGCGGTGCTCATCTCCGTTTCCAAGCCAAAGAGCCAGCGCTGTCCACATTTGCGTGGTGATGTGGCCGGCATGACTAGGGGCCAAGGCACACGGAATGCTGTTACCTTCCTACTGAAGTGGTCCCTATTTATCTACTTGCAATTTCTTGCTTTTGAACTGCTAGGTTGGCAGGAGCTGGTATCAGAGACGGGAGCTCACTCCATCATGCAGCACTCGGGGCTCGAACTGCTGAACTACTGACCTTCCACAGCCTGCAGTTCAGCGTCTTAACCACTTGAGCCACCGCAGCCCCTAAGAGGGGCAAAAGCCTCCCCAAATTAGGAGAAAGAAACGGGGGAGGTTAGAGATGAGTGAGGTGTAAAATTCATGAAGTCAGAAAGTGAAGTCACTGGGAGTTCTTTTGTTCAGAAAGACAACAGAGTATTATGCCCAGTGGTATCTTGATTGGCTTGAAATGCTCAGAATAATAACTGTGGTGCTTGTAGTGCTTGACAGGGTCATTTCCCCTTGAGCTTTCCCTTTGTGCCAAGACTACACGTTTTTGAAACCAAGCTAGTTAGCCATTGTTCTTGATGAAAATCAGAACACCATGTAAAGGTGGCTGACTGCCTATTCTCCTGCCCCATCTCATCTCCTTTGTCTTGCAAACACCCCTGGAACAGCTCCCAGAAACGGGCTTGTAAGAACTTCTTGAGCTTGGCAGAATGGGTGGCCTCACTGCACCGCAAAGAGATAAGAGAGGCAAATGCCGACAAAAGAGAGGCTGAATGGTCATGGCAACAATCAACAATCGAGCACCAAATATATATATCTATATATCTATCTATATCTATATCTATATCTATATCTATATCTATATCTATATCTATATCTATCTATCTATCTATCTATCTATCTATCTATCTATCTATCTATCTATCTGCGTTACTCTGGCAACGGGGCTGTTTGGGTCCCGTTGCCAGGGTAACGCGGAGCGTCACATCCTGGCGACGGCGGGTGCAGCGCGCACAGCCGTCCCCCGCGGCACGCATCCTGCCAGGAAATAGATTTCCCCCGCCGGCGTTTGGTAAGCCTAATCACAGAATCAAACAGGTTGTGCTCCCATAACAAGAGGCTTTTAACTGCTGGCAGGTACATCCTCAGATGCTGTGGAAACCTATGAAAAAACTAAAACTGGCAGTGGCAGAAAGTTCAGTGGGGGAAAAAAAAGACATTTAGAGTGAACAGAGACAGTCTATCTGGAAATGTATCCATTCATGAACCACCACAGTTTGAAAGTTTGTGGAAACCACAAACCACATCATGAATTTTAGTTTGTGAGCTGGTTCATGCCCATCTCTGGAATGGAACAGAGGAACCACAAGTGATAAGAATTTGGCAACAGTACATGTTGTTTCCAGTTTGGTGTCTGCCAGCAAGAAAGAAATCACACAAACCTAATTTTTGATCACAATTCTGATTTTATTATTTCCGTATTTTAAAGTTTTTAGATCCTATTTATAATTTTAGATGCCGATATATTTTATAATTTTACTGCTCCTGTAACTGTATTTCCATGTCTTTTATTATACTGGTCTATGACCGTAATAAACTTGATGATGAATCACACAAGATTCAACAGGAAGCTGACATTTACTCCAGAGTTCTCTGAGTTGGTGTCCATCGACCACAGAATAAGATCACATGATCTATGGTCTCTAAAATTTCAGATACACAGCAGCAGGAGTGCTCAGAATATGGAGTTTTGGTGAAGCGTCCCCCTGAGCTTTGCAGTTGGCAGGACGTTCAGTCTGCCTAACATTAAAGTGTGTCTATGGCTCGGAGTGGTAAGGAGGCTTAGAGACAAGGAGAGGGTCAAAGAAGGGGGAATCCCTACCACAAAAGTAGAGCGTACACGCCTTGGCACAGTCAGACTCAATAACCCTTCTTCTAATCAGCCTTACAATTGGGAATCAGTGCTTTTACTGCTTGGTTTTTAAAGCCATCTTGCTTCCAGTAGGTTCTTTTAAAGCCTTCTTGCTTCCAGTAGGTTAGCAAACAGAACAGACATTCTAGAGATAAGTCTGCAGTGTTCACTCAGGCAAAGAAAACAAAAACCCTCCAACGCTACCCCTGGACTTCTCACTGTTAGGGGACATGGGGAGTGCCTAATTGTCTTATGAGCCCCCAGGCGTTAACTTTCATCCCTTTTTGGAAGCCTTCTTTTCTCACAGGAGCCATCTGTTCACATTAGCAATATAACATGTCAGCTGTGGCAGTTTCCACAATCTGGCTAGTGCACTTCCAGAGATCACAAATGCTGAGAAACCAGGGTGATTTGAGGGCTTCTAGTCCATGTGGTACACCTTCACAAAAAGATGATTCCTGTGAGCGAGCAGTGCCATCCCAGGTGGGGGGAGGAGGATAAGGATGAGGATGATTTATACCCTGTCCTTCTCTCAGAGTAGTTTATAAACTCCTTTCCCTTCCCCTCCCAACAATAGACACCCTGCGAGGTGGGTGGGGTTGAGAGAGCTCTGAGAGAACTGTTCTTGAGAAAACAGCTCTGAGAGAACTGTGATTGACCCAAGGTCACTCAGCTGGCTTCACGTGGAGGAGTGGGGACTCAAACCGGGTTCTCCAGATTACAATCCACCGCTGTTAACTGCTACAAAGGCTTCTCACAAAGAATTCTCAAGCTGCCCACTCCCCTCCAGCTATCCTGACTCTTATTCTCCCGGCACAAAGATGGAATTAGGAACAAAACGCCTACTGCACCAACAATACGACCATATTCCTTTCATCAAAGAATGTATGAAATCACCTCCAGCAAGAGAGCAAACAGTTGTAATTGCTTTTTCTGTTGTTCAAATGCCTGAAATCAACTGCAATAATAGTGGGAGGTGGGGTTAATGCTTAGAAAGACAGGGGAACAGAAAGAACTGACACTGAAAGGATATGTAGGGTTTCGGCTATGTGGAAGAAGCCTGAACGGTGACACAAATTTTGACCCTGTCCCTATCTCATAGGGCTGCTAAGTGGGGGCGGTTGGCAGGTAAACCCCCGCTTTGGAGGCCCAATTTCCGCTGCTTTGGAGGCCCGATTTCCGCCGCTGCGGAATCGGGCCCCGGGGGGAACTCCGCCCGCCGAAGCGCAGCGTGGCTGCGTCACCAGAGGTGACGCAACCACATCGATCGCGTTGGGGGTGTGGCCCCGATCGTCGGAGGGAAAACTCTATGGTTTTCCCTCCGACGATTGGGGCCATGCCCTCAACGTGATCAACGTCGCACGTGCGCACGTGCGCACACACGACAAGGGACGGCTCCCGGAGCGCGGCAAGGCTCCCTTGCTGGTGAGTAAAATTCACTTGGCAACCCTACTATCTCAGCTTGTTGATTTATATAAACATCCATTTGTTCAAATGTTGTAATTGTCAGGGTCAACAGCAAGCAGGTCCAAACACACTCTTCAGGAAAAGTTATGCTTTGGGGGGGG